>NW_004443938.1:12673462-12701727 GCF_000243295.1 Trichechus manatus latirostris | reverse complement strand
GCATCCTAATATCCCCCGTTTGTGCCTTTCCCCAGGCATCCTAATATCCCCCGTTTGTGCCTTTCCCCAGGCATCCTAGTATCCCCCGTTTGTGCGTGGTCTACGTTGTGTGCACATGGTTTCATGCGCGTCGATCTCGTTTGCATAGGGAAACAATAACCAGCCCCTAGGTGAGCAGACTTTGCAAGCTCTGAGCGGCCCAGGTCGTCTGGAGGCTCCACAGCTTTTCTCGCCACTTTTCTTGCAGATTGTCTTTTGTTCTCGCTCTCGGGCTTCTCAGCCTTGCTTGCTGCTTCAGAGACATGAGTTTGTAAGGACAGTAGCAGCCCAGAGACTGGCATCTATAGAGACATCTGGATCTTCCGTTTGATCTCGGGTTCTAGTGGCAGGACGGTCGGGAATCCCTCACCTGGTCATCACAGGTGGTGCTGTGTTTCACCTGTAGGAAGTGTGAGCGGCTGCTTGGTGCTTCGCTCTCTGCAGAGCTTGCTGGCATTCCCTGCGTTGCTGTTTCTCCCACTTTGGCTCATTACCTTCTGTCTATTTTTCATTCCTGCTCAAAATGGGTCTCTTTCCTCCTCCTTCGCCCTATACTTGCTGTGTCTTTTCTTTTAAAAGCCAGGTGCAGAAATGGATTCATTTTCCCAACGTGTTACACACGAGTTACAATCAAAGGCTACTGGGGAAGGGATTTTTTTTTTTTTCGTTTGTTTGTTCTCTAAAGAACCAAGGGAAATAGAGATGCCAGTGCTATGCTACTGATAGAGTCCCTAGGTGGTGCAAACAGTTAAGTGCTCGCCTGCTAACCAAAAGGTCGGAAGTTTGAGTCCACCCAGAGGCACCTCGGAAGAAAGGCCTGGCGATCTACTTCCGAAACATCAGCCATTGAAAACCCAGTGGAGCACAGTTCTGCTCTGACACACATGGGGTCACCATGTGTCAAGGTCAACTCCACGGCGATTGGTAACGGTAAGCTACTGAGGGCCATTTCTGTACAAAGGCTTCGTCTTGCACTATGCAGGTTTTTGCTTTGTGATCATTTTGAACCAGAACCAAGGAACTGAAGACCTTGTGGAAAATGTCCTGTTCTTCTACATTTAAATAAAAGGTCCAAGGAGAAAGTGGTATCCATTGGTCCTTCAGTTAGCTTACTGCTGTAACAGGAGGTACTTCACCCAAGCCTGGTAGAGATGGGTGAATTCTCAGCCTTTGCTGGAGCCTGAAAGAGTCTCAAATTGTTCACTGTGGCCCTGGTTTTAAAATGTACGTTCCTGTTTCACGGGACCTTCTATTGTCCTTGATTGGTGTGTTTCTCCTGTCCCTTTTCTTATCTGGTCTTCACTTGTCCTTCCCAGACATCCTGGAATCTCGTGTTCATTAGCATGTCAGCTTAGCCTCCTCTCTGACCTGAGTGCTCTCTGAGGCTAGCTTCCGAGTGCTTGCTTCTTACTGATGCTCTTTTGTCCTGCCTTTTCTCAGCCCATGTCGCCGGAAGAACAGTCGGAAAAACAGACTGCCTACTTTACAGTCGGGCCCCCAGAGACAAGCGTTGAAACCCCTTCTCTCACGGCAGCCCCTCGAGTCCCGCCTGTCCCCAAACCCAGAACATTTCAGCCTGGGAGAGGTGCCGAGAGGTGGCCAGGCCCTGGAAAGCCGCCGTCTGACGAGGCCCTTCCAGGGGCAGCAGCCGCCGCGCCAGCACTGTTGGAGGGCCCGTCTCTTGTGCCCAAGGTCCCGCCAAGGAGGAAGAAGTCAGCCCCGGCCGCCTTCCACCTGCAGGTTCTGCAGAGCAACAGCCAGCTTCTCCAGGGCCTTTCCTGCTGCAGCAGCCTCGAAAAGTCTGAGGAAAGTCAGGACTGCCCACCTGAACCCCCGCCAGTCGCTGGCCCCCTGTCTCCACAGGCCGGTTTTCTTGGCACATCATCTGCCACAAGCCCTGACACCAATGCCATCAAGGAGATGAAGTCAGAGGCAGCCCCCCTCCTTGGTGATTATCAGGATCCCTTCTGGAACCTTCCCCATCACCCTAAGCTGTTGAATCCTGCCTGGCTTTCCAAGAACTCCGACCCTTTGGACTCAGGGACCAGGAGCTTTGAAAGGGCATATACGGACCTCCCACAAGGCAGTGCCTCAGCCGCAAAGGTGGAGCTGCCGGCAGACCCTGGGCAGAAGGACTTTGGACACTGGGTGACGCTCAGTGACAAAGACAAGAGGACGGCGCTGCAGTTGTTTGACCCGCTGGCAAAAACATGACGAGGGACTTCTACAGCTGCTCTCCGTGGAGTGTTTCTTCCTCCCCGCAGACATCGCTTTACCAGGAAAACGTTCTCTTTTTGTTTAACCCCTCAGTCTAAAGAGACATCTATTTAAAGACACCCTGAAAAAAACACATGGACTTCTGTCACTCTTGTGTAGTTTACGAAAATGGTGTCTCTTACTAATAAGATTATTATTCCGCCACCAAAGTATGTTTCAGTCAAGACTTGTGTGTTTTAAGCTTTCTCTCAGGGGTAAGGGAAGCCCCCTGTCAGATTCCGTGTATGAATTTTAGGGAAGGAAACCTAGCTGATCATGCCCAGGTAGTTCCCTCCCACTGAATTTTAAATGGTTGCTCAATTTACGTGTGTATGTGGTGTTTTTTGTTGCATTTTGTTTGTATTTTATAGATTTGGAATAACTTTTTGGTGATCTACCTGAAGGTTGATGCATAAAGTTAGGATTAATTACATTAAAAGGTAGTTGGGACCATTAATAGCTGTACCTGGGCCACTTAAACCAGGTGAAAAAACAAAATCAGTATTGGAAGCAGGAAAGAGGTCAACCAGATGACTGTCCACTCCAGTAGGCTCTTGTGCTAAGTTCTGAACATGTGTGTTAGCCTTGACTGTGTGTGATCCTATGGGAGATAGCATCATACACTGTGTGGATTCTGAAGCATGTATCATTGGCTTAACCTCAGCTTAAATTGGTGAAAGATTCTCATACTGCATCTTGGATATTGCATACCTTATACATTGGTGGGGTCCCTGGGTGGTGCAAACAGTTAACAAACTCAGCTGCTACCCCGAAGGCTGGAGGTTTGAGTCCACCCAGAGGTGCCTCGGAAGAAAGGCCTCACCATCTATTTCTGAGACATAAGCCACTGAAAACCCTATGGAGCACAGTTCTACTCTGACATACACCCAAAAAAATTTTTAAAAAAACCCATTGCCGTCAAGTTGATTCCAACTCATAGCGACCCTATAGGACAGAGGAGAACTGCCCCATAGGGTTTCCAAGGAGTAGCTGGTGGATTTGAACTGCCAACCTTTTGGTTACCAGCTGAGCTCTTAACCACTGCTCCACCAGGGCTCCTCTGAATACACATGGGGTCATAAAATCAGCCATTATAGCTACTTCCATAAAATCAACCATTATAGCTACTGGTAAAATACATTGCTACCATTCTGAGCCCTGGTTAATTTTTATACTCTATCTATACCTTATTATGGAGCCTTGGTGGCACAGTGGTTAAGAGCTCAGGCTGCTAACCAAAAGGCTGGCAGTCTGAATCCACCAGCCGCTCCTTAGAAACCCTATGGAGCAATTCTACTCTGTCCTATTGGGTCGCTATGAGTCAGAATTGACTTGACAGCAATGGGTTTGGTTTGTTTGCTATACCTTATGTGAAAGATCATGGCTTCTTTTTTCTGGTTATATGCCATAGCTGGCAAAAAGCACCAAGCATGAAAACTCATACTGGCCCATGCTATCGATTCTCACTGTTGTAATGTAGAGAGTCTGTGCTGTAGCCTCGCCTGCTTCGCTGTGGCTCAGGAAGGAAAGCGCTGTGTCCCTGTGAACAAGAAGCCCCAGGGCAGCGTTTCTGGTTTGCCTGTTTACATGCTTATTGTTGATTACTTCCTTCTGTGATTTTCCTATACATTCCCCACACCACTTCTTGCCTAGTCAGTAATTTGAACAGGCATTACCATTCTGTTGTACATTTAAAAAATAATTTTATAAGGCCTAGAATCCATTGGGAGCAAACATCGGGGTTTTGCTAATAAAAAATTCACTGGATAGTCTAGACAGCAAATTAGAAAATCTTAACACGTTACATGTCATATTTAGGAGGCTTTCATGTCATAGAATTAGGCAGCAGTGATACTGACTTAGCCCTCGTGTGATCTGGGAATTCCAGTACTAAATGCTAACAGTTGAGATGTCAATAATGATCTTGCTTAGGACATAACACTCTCCTTTTACCAATCAGTCCTTTGGAATTTCAGAACTATTTCTCAATGCCACTATCACGATACTTTGCAGATGACTTAGATTTGGCATTCAAAACAAAAGCAAAACAATACTGATCTCATTTCATCTGAAAACTGACAAAAAAGATATTAGGGACCCACAGAGACACACAGGCAGTATGCATAGCTGACCAGTCATAAAAGATGGTGTTTCTGGCCTTAGCTGCTTAGGACAGCTTCAGTAGCACTTATGTGCTTCATATCATTTTTACCTCTGTGACAAATACAAGAAGTAAACAACATAATCCTTGTAAGAATTTAAGGGAGAAAGAAAGCAAGATGGGTAATAATCTTGGAGAAGTTGAGTGATTTGCCAACATTCATGTAGCTACTGCCGGGTACAATTGGGAAAGGAATTGAAGATTTCTTAATTCAGATGCTCTTTTCCCGATAACCTCCTCCCTCCCCGAGAAGGACGTGAATTTGAAAGCAACCTTCAGAAAAGCAGGGGGAAAGTAAGTTCCACAAAAGTTACTTTCAGTGCTGGGAAAAGGCCTTATTTTTAGGTTTCTTCTTGTTCTAGAGCACAAATAGCAAATAAGTGGTACAGAGAACAGAATTTTAATGAAGGCTGGTGCAGGTCACACAGTTTGTTCTTGAGAATCCATTGGTTAAGTATTAATGTGCAGGATTGGGTTGACTTGGGGAGGTGGGTCACAAGAAAAATTGCAAGTAGTTGAACATTAAGAATTGAACGAATGTTATTTGATCCTGGGTGTTCAAATTTAGTAAACAGCATAGACGAGATTTGGGATTTTGAGTTGATAATATGTAAAGTTCTCACACTGCTATTCTCTTTTTTTAAGTACATTGGAGTTGCCTTATTTATTTTTTAAATCAGTGTTTAATCGTTGCGGGGGTTCCTAGGTTAGCAGCTGAGTCAGACTGGAAAATCTAGACAATGATCAGCTGCCATCTCGGGGATTTGTTTCTGTGTTTTTTGACTTGTAGTCTATTTGATGCCACCACACAGGCCTTTTTGGTGTGATCCTCTAGTTTATTTCCTCACCCCGGTTCCGAAAGATGTTAGTATTCACTGCGGAGTATTTTAGGTACTGTACTTAATAATCCAGGGCTGCTGGGTGGTACAAACAATTACCACACTTGGCTCTTAACGAAAAGGTTGGAGGTTCACGTCTACTCAGAGGCGCCTTACAAGAAAGGATTGCAGATCTACTTCCGTACTATCAGCCATTATAAATACTAGGGATCCATGATTAAGTAAGTTTGGAAACGTTATGCTAAAAAAAAAAAAAAAAAAAAAAAAGCCCTAAATACCTAGCTCAATTGGCATAACATAGTTTGTAAAGAAAATGTTCTACATTCTACTTTGGTGAGTAGCGTCTGGGGTCCTTTAAAGCCTGTGAGCACCCATCTAAGATACTCCACTAGTCTTACCCCATCTGGAGCAAGGGAGAATGAAGAAAACCAAAGACACAAGGGAAAGATTAGTCCAAAGGACTAATGGACCACAACTACCACAGCCTCCACCAGACTGAGTCCAGTACAACTAGATGGTGCCCAGCTACCACCACTGACTACTCTGACAGGGATCACAATAGAGGGTCCTGGACAGAGACTGGAGAAACCCCAAGAGTATGGCCCCCAGACACCCTTTTAGCTCAGTAGTGAAGTCACTTCTGAGGTTCACCCTTCAGCCAAAGATTAGACAGGCCCATAAATCAAAACAAGACTAAAGGGGCACACCAGCCCAGGGGCAAGGACTAGAAAGCAGGAGGAGACAGGAAAGCTGGTAATAGGGAACCCAAGGTCGAGAAGGGAGTGTGTTGACATGTTGTGGGGTTGGTAACCAATGTCACAAAATAATATGTGTACTGTTTAATGAGAAGTTAGTTTGTTCTGTAAACCTTCGTCTAAAGTACAATGAAAAAAAAAAAGCCCTATGAAGCAGTTTTACTCTGATACCCATAGGGTCACCATGAGTTAGAATCGACTCAATGCAACTAACTGGTTACAGCATAATCTTCTCAGACTTCTTGCCTTTTTCTTTTTCAATTTGTTCTCGTAGATTATTAAAATTAGGATATCTGCCCAAGCAATTCCTATAAGAATTTAAAATTACTGAAGTTCAAGACATTGATAAAGTTGTGTCTGATGTGTGTGTATCAGTATAAGTAATGTATTAAAGCATTTGCTTTATACCGAAGTCATGTCATCGGGAATGGGGGCTGAAAAAACTATTTATTGAGTGATTAGCAATTAATAAAAACCCTGTAATGTTTACTTGAATTGAAAATTTGTACTAAAGTTGTAAATAATACCTATTAAATGTTTTATCTTCTTTTTTTTTTTTTAATTTGGCTTATTTCTTTTCACATATGACAACCTTGAGGTATCTTCTTTTGTTAGGCTTCTGTTCATGATAAAATGTGATTACTGCTAGTTATTTCTTCGAGTTTTCTTTTTGGTTCAGTTTTGACCATCAAGCTAAGTTGAAAAGGAAGTAGAGTAATAATGTGGTTAAGTACGTATGACTTGACCACTGCTAGCAGGGCTCATTGCCCTAATGTAGGTAATAAGTGACTTTCTGCTGCAATATCTGACTTGAGAGATGCTAAAATGCATTTTCTATGGGAAACTTTTAACAAACTTATAAAGGCTTAGACTGCTCTGTAGCCAAGTGCAAGATTGATTTTTCAAGTGATCTCATCAATATAAAATAAAATTGTTTATTTTTTAGTCTTAGGATGCAAAGGTAAGGTGTGTGTGTGAGAGATTTGATTTTATATGTCAATTCCTTTATACCCTTAATAGTTTTTTCTTTTAACACAATTTTCTTTTACTCAATGAAACATTCCCTATTTTTTAATAATAAAATTCAGCCCCAGTGAATTTGAACAGAGGATTCATTCATGAGCTAAATACAAATGTATAGGTAACAACCCAGAGTCTGGTTTAACATAATGCTGTGCAACATACATCCAGACGAGTGCATTAAATGTACATGCTCAGTAATCACGAACAGCTATGGAAACAGCCACAGCTCAGATCAGGAATGAGAACACTGTCAGCACCCCAGAGTCCCTGCTGTGTGTCCCTCTAGCTTACACTGACCTCTCTTCCCCACACACACGAGGTGACACGATCCTGCCTTACGGAAATCACTTCTTGGCTTTTCTGTATGGTTTTATCACTCATATGTATCCTAAGCAATATTGTTAAGTGTCTCCAGGTTTTGAACTTCATATTAATGAAATGGTATAGAATGTACTCTTCTTTTCCTCAACATTGTTTCGATTCATCCACATTGTTGCATGCACCTGTAGTTTGTTTTGTTTACTTGCTACAGTGGATGGGTATTTGGAGTTCATTCAATTGCTACAGTGGATGGGTATCTGGATTTTGTTCAGTTTGGGGGTAATATGAACCTGGGTAGTGCAAATAGTTAACACACTCGGCTGCTAACCAAAAGGTTGCTAGTTCTAGTCTACCCAGAAGTGCTTCAAAAAGAAAGCCCTAGTGATCTACTTCTGAAAGATGAGCCATTGAAAACCCTGTGGAGCATAGTTCTACTCTGACACACATGGGGTCACCATGAGTCAGAATCCACTTGACACCAACTGGTTAACTAGTAAAAGGAATAATTCGGCTATGAACACACTTGTGCATGGATACAGAGCCCATATGCATAAGCTTCTTTAGGGCAAATGCCCAGAAGTGGAATTACTAGGGATAGGATATGCTTATCTTTGACTTTCCAAGCAACACCAATCTGTTTTCCAAAGTACTTTTATCAGTTCAAGTATGAAGATTCCTGTTGTTCTTTGTCCTCATCAATAATTGATACGTATTGTCAGACTCAATTTTGCCAATCTTGGACAGTGTAATGATATTGCCACAGCTGATTTGTATCCCCTGATTACCAATGAGGTTGGGCACCATATATGTGTTTATTGGTTATTTGAATTTTCTCTGTTGTGAAGTACCCCTGTTCAAGCTTGTGGGGTATGGAACTCCTTTGCAGTGAATGATTTGGCCTTTGGTCCTGGTTCTGAGAGTAGGATCACACCTGAGGCCAGTAAGTGAGAGCCGGTCCAACTGAGAGGGACCACCTGGGGGCCATGCTAAGGCTCTGAAGGCGTGATGAGGCCTGATGGTTTGCCCATGTGGTGAGTCATGTAGGCTGATGGTATAAAGTAGCTGGGAGAGAAAGTTTTGTCTCTTCAGTTATAGTGTTAATGGCAGTGTGGCATTAAGTTTATAGCCCACCTAAGTGGACCTACCTGGCCAGAGGGACCCAGGCAGAAGGTAGGCTCCCATTGTGTCCCTCCCCCCATGAAACCAGGTAGAGGGTTTGCATGGGAAGAGTCCTTTACATCCACCCTGGGACAGCTTCCGGAAGCCAGGGGGGACCCACGTGTCATATAACTGCCCCATTTGAGTCCTTCGTCCACAACACAAAATGGAGTGTGCATGGAAGTTGTCATCACCACCCAGACAACTTTTGAGCCAAGAGGGACTGCTCATCAATTGTATACTATCTGCTTCTTATTCTAAGTAATAAAAGCTACTTTCCATGTGCTAATGTGTGTTCAGGCTCTGACTGGAAGAACGTGATGTTTATGGAGCAATCCATATTAGTTATTAGTTCCCTTTTTCTTATGGCTTCTTGGCTATCTAGAAACTAGGGACCACCCGTAAGTAGTATGCAGATTTACCATGTCTCAGATTGGCATGTTGTCAAAGTGTTTTACCCATTTTTCTGTTGGATTGTATCTCACTGAATTGTAGGGGTTCTTTATGTATTCTGGATGAGTCCTCTCTGTTATACTGTGTTACAAATGTCTTCTCATTCTGTGGCTTTTCTTTTCGCTTTCTTTATTGGGTCTTTTGATGAAAAGAAGTCCTTAATGTTGTCTGATTTGAACCATTTATTTTATGGTTAGTGCTTTTTGTAACTTATTTTACAAATATCTCCTTATAGGGTTATAGTCTCCTGTATTAATCTTCTAAAACCTTTAGAGTTTAGCCCTTCACATTTCAGTCTGTAATCCACCTAGAGAGATTTTTGTACCTGGTTGAGCGAAACCAGATTCATCTTTTTCCAGATTCGTTGTGGGTACCCAACTGGCCAAGTACCATGTATTAAATGAGCCTTTCTTCACTGCTCTCAACAGATCACCTTTGTCGCAAATCAAGGGCCCATATTTGTGTGGGTCTCTTTCTCGGCTTTTTTGTGTTTCATGCCTTTTTTGTTCCTGTTTCTCCTTTACTGCCTCCCTTTGCATTAAGTATTTTCTAGATGTTTTTACTGTTTTTTGGTTTTTAGAGACCCTTTACTAGAGAAGAGTAAGGAAATTCTCCTCCTGGATTACCAAATTTATCTTTTTCATGAGTGGTTTGTTGAATTTCCTCAAAGATAATTTTATCCATGTACTGAAATGATCATTTCTTTTCTCCTTTTGTTTGTTAATATGGTGACTTAATTTCCCAATGCTAAACAAACTGTGCACTCTAGGTATAAATTCAACCTGGACAGATGATATTATCCTTTTTTATATCGCTGGATTTAAGTGTGTCAGTATTTCTGTTTAGGGTTTTTGCAACAACGTTCATAAGTGAGATTGGCCTGTACCTCAAGAGTGTTCAACCTAATGGATGAAGAAAACCAAATAGGCACAGGTTCTTGGGCTTAATGGAGAGTGAGGGAACTCTGTCTCCTGGCACAAAGGGTGTCTGTCACATCTGCTTCTATCGGTTAGATTTCAGAGTATTTTGATATCTAGGATTATCACATTCAAACAGATGTTTAAAACGTTGAAAGCCTGTAAGAATTTCATGCTTGGTTTACCCTCAATTAAATCCATTCTCTGTCTCTATTTCAGGTAATTAATTAGAATTCATCATTCGAGCAGGCCACCTTTCAGTTTTTTGACTTCTCTTCCCCACATATGATGAACCACCAGGTGCTTCTGAATCCTTTTCCATTTCCACTGCCATAGTCTTAATTCACACTCACATGTTGCCTGGATTATAATCAGGGCTTGAACCCCTGCTGAGAATTTGCATTTCTAACAAATTCCCAGGTGGTGCTAATGCTGCTGGTTCGTTAGGGACCAATTCTGAAACCCACTAGTACAGCAGTGGTTGTCAAAATTCATTATACATAAGAATCACTTGGGGATCTTGTTAAACTGTAGATTCTGATTCAGTATATCTGGGGTGGAATGCAAATTTCCAGCAGGGGTTCAAACCGGCATGAGCCGGTTCAAAGCCCTGATTATAACCACCTCCTAATTGCTTCCTCATGCAAATAATAGAACTGTCATTCAGTGAAGCACTATGTACCAGGTGGTGCTTTAAATTTAAGGCTATGAGCTAGCATTATCCATATTTTAGAGATGGGAAGACTAAGCATTATGAAATTCTTGTGGGCTTTTCGTAATGTTTTAGTTTTTCAAACTAAAACATCTGTTTTAATCTCAGATATCAAAATACTCTGAAATCTAAATGACAGCAGATGTGATGAATGCCTCTTGTGCCTAGAGATTGTTCCCATCAGGACACTTCAAGTGTCCTGGAAACCACATATATTCTGCTTTATCAATTAGCATTAAGACACTTGAGATACGGTTTTGATTAAACTAAAACTCTAAGGTTCTAGTAAGCTTAGTTTTTCCAAACTGTGGGCCCAGGTGTGAAACTCCTGACACTGTTTCTAAACTCCAAGGTCAAGCCAAAGGCAGATTAAGAACTGGAATTTTTACAAGAATGACTGGTTCTAAATTTGAACATTTCTTGGACATTAAACTACCTTTTTATGCCTTCTGCCTTATTTATAACAAAACACTGCTTTTTTCTAAAGCAAAGTTCTAGTATTTTAAGTGATTACCATTTGGTAAGTGTTCAATAGCCTCCATAAGGGTGCACTCAGTTCTACACATTAAAATGACATTGAACATCAAATTCAGGAGGGTATGCCTCATACTTAAATTTCAGGAATTACAATTTGAGGGGCACTGTGAGTATGAACAAAGTTCAAAAGAGGTATCCTATCATTGTAATACTCTGCTGTTTCTCAAAATGAACTCAGTGCTGGCACAGACCAGCCTCGGGCACTCCTGTTCGGCAGAGAGGTGGCCACCTCCCCCAGGACTCTGGCCAGCATGTATCCTGTGCACAGGGCTGAGTGCAGAGAAAGGTATCTTGTAGTCTCAATTGCTCTTAAATGACATTTAATTTGTACTCTGGGGCAAAGGTTTTCACTGGCTAACTCCTGTCAGAAGTAGACTGCTGGGTCCTTCTTCCTAGTCTGTCTTAGTCTGGAAGCTCAGCTGAAACCTGTTCGCCATGGGTGACTCTGCTGGTATTTGCATACCGGTAGCATAGCTTCCAGTATCACAGCAACACGCAAGCCCCCACAGTATGACAAACTGACAGATGCGTGGAAGAAGAATGGAGCATCAGGATTGGAGGAAGACTCATTGACAACCTGCATTATGCTGATGACACAACCTTGCTTGCTCCAAGTGAAGAGGACTTGAAGCCCTTACTGATAAAGATTAAAGACTACGGCCTTCAGTATAGATTACATGTCAACAAAAAGAAAACAAAAATCCTCACAACTGGACCAACAAGCAACATCATAACAGAAGAAAAGACTGAAGTTGTCAAGGATTTCATTTTAATTGGATCCACAATCAACACCCATGGAAGCAGCAGTCAAGAAATCAAAAGACGCATTGCATTGGGCAAATCTGCTGCAAAAGACCTCTTTAAAGTGTTGAAAAGCAAAATGTCACCTTGAAGACTAAGGTGCACCTGACCCAAGATATGGTGTTTTCAGTTGCCTCATATGCATGCAAACGCTAGACAATGGATAAGGAAGACTGAAGAAGAACTGACGTCTTTGAGTTGTGGTGTTGTTGAAGAACATTGAATATACTACAGACTGCTAAAAGAATCAACAAATCTGTCTTGGAAGTACAACCAAAATGCTCCTTAGAAGCAAGGATGGCACGACTACATCTCACATACATGTTATCAGGAGGGATCAGTCCCTGGAGAAGGACTTCATGCTTGGTGTAGAGTGTCAGCGAAAAAGAGGAAGATCTTCAACGAGATGGATGGACACAGTGGCTACAACAGTGGGCTCAAGCGTAACAATGATTATGAGGATGGTGCAGGACTGGGCAGTGTTTTATTCTGTTGTACACAGGGTCGCTGTAAGTCGGCACTGACTTGATGGTACCTAACAACAACCAGGGTAAAGGAGGACTTGGTGTCCCCAAGTTTTAGGGCTAACAATGCAGTCTTGCAGGTTTGGGAGAAATTGATAAAAAGTGAAAGGGTTATAAAGGTAACTGACTTTCATTCTCATCTGTAACTGGTATACTCTATTTCATTCCCCCTTAAACAAGATCGTTTAAAGTGACTTTTAACATGAGGCGAAAGGCAAAATGGGCCTTCACTTGCAATTTCTCCTGAAAAAATATATTTAAACAAGGCTGACTGAACTGAGGGAAGAACCATTTTACTTATGGTTCAAGTTTAAAACTATTTTCAATTCATGTATTTTTCATACACTGTGTTCTTAAAGTGTTTTTCAGCCAATGCTTTTAAGAAAAATATTATTGACTTAAATCTCACAAAACTGATGAAGTCAATCTGGGAGCATCATATCCATTTCATAGGTAGATAGATGTATGATAGAACAAATGTTAGGTACTTCTCTGAGAACCTCCTCTGGCAGGTTAGTGCTACTCTGGATCTCTCTTCTAGATCTTATTCTCGAAGCACAGCTATAATGATGGTACTCGGTTTTTTAGGAATGGGGTTTCAGTCCATTACTTGAAGTTAATGAACAGTTGTTTCAACAGTGGTGTATCTGCCACGGTTCATGCCAAAGAGAAAAAGGAAACGTAGCAAACCTATCTGCCCCGTCCACCATGTCATCCCATTACCTAGCACGCTGCTGTCAGCTACCATCACCTGTGTCTACACAGTAAAGCAAGTGGTTACCTCACTTGTTATGTGTTGTTGCATAAGTAAACAATTAGACATTGACAGGGTTTACTGATGACCCCAGTTTACCTTCAGATGCTGTACTCCAATTTCAGCTTTGACCATCTTGTTCTACAAAAGTCCCATCATCTTCAAAATACCAAACAGAGTGACCATATGACCCAGCAGTTCCACTACTAAGTATATACTCAAGAGAATTAAAAGCATCTGTCCACACAAAAACATGAATGTTCATAGCAGCCTTATTCATAATAGCCCAAAGATGGAAAGAACCCAAATGTCCATTAACAGATGAGTGAATAAACAAGATGTGGCAGAGCCAAACAATGGAATATTATTCAGCAATAAAAAAGAATGAAGTGCTGACACAGGCTACATGAATGAACCCTGAAAACATACTAAGTGAAAGAAGCCAGTCACAAACGTCATATATTGTATGATTCCATGTGTATGAAATGTCCAGAATAGATAAGGCTATGGAGACAGAGCAGTTAGTATTTGCCAGGGGTTGGGGAGGGGGAACGAGGAACGAGTGCTAATGGGTACCGTACAGGGCTACCCTGGGCGATGAGGAAATGTTCTGAACTTAGATGGTGGTGATGGGTGCACAACTCTATGGATATACTAAAGAGCACTGGATTAAACTGTAAAAGGGTGAATTTTATGTTGTGTGAATTATATCTCAATGAAGCTGTTACTTTAAAAAAAAGTCCATCAACATAATTTCCTACTTCTCAGATGTTGGATGGAGGTCATTACCACCTCCAAGCGAGCAAGAAAGGTACACTTTACTTGGTTAAAGAAAATCTGAGAATCTTGACACTAAGTATCATTAATATACATAATGGCTTAGTTTTATTTCATACTCTGATCAATACCAGATTAGCAACTTTATCTGGGACAAACTGTAAGTATAGGTAGCTAGAGTCTGGAAAGGACATGTATAATCGAGAATTTTGTTAACAAAAAGCTTTGCTCTCAGCAATATGAAGAGAAACCCAAGGAGCTGATTCGTGCATGGTGGCAGGTAGAATGAAGTTGACACCGTGATAATGCACTAGACAAAGATTGACATGGACACGTGTTGACCAATTTACAGCATACGGACGCCCAGAACAAAACAGTCATTTCTGTTCTGGTTCAGTCTTCTCGCCACTCCGTGTGGCACTCTCCAGATGCATTTTACTGAGAAGTGAAGGTGACGTCGGCTCTCCCTGAGAGCCTGTGCTCCTCCTGGAGTGAGCTGGGAGCCGCTCACCAGGAAGAGGTTCTTCTCTGTCCACAGCAGCTCCACTCCCCGCCACGAGGCACCACACCGCGACCACCAATGGTGGCGCACGGGAATGTCTTCCAAGTGGAAGGAGTCCAGGCCTTTCACTCTTTGGTGCCACTTCCATCTGTGATTATGCTTCCCGGTTTCCGGACTGAGGACAATGTTCTCTTGCCTGCAGCATATTCCAGACTACACGGATGTCATAATCACTACGTTTGCATGGTTGCTGGAGCTTAGAAAGAGAACGAGAACACCAAGTTTCTTGCATTGTGTTCACACATGAAAAATGGACTAGGACAACGGTTAGTTTTCAAGGTCTTTGGCTAAAGTTTCATGGATGAATTGTAAGGTACGTTGGTACAGAAAAGCATCCTTTGTCTTTGGCTTACAAATGTTTAGATGGTTGACATCCACAGGAATTAGCTCTCCAATGCCTAAATCTGAAGAAAACAAAAATGTTAATAAAACCTGAGTAAAAATATCAGCTTCTCCCCCTTGTCAACACTGCAAGAAGCTAGATGGGTAGTTCTAAATGTTGATTTGGTTGTGGTAAGGGACACTTAAGAGGCCCTCGGTGGTGCAAATGGTTAAGCGCTCAACTACTAGCCAAAAGGTTGGTGGTTTGATTCCATCCAGAAATGCCTCAGAAGAAAGGCCTGGTGATCTGCTTCAGAAAGGTCACAGCCTTGAAAACTCTATGGAGTATTCTACTCTGCACATTTGGGGTTCCCAGGAGTCGGAATCAACTTGACGGCAACTAACAACAACAAGGGATTTTTAAAAGATGAAGGAACCTGAGGTATGACTGTAGTTGAGTTACATTTGACAAATCATGTGAGAGGGGGTTCTAGCACGTGTAATTATAATTTTATGCTTTTCATTCGTATGTGTCCTGGCTATGTCCTAATTTAACAGGGAGCAGAGCTGGAACACCACCATCTTCAGAACCCTCCACACCTGCAGGTTATGCCCAGGTCAGTCCACACTTTTTAACCACAGTCCAGAGTCTATACTGTCATCTTTATGATGAGGTCCCTCGTGTTGATGAAGAGATTGAGAACGTCTCACGTGTGACCTACCCTATACCCAAACACCCATGATCACTCCACGGTGGGAAGGGTTATTTAGTGCTTGCTTGTTTGAGAGACTTGGAAGAGTGTCTCATGTTTCCGTCTAGCAAAGTCCACCTCAACGAGAGTAACAAGAGGTACCAGTGAGGCAAGCTAGATGAGGAGTGCAAGCAGGAGCTGCTCTAAAGGAAGAAGAGCCTCCTAGAGCTGTGGGAGAAGAGGGCAAGCAGAGTTAAGACAAGGCTCTGATTGTGACTTTGCTTTTGCTTCAACCTTCCAAAGTGGTTGGCTGAACATCTGGCAAATGTTCTTTGAACTCCTCAAGTTCTTCAACTACCCAATAGTAACTCCTCACACGATGGCGTATTACTTTGAGGTAAAGCTTCTTTAAGTTCTAGTACAAAGCAGTAAGTATTTTTCATTTATTGAGATAATACACAATGATGTTTGGACAAAACTCACTCTGCAGACTGAAGACCCACCTGACAGGTGCTACAGATACACCTTGTCCCCAGCTGCCAGGAGCTCATGGCAGGGTTGAGTGCTAGAAGGACAGCACCTACCCAGTCTCAGAGGTGATCAGAAAAGAGTTCCACAGGTGACATCCAAGCTGACAAGCAGCTAGGTGGGGAAAATCATTTCAGGTGATGGCATTTATGGGGCATCTGCTAAGCACAGAGTACTACAGCAGGCTGGGAAGAGTCAAGATTCAGGCCGCAGCCTCAAGGAGCCTGCAGGTGCTGGCCCTTTCCCTCAGCCCCAGGATTATGAAGGGGCTGCACTTTGACACTAGTTTTCTCCACTGGAATCTCTGCTGCTTGAATATCCCCACCCCCACCCCACCCCCCATATATCTTCCATTTACTAAAGCTTCCTTGCTTTTGGTTGACTTTTTAGAGTTTCAACACGCAGCTATCCGTCTATTAAATGAAATGCCCCTTTCAATCTAGCTGATGGAAGGATTTTGATTCTCACCTTAAAACAACAGAGTTCACTGTTAAGGGCTAGCTTGGGGTTAGCCAATTAACCTTCATCATCTAGTCAGTTAAATGAAGGGGAGGAGGGGTAAGGCCAAGGTTATATGTTTGCAGAGCAAGTTTAATCTACAGCTAAAAAGAAAACAGAATTACAGATCTAGGTCTTCATGAACCTGCCCCCTAAAACTGAGAACCTGGATATAAAAGCTGACATTTACAGTTAACCACCAGGCACCACCAGGTGTGCATATAATGGGCAAGACGTTTCAAAAGAAGAAATACCTGCCGATTCCACTGGTACCACGTGGAGTTTAATCATGCTGCCGATACAGGTTGGTAGTGTTTCTACAAAATTCAGCACCTGGAAGTTTTTGTCTTTAGCAAACTCCAGAAAGTCATTCTGTAGTGCTTTCAGTGCGGGAGAATCTGTAAAACCATAGTGCAACAAGAGCGTGTAAGCTTTGTCTGCCTAATCCGTAACAGAATGCATCAACTTTTCAAGTCGTGAAAAGAAACGTAGGTTCTAATTCAAGATGGTGGCCTGAGTACATGTCTATTGTCTCCTCCCAGGAAGCCATCAGGCATAAAAGCAACGAGGAACTGAGAAGACAGCCATCCAGGAAGGGTTCCCTCATGTTTCTGCCAACAGGAAGCAGTGCCCCAGGGAACTGTGCTGGGGGGCGACTGCACCCCATGCCCTCCCCACCCCCGCCCAAAGCAGAGCCTTCCGCCAACCCAGCCTGTCCACAGTCACAGAGGGTCTGTCGCCTCCTACTCCTCCCTCCTCACATGTAGAAGGGCAGCCAAGAAGCCCCAGATTGTACAGAAAAGCCTACAGCCTGAAAGGGACAGGTAAAGTAAACAGAAACCTGGCCACAGAGGAAACAACTAAATGAAGAAACAGAAGGAACCTTTAAAAACCCTCTAATTAGCATCTTTGGAGTGATTTAAAGAGAGAATACATCTGCCAACAACAAGAAGCTGATACGAGTAAAGAAACAGCTCTTGAGAAATAAAATTTGACTGCAAAAAGATAAATAAAACTCCCCAGGTTTAGAAGATGAAGTCAAGCAACTCTCTACAGTGCAGAACAAAGAGAAAATACAAGCAAAAAGACAACTACATACTAAGGCTCAAGCCAAGAGGTCTAAATTCTGATTAACAGGAGTTCCAGAAAGAGGAAAACGCTTAATCAAAACAAACATAGTGCTTTATAATACACTGGAAATCTCAAAAGCTTGTTCATATTTTTACAGCTGATGATTTCCCAAACTTATGAAAAAATGCACTTCATTGGTTATTTGGAATAATACTTAAAGCAAAACAGTACATCATTTTTCTAATTTTAAATCCCAGTGTCCTTGATGATACAAGGCAAGCATTACCCTTGCTGAGCTCTTTGACTTCCAAGGAGGGAAAGAGAAGATAGCGGTAATTAACAGAGTATTCAGCCAGATGGGATCCGTGATGGGGGACACTGTAGAAAATCATCCCTCTGGTGTTGTTGATAAGAGTACTCATTTCTGGCTTCTTAGAGGCTTCCACCAGCATCTTTTTGACAAGAAGACCTAGCAGCACAGAAAGAAAAACAATGCGTAAGTTATTTTTCTTCCCTCTACTATTCTAAAAACAACAACAAAAAAGCAAAACGAGAAACACAAACATGCTTTCTTTAAAAGACGTTGAAACAAGAATTCACTGTAGTATCATGAACAGGGCCTGAAGATATTAGCACTTGGTTATACCCTTGGTCTTCTAGGATATACAGTCCACCCGACACACAGGCAGAACAAATACACCGTCTTGCAAGAAATACAGCCAGAATGCTCCTCAGAAGTGAGGATAGCAAAACTCCATCTCACATACTTTGGAAGGACCAGTCCTTGGAGAAGGATATCATGCGTGGTAGAGGATCAGCGAAAAAGAGGAAGACCCTCAAGGAGATGGACTGACAACAGTGGCTACAACAACGGACGCAAACATAGCCAGACTGTGAGGACGGCGCAGGACCCGGCACTGTTTCATTCTGTTGTACGTAGGGTTGCTGTAAGCTGAAACCAACTCAACAGCACCTAACAACAACACAGGCAGGGGGTGAGATCTAGCAGACCGCTGTCCACCTCAGGGTACACCATCCTGGAGGAAGGCTGGCACTGCTCTGTCAGGGCTCCAGAAATGAAGGGGGATGGGGCAGCTGGTCTCCCCACCCTGCCCCCGCAGTCCACCAACGACCGCACACTGAGGACAGTGCTGAGATCCCAGCACAGAGGCTCATGCAGCCTGTCTGCCACGGAAAGCAAGCTCCTGTGCGGAAACATCCTGGGGAAGGCACCTGTTCTTCCACCCAACCAGCTGAGAGCCAACAAGGAGGCACGAAGGTCACAGGTGGTGACAGTGGCACTCTGAGGACACCAAGGGCTGCATCCCCCTTCCTCTCAGCACAACGCCCTTCGAGTCTGCCGGCCTGAGCACTGCAGAGATACACGAGGCCAGGGCTGCAGAAAGAGCCCCCTTTCAAGGTGGATGGTGAACTTAGAACTGGACTGGAGAGAATGGGCGCGAAGGAGCAGATGTGGCTTCAGAGCAAGTGTGACGTCTCGGGGAGCAGACGGCAGACACGCACAGCTGGGGCTGTGGGCACTGAAGCAGCATGGACTCTGTGATAGACAGGGGCAGGGAGGAGGAAAGGGGAGCCCCACCACCAGCCGGGAAGGCTGAGTGTGTCTGGAAGCAGGGCTCACAGAAGCCGGGGGCTGCTTCTGATTTTTATTCATTACCACTACATGAAAGCATTAAGTGGTCGAACGCCTCTCCCTTTAGAAGGTTTGTTACTGTTGTACCCTTCTAGAAAAACAGCGTGGAAGGAGAACAGTAATTCTAAAACCCCTAGCCATGGCTGAAAACATTAATTTGGGAAATATGGGCTGGCCACGACGCTGGTGATAGCCTTGAAATGCCTCCCTTGCAGAAGTGAAGCCCCACTTACCCCCCATGCTGTGCGACACCCAGATCATGGGCCTGTCCCCGACACCAGCCGCTCGGAGCTTCCTGAGGAGTTCGCTGCTTCTGAATGCAATGGACTTTCTGTACCAAATGAAAACAGCAGGCATGACAGGAGGCTGTAAATCCCTCAGATCCTGCTCTCCCATTCTTTAAAGCAAGATCTTTTCACTTTGTATCGGACTAAGGCTGCATACTACGTTTTAGGGCTGGGAACAACCCCTATTTCTCTCTGCTCCATTTCTGAAGTTGCTAACACTGGCATAACTAGGAATACCGAAGCCCAGGACAAGTCATTCGTTTACTAACAAGCGTTGTCTGAGCATATAGAGTGTGTCTGGCGATTTTTACCGGGCGAACCTGGGGCTCCTGCCGCCTGCCTGACCACTGAGGACCACGGGGGTCCCGTCTCATTCCCTGGCCTGACGGTGACAGAATGGCTGAAGACCACCCTGCTTTCTTGTGGGTTCATGTCCACGAAGTCAGTGGTCACTGCTGCTTAGTTCTACCTGTATTTACACTGCAAGTATCAAGCCTTCATCATTTGACTTTATGATTTAGAAATACTAGAAAGCTATCAGAATCAGAGAACTCAAACTGAAAAGGAACTTTAAAGCTCTCTAGGCTGGTAGCTTCAAACTTCTCATCAGCAGACCCCTTCCTTCAGAATACAGGCTCTTCAGAGGCACTCTGGGTGGAATGGGGTAGAGGCCTGGGGTCACCTGCCTACTGGCCCTCAGTTGGCACCCCTCCTCGGGCACCTGCGTGGTGTCCATTCCAGAGAGCACACGTGGATAACACTGATTTAGACCAACCCTCAATTTGTGGACAAACTGAGAGAAGTCAGTGGCTTGTCAAAGGTAGAATCGGGCAGCAGTCTAGGCCGTGTAACTCAGAAACCCAGTGTCCTTCTCTATGTACACAACCGGCACATATGACATACAAGTGACACTCAGAGCTGATATGACATACGAGTGACGTACGGAGCCTATACTGCTTAGCATCTTTTCCTCTGCTTTCTCTAGCTGGTATGACTGTGAATACAAAAGCAGAAAGCATCACTTTCATGCTGTATCATCCATGGTCCTTACTGTTAGGATCGTTAGAAATGAACCAGGTTAGAAGTCCAACACTGACAAATACCTAAGCCTTGTACTATTTTACTGTTTCTTTATAGCTAACTCCTCCTAGAATGACGAGAAAAAAGGTAGGTTAATTTTTCTTAAGAAAATCCTGTCTGTGGCATCAAAAGATAAAAATCCCCTCCTATTATGGGACTGAATTACTGGGCTTGAAGATGAGTACCGTCTGGGATCTTAAAAGCTCGCGATACAACTGTTGGTCTCTACTGGTCCCTTTCCTTCCGGAGCAAAGGAGAGTTAAGAAAACCAAAGACTCAAGGAAGTGATTAGTCCAAAGGATTAATGGACCACAGGAACCACAGCCGCCACTAGCGTGAGGCTAGAAGAACTAGATGGTGCCCCACTACCTCTACCGAATGCTCTGACCAGGATCACAACCGAAGATCCCAGTTAGAGTGGGAAAAAAATGTAGAACAAAACTCAGATTCATACAAAAGACCAGACTTACTGGTCCGACAGAAACTGGAGGAACCCCTGAGACTACAGCCCTTAGACATTCTTCTAAATTGGAAATGAAGCCACTCTCGGAGATTACCTTTCACCCAAATAATAGACAGGCCTATGAAATAAACAACACCCATGAGGAAAATGCTCCTTAGAACAATTATCTATATGAGACCAAAAGGGTAACATCCGCCCAAAAGCAAAGATGAGAGGGCAGGAAGGGGCAGGAAAACTGGACGAATGGAAACAGGGGAACTCAGGGTGGTAATGTGGAGAGTGCTGACGCATTGCAGGGACTGCAACTAATCCCACGGAACAATCTGAACTTTAATTATGGAATGGGAAACTAACTGCTCCATAAACTTTCACTAAAATGCAATAAAATGTTCAAAACAAAATCCCCTCCCAGGCAGAGGATCCACTGTGTTCATGTCCCTCCCCCTTCACACGTCCCTCCCCTCCACATCCCCCCCATGTCCCTCCTCCCCACATCCCCTCCCCGTCCCCCCTACGTCCCTCCCCCCATCTCTCCCTCCTCACACATCCCTCCCCCCTCCCAGTCTGACAGTGTCTCCCTGTTACCTTTCCATGGGGCATCTTGCTCGCCAGTCACTGAGGCTGGTGTCGTATTCCACAGATATAATGCGGAGAGCAGGACAGTCTCTTGCTAACCACGTCTAAGTAAAATAAAAGGTACAAAAGGAAACACATGAGTTTCCACTGCCCAGTTACTTCCTAGTAACTGAAATGCATAACTAGAGGCCTCCTGCAATACTGACAACTAATGAAAGACAGCATCAGAGTAAAGTCTGAACATGACTACAAAAACAATTCCCACCTTTTCTCTTTTTAAGTCTCTGGTCGCAAAGTTGTATCAATACTTGTAAAGCCCATACAGATTTCAAGAGAATATTCTCTATTTTAATCTGCTATGGCCAAAAGAGCAAGGCCTGTTTTGCAGTCTAGATCAAACTGGCTTTTTAAAAGCATTTAATAGAAAGCTATTATCTCATAACACACAGTATTGTCTAGTGTTTAGAGTTTGGGCCTCAGAATTCAGAGAGCCTAACAGTGACGTTCTGCCACTGTGGACCATCATCTCTGCTCTTCAGTGTCACCAGAGGGGAAGTGTAAACAATTCTTCCTACTTGATGAAGACTTTGTGATAGGTCAGAAATAGTGGCTCAAAGTCCTGGACACTATTTACATATATAAAAAGAACAAACCAAACCCATTGCTGTTGAGTCGATTCCAACTCTTAGTGACCCTACCAGACAGAACAGAACTGCCCCATAGAGTTTCCAAGGCCATAAATCTTTACAGAAACAGACTGCCACATCTTTCTCCTGCAGAACTGCTGGTGGGTTCAAAATGCCAACCTTTCGGTTAGTAGCCAAGTGCTTAACCACTGTGCCACCAGGGCTCCTTATTCATACATACACGCAGCATCAATTCTAAATGAGCTTTAGATAAATTCCATTTGACAAATTCACTCCAGATAGATTTCTTTGGAACAGATAATGTCAAAGAAATCCAAAGTAAACAGAATTATCTGTTCAAGGTAAATCCAAAGTAAGTCGAATCATCTCAATGAATTCACTCCAGATGGATTTACTTGAATATTCTTTGGAAGAAATAATGTGAAAGAAATCCAAAGTAAACAGAATTATCTCTTCAAAGTCTTTCTAGTTTTGTAACTACTAAAGTCACAGAACTAGCTAACTATTAGGAATATGAATTATGTTCCTACTATACCCTGTTGCTGTAGAGTTGATACCAACTTATGGTGACCCCCGCCCCCTACGTGTCTGTCAGTTTCTGGTACTGTGGGCGCTTGCAGGCTGCTGTGATGCTGGAAGCTATGCCACCCTTATTTCAAATACCAGCAGGGTCACCCATGGTGGACAGGCTTCAGCTGAGCTTCCAGACTAAGACAGACCCGGCGCTCTACTTCTGAAAAGAACCAGCCAATGAAAATCTTATGAATAGCAGTGGGACACTGTCTGATAATAGTGCTGGAAGATGAGCCCCCAGGCTGGAAGGCACTCAAAAGACCGGGGAAGAGCTGCCTGCTCAAAGTAAAGTCAATCTTAATGACATGGATGGAGTCAAGCTTTCAGGATCTTCATTAGCTGATGTGAAGAAACATGAGAAGAAACAGCTGCAAACATTCATTAATAATAGGAACGTGGAATATATGAAGTATGAATCTAAGAAAACTGGAAATCGTCAAAAATGAAATGGAATGCATAAACATCGATATCCTAGGCATTAGTGAGCTGAAAATGACTGGTACCGGCCATTTTGAATTGGACAAGCATATGGTCTACTATGCCGGGAATGACAGCTTGAAGAGGAATGGCATTGCATTCACTATCAAAAAGAGTATTTTGAGATCTATCCTGAAGTACAACGCTGTCAGTGATAGGATAATATCCATACACCTACAAGGAAGACCAGTTACTAGGACTATTATTCAAATTTACGCACCAACCACTAAGGCCAAAGATGAAGAAACAGAAGATTTTTACCAACTTCTTCAGTCTGAAATTGATCGAACATGCAATCAGGATGCACTGATAACTACTGGTGATTGGAATACAAAAGCTGGAAACAAAGAAGGATCGGTAGTTGGAAAATATGGCCTTGGTGAGAGAAACGATGCCGGAGATTACGTGATAGAATTTTGAAAGACCAAGGACTTCTTCATTCCAAATGCCTTTTTCCAACAACACAAACGGCGACTATACACATGGACCTCACCAGGCGGAATCCACAGGAATCAAATCAACTACATCTGTGGAAAGGGATAAGCTCAATATCATAAGTCAGAACAAAGCCAGGGGCCGACTGTGGAACAAACCATCAATTGCTCATATGCAAGTTCAAGTTGAAACTGAAGAAAATTAAAACAAGTTAATGAGAGCCAAAGCACGACCTTGAGTATATCCCACCTGAATTTAGAGACCATCTCAAGAATAGATTTGATGCATTGAACACTAATGACCAAAGACCTGACGAGTTGTGGAATGACATCAAGGACATCATACATGAAGAAAGCAAGAGGTCATTAAAAAGACAGGAAAGAAAGAAAAAGCCAAAATGGATGTCAGAAGAGACTCTGAAACTTGTTCTTGAATGCCGAGTAGCTAAAGCAAAAGGAAGAAATGATGAACTAAAAGAACTGAACAGAATATTTCAAAGGGTGGCTTGAGAAGACAAAGTATTATAATGACATATCTAAATGGATGGAGATAGAAAACCAAAAGGGAAGAACTCACTTGGCATTTCTCAAGCTAAAAGAACTGAAGAAAAAATTCAGGCCTCGAGTTGCAATAGTGAAGTATTCTACAGGGAAAAGATTAAAAGACACAGGAAGCATCAAAGAAGATGGAAGGAATACACAGAGCCACTATACCAAAAAGAACTGGTCAGCTTTCAACCATTTCAGGAGGTGGCCTATGATCAGGAACCAATGGTACTGAAGGAAGAAGTCCAAGCTGCACTGAAGGCATTGGCGAAAAACAAGGCTCCAGGAATTGACGGAATACTAATCGAGATGTTTCAACAAACAGATGCAGTGCTGGAAGTGCTCACTCATCTATGCCAAGAAATTTGGAAGACAGCTACCTGGCCAACCGATTGGAAGAGATCCATATTTACGGCAAGTCCCAAGAAAAGTGATCGAACCAAATGGAGAAATTATCGAACAATGTCATTACTATCATACACAAGTAAAATTTTGCTGAAGATAATTCAGAAACAGTTGCAGCAGTGTATCAACAGGGAACTGCCAGAAATTCAAGCTGGATTCAGGAAAGGATGTGGAACCAGAGATATCATTGCTGATGTCAGATATATCCCGGCTGAAAGTAGAGAATACCAGGAAGATGTTTATCTGTGTTTTGTTGACTATGCAAAAGCATTCGACTGTGTGGATCATAACAAATTATGGATAACATTGCAGAGAATGGGAATTCCAGAGCATTTAATTGTGTTCATGAGGAACCCATACATAGACCAAGAGGCAGTCATTCAAACAGAACAAGGGGATACTGCATGATTTAAAGTCAAGAATGGTGTGCATCAGGGTTGTATCCTTTCACTATACCTATTCAATCTGTATGCTGAGTAAATAATGAGCAGCTGGACTCCATGAAGAAAAACGGCATTAGGACTGGAGGAAGACTCATTAACAACCTCCATTATACATGACACAATCTTGCTTGCTCAAATTGAAGAGGACTTGAAGCAGTTACTGATGAAGATCAAAGACCACAGCCTTCAGTATGGATTACATCTCAACATAAAGAAAACAAAAATCCTCACAACTGGACCAATAAGCAACATCATGATAAAGGGAGAAAAGACTGAAGTTGTCAAGGATTTCCTTTTACTTGGATCCACAATCAACACCCACAGAAGCAGCAGTCAAGAAATCAAAAGATGCATTGCACTGCCAAAAATCTGCTGCAAAAGACCTCTTTAACGTGTTTGAAAAGGAAAGATGTCACCTTGAAGACTAAGGTGCACCTGACCCAAGCCGTGGTGTTTTCAATCGCCTCATATGCATGCAAATGCTGGACAATGAATAAGGAAGACCGGACAAGAACTGACACCTTTGAATTGTGGTGTTGGTGAAGAATATTGAATACACCATGGACTGCCAGAAGAATGAACAAATCTGTCTTGGAAGAAGTACAACCAGAATGCTCCTCAGAAGCGAAGATGGCAAAACTATGTCTCACATACTTTGGACATGTTATCAGGAGGGATTAGTCCCTGGAAAAGGACATCATGCTTGGTAGAGGGTCAGCGAAAGAGAGGAAGACCCTCAACGAGATGGAGTGACACAGTGGCTGCAAAAATGGGCTCAAGCATAACAACGATTGTGAGGATGGTGCAGGACCGGGCAGTGTTTCGTTCTGTTGTACAGCTAGGGTTGCTACGAGTCGGACCTGACTCGACGACCCCTAAAAACAACAACATGGCGACCCCATGTGTTGCAGAGTAGAACTGTTATATAGGGTTTTCAATAGCTGTAATCTAGAACTTCAGGCCTTTCTTCTGTGGTGCCATAAGGTAAGTCTGAACCGCCAACCTTTAGGTTAGTAGTCAAGCACAAACCGTGTGCGCTACCCAGGGACCTCTATGTTCCTACTGTACTACTTTTTATAGTTATGTTTTTAATGGAAGTTAACTACTACTGGCCCTTACCTGTGTTTCACTCAACGTTTTATTTCACGGAATACTCTCTTTTACAGTCACAGACTGTATCCTAACCAGAAATCCCACAGCACAGGGTGGCAAGCCCAGCTGTTAATGTAACATGCTACCTGTGTCCCTAAGGGAAAGAAAACTGCATGGAAAAAATCTTTGTAGAAAGAGAACAATAGGCCAGTGGCCTGGAAGTGTGTGGCGGGTGGGGTGGCGACCAGGGCTAGGGGCTCCCTTACCTTTGGCCAACAGGTGGTATACCTGTCTTCATCCTCAGAAGCCTTTTCCATCAGAACCTCATCAAGGTCCTGCTGGCGCCATGTTCTGAAGGCTGCTCCCATAAGGCCATGAATAAAAAGGACATCGGCTTTAATGGGCTGACTGACAGGGGAGAGAGTTTTAAAAAGAAGCAGAATAGATGCATTACTGCTTTGGTAAGAATCTACACGGCACTCTCTGTGGCTGGTGCTTTAGCGGGTTTGCGCGACATAAAACGTAATTCAGGCAAGCGTGTGAGCACAGGTTCATCATGCACCCCGACAGGGAGACGACAAGGTGCCCAGGCAGCGGCTCCTCACACCCACCAGTCAGACCAACCCAGCTGACTGTGGTACACTTAGTGAGCACTGAAGGACCCGTGTCCCGGGTCACTCTCCAAAGAATGCCATGGGGACAGTGGACAAACCAGCCAAAGCACTGAGGAAAGTAAATGAGAACAGTTCTGTTACTCGTGAGGTTGCCATGAGTCCGAACCAACTCGATGGCAACTAACAACAGCAAATGTAGGTCAGCCAGTATGATGAAAGACGTTTTAAAACTCTGGCAAGGAAAATAAATAATTTTATCAGAAGTACAGTAAATGAGATTCTAAAGTAAAACCATCATTCTATGGATACAACGTTTTACAAATTGCAGACAGTATATTACTTGCAAGCTACTCACACTACACACACAGTTATGCAACAAACAAACAATGCTGCCATAATATCTATTTATAACTTGGAATTAACCAAACAACCCATTCTTTAAATTTGAAAAAAGCTTTTGCTATTTTCTGAGGTTTTTTTAATTTTCTTTTTATTGTACTTTAGATAAAGGTTTACAGAACAAATAGTTTCTCATTAAACAGTCAGTACACGTATTCTTTTATGACATTGGTTAACAACCACACGACAGGTCAACACTCTTCCCTTATCGACCTTGGAGGACCTTTTTTTGGTGAAAATATATATAGCCAAAGTTACACCATTTCAAAAGTTTCTACGTGTACAATTCAGTGACATCGATTACATTCTTCCAGTTTGCTGATATTCTCACTATCCTTTTCCAAATTATTCTATCACCATTCTCTTCAACTCCCTGCCCCCTAGGCTTCCCATCAAACCTTCTGAGTTGCTGTTGTTGATTTGATCTCACGTAATTTTTTTTTTTTTGGTATCTTAGATGAAGGTTTGCAGAATAAATAGTTTCTCATTCAACAGTTAGTACACATATTGTTTTATGACGATGCTTAACAACCCCACAACATGTCAACACTGTCCCTTCTCAACTTTGGGTTCCCTGTCACCAGCTTTCCTGTCCCCTCCTGCCTTCTGGTCCTTGTCCCTGGACTGCTGTGCCTCATTAGTCCCGTTTTGTTTTATGAGGCTGTCCAACCCCCGGCTGAACAGTGAACTTCGGGAGTGACTTCACCACTGAGCTGAAAGGGTGTCCGGGGGCCACACTCTCGGGGTTTCTCCAGTCTGTCAGGCCAGTAAATCTGGTCTTTTTTTTGTGAGTTAGAATTTTGTTCTACATCTTTTTCCAGCTCTGTCCAGGACCCTCTATTGTGATCCTGGTCAGAGCAGTCAGCGGTGGTAGCC
>NW_004443938.1:12659691-12672094 GCF_000243295.1 Trichechus manatus latirostris | reverse complement strand
GAGAGTTTTGCAGGATGTATTATTCTTGGCTGGTAGTTTTTTTCTTTCAAGGTTTTATATATATGTCATTCCATTGCCTTCTTGCCTGCATGGTTTCTGCCAAATAATCTGTGCTCAGTCTTATTGTTTCTCCTCTGACTTTTTGTTTTTCTCCAGCTGCTCTCAGGATTCTTTGTTTGTCTTCGGTTTTGACAAGTGTGATTATGATATGCCTTGGTGATTTTCTTTTGGGGTCTGTCCTACATGGTGTTCGTTGAGCTTCTTGGATGGTCAGCTTTTCATCTTTCATGATATTGGGGAAGTTTTCTGTCAGCAATTCTTCAATGATCCTCTCTGTGTTTTCTGTTTTCTCCCCGTTCTGGAACTCCAATCACTTGCAGATTTTTGCTTTTGATTGTATCCCACATAATTCTCAGGGTTTCTTCATTTTTCTTTGTTCTTTTTTCTGATTTTTCCTCAGAGTTGTACCCACGTGTTTGTCTTCAATTTCACTGATCCTATCTTCCATCGTTTCAAACCTCCTCCTCATCCCTTCTATGATACTGTCCATTTCTGAAATCTTGTGTTTATCTTTTGGATTTCTAATTGTTGTTTTTGTATGATTTCTAGTTGTAAATTTATTTTAGTATTTTGTTCCTGTATTATTTTCTCAAATTCTTCCACTTTTTTGTCTGTGTTTTCCATGAATTTGTCTATTTTTTCCTCATTTTTGTCTGCTTTTTGCTTCAACTCTTAGGGAATTCAAATCTCTGATATTCAGAATTATCTATCAGTTAGGTCTACTGCCTTTTCTTCTACTGAAAGGTCGGCTAGTGTTTTATTTTAGATGTCTAGTGGCACCATCCTGTCCTGTTTTTGTAAATGTTCTGATATTGTCTGCTGTCTTCCAGTCATTCAGTGGTTATTTTCCTCGTTTACTGACTGTAGATTTGTTTCGTCCTGCTTTTTTGTTTTATTTGGTTATGTCTGAGCAGGCAGGCTGTGTGTTCTTTGTTGTCTGCTCGTCTCTGGACATGATACTTTTCACCTCCTTCTCCAATGGGCAGGGTCAGTCACTCAGGTATGGTAGAGCAGGGCAGGTCCAGATGAAGGGGAGTTGCTGGGATGGGTTGTTTGTTGCATGTACCAGGGCTGACAGTGCGGACCGGGAATCAGTGTAGGGCACGTTCCAGTAGGCCGTGCCTGTGCTGCTTGGGAGTGTGATGTTCAGTGCATGGTGCAGGTAGGCAGGAAGGAGGGGGCAGATTGTGATGTGTGGAGTTAAGATGGGTATGGGAAAGATGAGAGAGAAGAGAGAGGAAAAGGAGCCAAAAACATACACACAAACAAAAAAGAGTAGTAAGAGAGCTTGCTATTGGAATGGAGAGATGAGAGACTAAGAAATAGGGAAAAACAAAAAGAAAAAGGGTAAGAGAAAAGCAATGAATAAATCGAGAAACTAGAAACGAAGAAAAACAAAAAGGAAATAAGAAAACAAAACAAAGAAACAAAAAAAACCAAAAACAAGAAAAAGAAATGCCCCCAGGGATGTTCCTGTGCGTCTGCACAGAGTAAGGGAGTAGCTTCCAAGCCGCGCAGTACTGCCTGGCTAGAAGGGGCTCCCAAGCCAAGAAAAGAAAAATAAAACAAACAAACAAATCAAAACAGAACAAATCAGAGCAAACAAAAAAGCCGCGGGGGTCCCACCAGTGTGGCGGCACAGGCCAGGAAGCAGTTCTATAGTTGAGCAGTGTTTTCGCAGCCTTTCAGGAAGAAGATGGTGCACGGAGTCAGGTATTTGAGAGAAAGGAGGGGGTGGTGGTGAGCGGTAAGGAAGAAATCTAAAGAAGTGGAAAAAAGCAACACCAGCAGCCAACAAAAGTCACTGAGGGAGCTGGCCAGCACGGGCGGGTGCAATCCAAGCGACACTGGAGTGAAGCTGGTGCTTCCCAGCCAAGAGACTGTGGCTGCAGGAAGTAGAAGAGGCTAAGTGGGGGTGAAGAAGGGTTGGGGGGTGGAAAAGCCTATATTGCTAGTTACCGGTTATTTTTTCTCTTGCTGGAAGTTCCGTGAAGCTGCAGTAGCTGATAGGGGACCTCTGCATGTATCTCTCCTTGCTGTCTGTTCTCGGTCAGTTTCTTATTCCATTTGGTACTTGGCTGAGTTCTTTATCTCTTCATTTGATGCTTAGGGTTTCAGGATTGACGTGTGACTCTGATTTAGTTTTTTTCTCTGAGATAGTTTTTAAAGTGCTTGTTAAAAATCCAAGATAGGTAAATGTTTTCAAGTGGTCGGTTATATGGATAGTGTCTCAGCAATGACACAGCTGGCGACAGTGACCAGGACTAGCCTGAAGAAGCAGTATGAGTCAGACTGATTATAAGTTCCTCTTTCCGCTGTATGCTTTCATGCCTGCATCATCTTTCTCCAGTCCCTGAGTTCCGGGCCCAGGCGAATTCATTATCTGCAGACAATAATGTCCTATCTCCCTTCCTATTCAGACCAGTCTCTACATTCCACATCAGTTATTCAACCAGATCTAAGTGATAAATGCCTTGAAACAGAAAAACTATGCATCAGAAAGTTCGACACATTACAGTGAACCCTGTGAGAGACAGAACTTGCTGGGATGGTCTTGTTTTTCCAGGTCTCACCAGTTTTCCACCTTTGACGGTGCAGTCTTACCACTTTCCTATTGCTCTCTGTTAGTGGAAAATATTTGAGTTTTCCTTCTCTGACAGGCTTCTGCTTTACACAGGTTCTGGTTTTCGCAGTTTTACTGTGTAAGAGGTGAGTGCAACGACCTTCAGACACCCTTGGTGTAAAATAACCCTGACAACTTAGCTAGTTCGTATGCTCCCACAACAGCCTGCTATTCTTCCAAGGTTATTCTGGACAAGTAGCTTCAGTAAAGAAGGTACCAGGCTTATGTATAAGGTACTTAAAAAAACCAAAACCATCGCCATTGAGCTGATTCTGACTCATAGCAGCCCTACAGGACAGAGCAGAACTGCCCCACAGGGTTTCCAAGGAGCAGCTGGTAGATTCGAACTGCCGACCTTTTGGTTAGCAACCAAGCTCTTAACCACTGCACCACCAGAGCTCTATGAGGTACTTAGTGTATGTTAAGTCATGCAGAAATGGATTAGAAACACAAGGCCTGCAGCTGGCTTGTACCTGGTACGGCACTGGGGGTGCAGCACGTACACGCCATCCTGGTACTTTTCCTGCACAGTTTCTCGGTCCAGGTTAGCCAGGGTCCTGGCAGCATGTGAGGCCTCCATAATTTGCTGAGATTTCATTGCTTCTGCCATCAGGGAAACCCAGCCTGGTGGAACAAAAACACATCCCCTAAATACTGATGCAACAAGGTCTGTAATTGCTGAGAGAGGTTTGGACCCAGAGGGTGGCAGGAGAAAGCCAATCTCCAGCACGTCTGCCCAGTGTAGCAGCCACACCACCCTATTCATTCCTCCCTGAAGGCCCGGAGCCCCAACATATGAGTCTGTGATGGTTCCCAACCAGAGGCCCCTTAAGGGATCTCAAAGAAGGTACAAGAGGGCAGGGAAACTAGAGCATTGGAAACGGGACAACCAGAACACAATTAAAGAGAATGTCAACATACTGTGGAAAGTGAGACTAATGTCACTGAACAATCTGTACAGAAATCGTCAAATGGGAACCTAATTTACTGTGTAAACTTTCACCAAAAACACGGTAAAATAGCATTAAGAGAAAGAAGGGATGAGGGATTCAATAACCATTTCCTTTATTTAGAAAATCTAACAAAAATTGCAGTTACTAGAAATGAGTCACAAAAGATAACAGAGTATCATAATACCCTGTGTTTAGCAACAATTATAAAACTCAGAGGGTGAAGAGAAGTTATTTCATCCTGATCAGCAGTCCTATCAGCAGCCTTTAATACAAATGAGGAAGTTTATTCTTTCCACACACACAAAGACATGGAATGATACAGTGATGGTTAAGATTGTGTAGCAACTTGGCTGGGCCATGATTCTCAGTGTTTATATGTGATCACTCCCATGATTGAATATGCTATGGGCAGCCAGTCAGGCGAAAGGGAGTTTCCTGAATACAAGCAGACGTTCTGGCTTTTGCTCACTCTGGATTCTGTGGCTGCCTCCTGTCGTCTCGTTTCCGGTTCTGGGGACTTGAGCTGTCAGTTTATGTACTGAACTTGGGATTCGTCGATCTTCACAGCCTGTGAGCACAGCCCTGCTCTCTGACCTGCCGATCTTGGGTTCGCCAGCCCCTGCAGCTACGTGAATCAGGAGAAACCTTGCAGTCTTGCCTGCCAATCTTGGGCTCGCCAGTTTCTGTGGCTGCGTGAATTGGGAGATGCCTCTACCCTGATCCACGGACCTGGGATGTTCTAGCCTCTACAATCACATGAGCTGTTTCCTTGATATAAATCTCTCTCTATATATATATACTTATATGCTTTACTGGTTTTGCTTCTCTAGAGAACCCAGCCTAGGAAAGATACTCACCAAACTCACAAAGAGCCATTAACTCTTAGGAAGGAGGTGGACTCTGTAACGAAGGAGGCGTCTGTAACTATTTTTCTGTATCTATGTTCTCTGAGGCATTTATGATGAGCTCTACTCCTGTCTTACTTACATGATGCAAAATAAAAGTGTGTGGGCTTTGAGGGCAGAGGCTTACTTCTGTAGGACCTCAGTGAAGTGACTTAGCTCCTCTAAGTGGGAGGAAGATTTTAATGAATCAAAGTCTACAGAATCACCTGGACCTTTCCCAGGCCCCATCAGGTTTGCAATAGATGGCTGTTGTTCCCGCGTCGTCCTCCCACTCTCTGTGACAGAAATGTCCAAGGCTGTTATGATGAGAAGCCAGTATTTAATAACCCAAAAGAAGCTCCCAGCCCATTTACTCTTTAACAACATACGAATTCATAATGTCAAAAAAACCCTCTTCAAAATTTGTTAAAGAATGCTTTATGGGAAGAATATTTTAAAATTCTACCAAGAGAGATACACAGGAGTATTACTGGTATGTACAACGATATGGCTTTATTTTGAATGAGGTGTCACAAGACAGGAAACAAAAACATGGCACGAGCCATTTCTGTGACATTTTTAATTGACAAAGTATTTTCACCAGGCCTGAGACTCCTGGACTGAGAGAAACTAAATTTCTGTTCTTTACAGCCACCCACTTGCGGTATTTGTTGCAGCAGCACTCAGACACTAAGACAGACAAGAAATACCAATGGGTAAGGAGGAGGATTTGCGCATGGTCTTAAGTGACTCCCCAGGAGCCTCAGTGGCGCAGTAGTTAAAGCACTCAGATGCTAACCCAAAGGTCAGCAGTTTAAACCCACCAGTCGCTCCGTGGCAGAAAGATGTGGCAGTCTGCTTCTATAAAGATTACAGCATTGGAAACCCTATGGGGTAGTTCTATCCTGCCCTACAGGGTCGCTATGAGTCGGAATCGACTCGATGGCAGTGGGGTTTTTTTTTTTTTTTTGGTGTCTCCCCACAATTTGCTTATTAGATGCAAGCGGGGAAGACAGGAATTACACAGTGGACCTCGTTTTAGTCTGACTGTGCCTCTTGTTTGACCAAATCATCTCAACAATTACACCAACCATTTATTAGCTCTCCATCATACAGACACTGCTCTCCTGTGGCTGTGCACACACTGACCAGCTTAGGTGTGGGTTACTCATGTCTCAGTAATTCCTTGCCCCTGCTATCACTACGGAGCCCTGGTGGCGTAGTGACTAAGGGTCCAGCTGCTAACCAAAAGGTTGACAGTTCAAATCCACCAGCCACTCCTTGGAAACCCTATGGGACAGTTCTACTCTGTCATGTAGGGTCAGTATGAGTCAGAATCAAGTCGACAGCACCTAACAACAACAACAAATAACTATCACCACCTGCTCTAAAGACCCACAACTAATGCTAAGTGGTCTTTTTCTTTTTTTTTTTTATTTTATTTTATTTTATTGTTTTCACCTTTAGGTGAAAGTTTACAATGCAAATTAGTTTCTCATTCAAAAATTTATACACAAATTGTTTTGTAACATTGGTTGCAATCCCCACAACGTGACAACACTCTCCTCCTTTCCACCTCAGGTTTTCCGTATCCATTTGTCCAGTTTTTCTGACCCTTCCTGCCTTCTTGTCTTACTTTTGGGCAGGAGTTGCCCACTTGGTATCATATATTTGATTGAAACAACACACGTTCCTCACGTGTGTTACTATTTGTTTTACAGGCCTGTCTAATCTTTGTCTGAAAAGTGAGATTATCAGGAGTAGCTTCAGTTCCGAGTTAGCAGGGTGTCCGGGTCTGTGGTTTCAGGGGTTCCTCCAGTCTCTGTCAGACCAGTAAGTCTGGTCCCTTTTTTTGTGAATTTAAATTCTGTTCTACGTTTTTTTCCTGTTTTGTCTGAGACTCTCTATTGTGATTCCTGTCAGAGCAGCTGGTGGTGGTAGCCAGGTACCATCTAGTTCTTCTGAGCTCAGGCTGGTGGAGGCTGTGGTTCGTGTGGTCCTTTAGTCCTTTGGGCTAATATTTTCCTTGTGTCTTTGGTTTTTCTTCATTCTCCTTTGCTCTAGACAGGATGGGACCGATACGTGTATCTTAGATGGCCGCTCATAAGCTTTTAAGACCCCAGACACTACTCACCAAAGTAGAATGCAGACCATTTTCTTTATGAATTATGTTATGCCAATTGACTTAGATGTCCCCTGAGACATCCCCTTGCCCTCAGCCCCAGCAGCTTGATCCCTCAAGGTGTCCAGATGTGTCTATGAAGCTTGTATGACTTTGTCTTGGTCAAGCTATGCTGACTTCCCCTATATTGTGTGTTGTCTTTCCCTTCACCAAAGTTGACGCTTGTCTACCATCTAGTCAGTGATTTTCCTTCCGCATCCCTTCCCACCAGTGTAACCATCAAAGATAGTTTTTTTCTGTGTATAAACCTTTGTTTGAGTTTTATCATAGTGGTCTCAAACAATAACTTGTCCTCTTATGGTTGACTTATTTTACTCAGCATAACGCCACCCTCCAGATTCATTATGTTGTGAGATGGCTTGCGGATTCCTCACTGTTCTTCCTCATTACGTAGTAGTCAGAGTCTTAACTCTACTGAAAACTTAACGTACTGTGAGGGCTGGAGATGGAAGAGGGAGAACCAAGGACTGAACCAAATGCCCAGTATATAAAGGGGTTACCTGAGTGGACTATTGCAGGGTGAAGATGTTCGTTCAGAGCCATATTCCCAATGACACGCATTATATTTCTCTGCACTTTCGGGCAGTCCTTGTAAAGCTGGTAGAGCCTCTGAAGCAACTGCAGGCCTCCATTTGCTTCAATTTTGTCACAATGTGTGGGTATCTAGCAGAATAAATTAACAAGAACACACTTTATGTTGTACAAATTCCCAACCCAAGATAACACAGCACACTGATGTGGACAGCCAGCTGGCTCCTCCCCAGGACAGAGACCCACTGAGGACGCACAAACCTCTGATCTCGGCTTACTTAAATGAAAAAGCCAGCCTTATCTCAGTGGGAAGTGCTTCAAAATCTTTTTTAAAAATTCTACGAATGCTTACCTTACCAGGACTTCTAAAATTTTCATTCTTAAAATTATTCTGCTTAGTTTTTGGGTCAGAAGTAACCTGACAATGTCATTAATACAGACTTGTTTCAACTTATAGGGATACTTCGACTGGCTTGAAACAACCTTAAAATTGTTCTGTAACCTTGAGACATGAACCACCAGGTCACGGGAAATAATCCCAGATGCAAGCTGGCCAACGTTGCTGGTCCGTACGTGGACTCACCCAGACGCAGCTGGCCACCTATGCGGCCCTACACACAACCCCAGGGTAGCCAGTGCCCATGGCTGTAGGGCTGGCCGAAAACTCAGGAGTCAGAAAAAGTTTAAAAAGAGAAAGAGCAAGTAAAAATAAAAGAAAAAGGAATTTGAATTTTTAATGGAGAAAAGAGAGAAAACAAAGAAAATGTATATTAAGGTCAAGCGACATAGTTGGCCAGCAAGTTATTTCAATCTGTCTAATGTCACTGGAGGATCTCTGGTGGCGCAGTGGTTAAGTGCTCAGCTGCTACCCAACACGTCAGCAGTTCAAACCCACCAGCTGCTCCACGAGAGAAAGATGTGGCAGTCTGCTTCCACAAAGATTACAGCCTTGGAAACACTATGGGGCGGTTCTACTCTGTTCTATAGGGTCACTATAAGTCAGAATCAACTCAATGGCAATGGGTTTTTTTAATATCATTGGGCACTGCCTTGCCTCTTCCATCACCAGTTTTACTCACTAACATGTCACGTATATACAAGTTTCATTTTCTAAATTTTAATTAACTTTTATCACGGTTTAAATATATTAAAAGTATGCCTTTAGATATCAAGCCAGGTATGTAATAATCTGAGGTTTCTGGAAAGGTAACTGTGATATTCCATGCACTGTAATTTCAACTGAAGACGCATCAGACTGCTTCAGAAACTACTTCTAAGTCAGAAACGCTCAAGCTCGTCTTCTCACTTTCGCTTTTGACAGTAACGCTTTATTAAGTAGGCTTCCTGCTCAATTCCTAACTTTACCAGAGGGAACTAAAGATGACTGGAGAGCCCAGGCCCACGTGCCAAGTCTAACGGTCACCAAATTAAACTGGAGAGTTTGCAATCTCAGGCTGGTGCTTCTCATGGTATGGGGATGGACACTGGCATCAATCTCACCAGGGATGCCTGGAAAAATGCAAATTCCGGACACTGCCCCAGATCCACTAAATTAAACTCCCTATCAGTAAGCAGGAAATACGCGTTTAACATGCTTCCTGAGTGATTCTTGTGCACTAATGTTGGCGCACCACGAATCTAAAGTTTGTTGCTTTTTTCTCTTTAAAAATAAACTGTGATCATGATGGAAAAGCCGCCATGATGCCAACAGTTTAAAAATCACTAACAGACGCTACAGTTACAACTCAAGAGTGTGGCCAGACAAGCATTCCCATTTTCCTAACACGCCACATCTCTGGCAGACGTTTTAACAGAAATTAATTACCTGATAATACTATGGGTAAAAATGATCTGAGAAAGTAGGAGACACTATAACTCAAATGTAAATGCCATATTCAGAAGACAGGCTGGTTTCTTTATGTGCAATTAAAGGTTAAATCCATTAAAAAATATTTTTAATAATGAAATTCATGTATGATGGTTATCCATTCTAACAAACTGGGAAAAAAAAATTAAAAACAAGTGAAAAGCTTAGTTTTCTTTTGAAATAAACAAAAATTGATCATTTCCCCTGCATAAACAAACCTGTATAATTTATTCAATACAATCATAAAAAGTAAAACTATATTTAAAGATGTAAGTTACCTCAGAATGTTTTACTATAGCTTCTAAACAGAACATTTCTACTGTAGCTGAAGGAACTTTTCCAAAACTTTCAGCATAAGGAAGTCCATTTCCTCCAAAACACCATAAGCCACCCTGAAATCAAGATAATTAGAATTTATACTGAAATGAGTGACTAATGTTTTTTGTTTGACAAAATAAATCTCTGTCCAACATACAGTACTAGTATGCAGTAATACGTAGGACTCTAAATATTCTGGGCACCACCAGCGTGTCAGTTTGTTGTACTGCAGCGGCCTGCATGTTGCTCTGAGGCTGGAAGCTATGCCACTGGATTTCAAATACCTGCTGGGTCACCGATGGTGGACAGGTTTCGGTGGAGCTTCCAGAATAAGACCGACTAGGAAGAAAGGCCTGGTGATCTACTTTTGAAAATTAGCTGATGAAAACCTTACGGATCACAACAGAACATTGTGTTTAGTGAAACAGAGGGCCAATGAGGGTGTGGGAGACCCTCAGTGAGATGGACTGACACAGCAGTCACAACGATGGACTTGAACTTGCCAGCGACACGAGGCTGACACAGGACCAGGCAACGTTTTGTTCTGTGGTACATAAGGTCGTCATTTTGTTCTGTAGTATATAAGGCCGTCATGAGTCAGAGTCAACTCTACAACAGCTAACAACAACAACAGAACATTCTGAGACCTTAAAGGGGACTTTAAGGTTCTAAATGCTAGCCCCAGGAACAACATCCTGGAAAGAGTGGTCAGTCACAAATATTCACTGAGTGAGTGAGTGAGCCTACCTTCTGAGCAGCCAGGCTCTGACTGCTCTCGCTCAGAGCCAAAGACGTAAAATACTGGATACATTCATCCACCTCTGTTTGTGGCAAAGAAGCCAGCAAGTGCCTGAGCTCCTCTTCAACAGAGGAATCCTGAGTAAAAGGAAAAGAAAGTCTTCAAAGATAAGCTTAATAACTGAGTGCAACAAAAAGTACCCAAATAACAAAGCCAAAAAGAAAAATTGGCAGAGATAAATCAGTATATTCAGTCTTAAAAACAGTCAGGTACACACACACCCAGGTAAAGAATCATTTAATTTCGAATTCTACAGTTTCACATCTTCTACCTGAATCTGTAAGATAAAGCTATCCCAACACCCACTCATCAGTATCTCATACTATGGTGGCTTGTGTGTTGCTAACGACCTAGAAGCTACACCACTGGTATTTCAAATACCAGCAGGGTCACCCATGGTGGATAGGTTTCAGCAGAGCTTCCAAACTAAGACAGACTAGGAAGAAAAGCCTGGAGATCTACTTCTGAAAATCAACCAATGAAAACCTTAAGGATCACAACAGACCATCATCCCGGATAGTGCTGAAAGATGGGCCCCCTAGGTTGGATGGCACTAAAAATTCACAATGGCCACAACAATGGACTGAGGCATACCAACGATCATGAAGACGATGCAGAACAGGCGGCATTTGTTCTGTTGGACGTGGGGTCGCCATGAGTCAGAGACAACTCAACTGCAACTAACAATAACAAACTAAAGCTACTGCTTTTTTAATCCAGAACTCATCACTGTCTCATTTTCTCTCATAACTCGTATCTAGCAATTAGTTTTTCTATTTTTCAAAAACTGATTGTTAACATAGAAGTTTTAAGACTTTCCCTTTCCAGCCTAGGAAGGGTGCTCATGAAGCATGTGTCAACATCTACAGTGATGGTTCTCAACCCAGGGTGATTTCGCCTCCCAGGAAGCATTTAGTGATGGCTGCAGCGGCGCCGTGGTTAAGAGCTCAGCTGCTAACCAAAAGCTCTGCAGTTTGAATCCACTAGCCACTCCTTAGAAACCCCATGGGGCAGTTCTACTCTGTCCTAGAGGGTCGCTATGAGTCGGAATTGACTTGACAGCAAGAGGTTTGGTTTTTGTTCTGTTTTTTTTGAAACATTCTGGTTGTTAGAACTGAGCGCGCTACTCGCATCTAGCGAGTAGAGGCCAGAGGTGCTGCTAAACACCCTGCAACGCACAGAACAGCTCCCAGAACAAACAACTACTTGGTGTCGAGGTGGAGAAAACCTGAGCTACAGTAGCCTTAAAACAAGTGATCAGTTTATGGATGTTGATACGCTGTGAAGTTCCCCTATGGTGTACAGGGACGCCCGATCCCCAAAGCAGGAAAATAATACCAGAAGAACAGCACCACCTGAGGAATCAAGGAATCTCTGTATGAAAACTACTCCTTCAGTTTTACATCCTGGGTGCTTGTGAAAAGCAGCCAACAGCTACTTTATTTTGCACCCAAAGTGAAGATGATACTTTAAACTACTTTTCACACTCTGGATTAGTTTATTTACTTACTTCTTTTAAGGATGGCAAAGGAGGTGGTGGGAGAAAAAAACGAAGATCACTCTCTTTGCTTCGTGCCAAACCAATCAGAGTTCTCAGATCACAGGCTTGAGCAATGATTCTATACTGGTAATCTATTGTAAAAGTACATTGAACACCCAGATTAGTTTACAGCTGTTGCAAGCATTGAATGAATAAACTACTTGAAAGCACTCCGATTTTTAAATTGCTATACAAGTTTGTAGTTCAAAATTTCATAAGCATTTTTTCACAATTGCATTTACAATACCTCTGAGCTAAAAAAACCAAAATTTCCATGACTAATTTCACCATGAAAAAAAGGTATTTGCAGTGAAGAAATCGTTGGTCTGCAAAATTCTATCATGTGATCTCCACATCTTTTTAACCAAGGCCATATTTTCCAACTACCGATCCTTCTTCCTTTCCAACTTTCACATTCCAATAATCAATGCATCTCGATTTCGTGTGTGATCCTCAGACTGCAAAAGTTTGTAAAAAATCTTCAGCTTCTCTGGTGATAGGGAACCCAAGGTTGAGTAAGGATATTGTTGATGTGTTGTGAGATTTTTAACCATTGTCATAGGGCAACATTTGTAGTAACTGTTAAATGAGAAACTATTTTGTTCTGTAAGCCTTCATCTTAAGTGAGAATAACAGCACAATTGGA
>NW_004443938.1:12658405-12659591 GCF_000243295.1 Trichechus manatus latirostris | reverse complement strand
TGCTTCAGGATAGATCTTGAAATGTTCTTTTTGACAATGAATGCAATGTCATTCCTCTTCATGTTGTCATTCCCAGAATTAACTGTCCGATTCAATGGCCAATACCAGTCCATTTCAGCTCACTAATGCCTAGGATATCAATGTTTATGTGTTCCATTTCATTTTTGACGATTTCCAATTTTCCTAGATTCATACTTCTTACATCCACGTTCCTATCATTAATGGATGTTGGCAGCTGTTTCTTCTCATTTTGAGTCGTGCCACATTGGCAAATGAAGGTCCTGAAAGCCTGACTCCATCCATGTCATTAAGGTGGGCTCTACTTTGAGAAGGCAGTTCTTCCCCAGTCGTATTTTGAGTGCCTTCCAACCTGAGGGGCTCATTTTCTAGAACTATATCAGACAATGTTCCACTGCTATTCATAAGGTTTTCACTGGCTAATTTTTTTCAGAAGTAGACTGCCAGGTCCTTCTCCCTAGTCTGTCTTAGTCTGGAAGCTCTGCTGAAACGTGTTTACCATGGGTGACCCTGCTGGTATTTGAAATAAGGGTGGCATTGCTTCCAGCATCACAGCAACACGCAAGACCCCACAGTTTGACAAACTGACAGATGCGTGTATGCTGTATGCTAAGCAAATGATCTGAGAAGCTGGACTATATGAAGAAGAATGGGGCATCAGGATTGGAGGAAGACTCATTAACAACCTACATTATGTAGATGACATAACCTTGCTGGTTAAAAATGAAGAGGACTTCAAGCACTTACTGATGAAGGTCAAAGACTACAGTACAGCCGTCAGTATGGATTACACCTCAACATAAAGAAAACAAAAATCCTCACTACTGGACCAATAAGCAACATCATAGTAAATGGAGAAAAGATTGAAGTTGTCAAGGATTTCGCTTCGCTTAGATCCATAATCAACACCCATGGAAGCAGCAGTCAAGAAATCAAATGACGCACTGCATTGGGCAAATGTGCTGCAAAAGATCTCTTTAAAGGGTTAAGAAACAAAAGATGTCACTTTAAGGACTAAGGTATGCCTGACCCAAGCCACCATGTTTTCAATTACCTCATATGCATGTGAAAACTGGGCAATAAATAAGGAAGACTGACGAAGAATTGATGCCTTTGAATTATGGTATTGGTGAAGAATATTGAATATATCATGGACTGCCAGAAGAAC
>NW_004443938.1:12649560-12658305 GCF_000243295.1 Trichechus manatus latirostris | reverse complement strand
AAAAAAAAAAAAATGATGCACATATCAGGTGCATGTGACAAATTATTAGTCTTAAAGCTAAGCAGATTGTCAAAGTGAAAGCCAATTTAACTGCATAGTGCAGCAAGCAATTGAACAGAGTTCATTAACTGCGAAGTGAATGAAAATGCAAGCACAACATTAAGCCTGTTGGAACCAAGAGTTTAACCCAAGGAAACATCTAATTAAATGAAACGTTGTTCTGGGAGAAAGCTACACAAACTTATCTACCTCTCTTTTTAGGTTTTCTTACCAAACACATTTGGCTAGCAGGCCAGCAGTTTTTTACTTTACCACTGAGGCTTTGTTTTTAAATTTTCAAAAAATTGTTTTTTATATGTTAAGATTGCCTCAACTCTTTTCCTCACTTAAGCTCTCAGTGCCTTTTCTTTTGTACCAGAAATCAGCACTGGATGGCTCGTGCAGGTGGGTGTCAGGTGGGGACCGTTACCTTGCCAGTGGTGGGCCTGGGACATTTCCTGCACGGCCTGCAGCCGCGCTGCCTTATCGGCCGACATGCTCTTCCTCAGGAGCAGCCACACCGTGCACTCGTGGTCCTCCACGTCCACCGTGCTAAAGGTGTCTGCAGAAAACAGGACAATGTGAACAGTCAAGACGACATCTTCATTCTCACGTTTATTTCAGATGATAATTTATAAATAGTTGAAATCTACAATAAAAGAGTTGAATCCATTTATAGGTATTGATAATAACTGATGTACTTGTTCTCAGTACTGCCCTATTAGTTTGCTACGTGTACTACGTGTCTCTTACGTTTTATATACTATATTGTTTCATTATGTGTTTTTTTGCTTTTTCCCCAAAAAACTTTTTATTATGAAAAATATCAAACCGAAGAACTGAAAGAACAGTACAATAAACATCCATAGACTTATCACATCTAGCTTCAATTACTTTTACCATTTTGCCTTATTTGCTTCATGTGTTTGCACGTGTAATGAGTCGTGGATGTCATAAAAGATTACGCGTGCGGCTGTTACCCGAAATGTTGGCAGTTTGAACTCACCCAGTGGCTCCACAGGAGAAAGACCTGATGGTCTGCTTCCATAAGGATTACAGCCAAGAAAACCCTATTGGGCAGTTCTACTCTGTCACATGGGGTCACTTATGAGTCAAAATCGACTTGATTGCACCCAACAACAACATACACATGGGTGTGTATTTTTCTTCCTAAACTACTTGAAAGGAAGTTGCAGACATAATGACATTTCACCCTTTAATCACCAAATAAGCCTATATTCTTCTACATAACTACTATGTCATTATCACACCCAAGAACACTAACAAAGACTCGCAAAGTCATCTAAAGCCAGTCCAACTCCATATTAAATTTCTCCCATTGTCCCTAAAATATCTTTAGAGCTGTTTCTTAAAACCAGTATTTAATTATGTTTCTGCAGTCTCTCTTAAATCTGGAAAAGTTTTCCCACCTTTTCATGAGGGTAACTTTTTAAAGAGATTAGGTCAGCCATTTTATAGCTACTGTGGATTTGTCTGTGAAATCTACATTTTTGATGCAGTACTTTCATTATGAGAAAGCATAGGAGGGATTTTCTGGCAAGTTTAAAATTTTGCAACTCTCGTAAAGAGAATAGCATCTATTTAGTCTCAATATTTATTTACAACTATCTAACAGTAATACATCTACGAAGATGGAAGAAAGAAAACTGTTGAAAATATTTAGCCTTTAAGATTAAATACAACCCACACACGTATACCAATGTTCACCGCAGCACTAGCCACCATAGCCATGAAAGCCACCTAAATGTTCATCAGCAGATGAATGGATAAACAAAATGTGGTAAATCCACAATGGATTATTACTCAGCCATAAAGAGAAATGAAGTTCTGATTAATGTTACATGATGAACTTTAAAAACTTGATGGTGAATGAAATTAATCAGTCACAAAAGGACAAATACTGTATGATCTCACTTACATGAAATGACAAGAGTAGGCAAATGTACAGAGACCAAAGTTTAGGGTGAGAAGGAAGGGAAGGAGAAGTGTCACTGTTTGGGAAACAATGAGCTGCTGTTTACGGTGATGGAAAATTGAATATCAATCAAGGGTAACGGTTGCCCAACGTGATTAATGTAACTGATATCACTAAGTTGTACACCTGAAAAATGCTGGATTGGCAAACATGTAATATATATTTTTACAACAATAAATAAAAAAGATTAAATACAAACCAAGAGAACAATGTTAACCAATCAATTTCCCATAGATACACTAAACCTCAGCATAAGAAATGGGAAAAAAATCTCAGGTTGATCATCAAACGACTTTCAAATTACTGATAAGGATTCCAAGTTAAATATTTGGTACTTACCAGCAAATGGATTCCGTAATATTTTGGCTGATGTTGCCAATAGTTTTCTTACTATTTTATGAAGTTCTTTCCTTGCCTGGTAGATGATTCCTAAAATGATTACAAACTTAAATGAAAGTAAGTGTGTACTCTTAATGCATACTTAGCTTCTTCAAAAAGAAATGTATACACTAAATTCCAAATTTGTTTTTCACAAAGAAACACAAAACAACACCTTTCTTCTGTTTTATTGTCACTATCAATGCAATTAATACAATATGGGAACACATAGCTATAGAACCCAAAATAAGCTTGCTTTCCAAGTTAGGCAAAAAAGTGAAAAATAAAATATAACAAAAGCCATTATCTAACTAAAGCTAACAAAAATCCTCATATGCAACACAGAATTAGCTATATCCAGGAAAATATCCCTTTGAAAACAGCCCATCTCAAACTGAAATTTGGAGATACCTCACTCATGAGAGTAAGCCCCACTATACAGGTAAACTGTAGGCTATCAAAGTTATCTTTTCAGTTGGAATGCTAACACACCATACAGGCATGTTGAAACACAGGAGATGATGTGATCATGAATACCAGTAGGAATGCGGTGGTAGCTACAGATTGTGGGAGGGGCCGAGACCGCCCACTCGGGAAGACTAAGTGCTTCCCTAACAGTCAAGGCTAAGCTGTCCAGTGTGGTGACTCATCAGGCCACCTGTACCCTGAGGAAAAGACTGCTCTGCTCTAAAATTCCACGTTCATCAAGGAAACCTGTGATTACTAGTCAGGCTTCCGTGTGACCTAATGTTGAGAAAGTGAGTGTCCTAACTGGTACTACAGAACTGTCTTATAGGGTCACTATGAGTCGGAATCGACTTGATGGCAATGGGTTTGGTTTTTTTTTAATCTTTATGGGAGCAGATTGCCACATTTTTCTCCCATGGAGACCCTCAGTGGGTTCAAACCACTGACCTTAACCACTTAACCACTGCACCACCAGGGCTCCTTCCTAACTGGTAAGGACAGGCCTTTTAGCCTTTGTGACAGATTTTCCCCTCCATAAATAAGTTGGTTGGTACATGAATCAGTCTCATGAGTTTAGTTTTCCTGAATACATCCCTTAAACCAGAAGCATCTCTGAGCTGACTAACAAAACTGTGTTTCTGTACTTGCCAAACTGAGGGCCCCCACTGAGGTGTGGGGTTCTAGGTTCAAACTAAAAGAGTCATCTGGCCTTAGCTTCACTTTGTTATAGGAGGGTTGCAACCTTGGGTTCAATGTGGAAATTCAAAATTTGGTCTTTCCTTAATTTTTTCAGAGCTTGGTTCTCATGGGGTTTGGTGATTCTCAGAGTTAGCTGAACTTATTTTATTAGCTGATGTTTTAAATAGATTCATTTTTAAATTCAATATACTAGCTTCCATTTTTCACAAAAATAGGATTATTCTACCATCAACTTACCATGATTTTCTCTGTTATCTAAAGACACTGTATTCACGTATACGTATGACTTCATTTTTTCTTTTTCTACCACTTGAGTATCTAGTGTCAAAGACTTCTTCAGGGCCAGAACTTCATATGTAAAAAATAAAGAACCTCTTAAAGATAAATGAAAAAAATCATAAGTATATCACCTAAATGTAACACAAGAGCTATTCTTCTTCATTAAGCTTTTCATAGTAAACTTTTTATATTTATTGGGAAAAATATATACAGAAACATGCATATAACATATTTTAGTGCATGTGTGTTCAACACACTCAGTTTAATGAATAACAAAAAATCTGCTTAACCATATCAAGACAAGGAACAGAACAGTAACAGCACCCCAGAAGCCCCCACGTGAACCCTCCCTCATCCTGATCTGCTCATCTCTGTACATAATTATTATTCTGAGTTTTATTATAATAATGTCCTCGCTTTTCTATATAGCTTTACCACCTACATATGCATCCTTAAACAACAGAGTTTAGCTCTGCCTGTTTCTGAACTTCATTTGAGTGGAATCACACTGTGTGTACCCTTTACTCAGCCTTACGCTTGTCATGCATCCACGCGCTGCATGTATCTCTAGTCCGTGTACTTCTCTTTCGATGTGGTATGTGGTTCATCCACTGTATAAACATACCACAATCTACTCATCCATCCCACCAGAGCTGGGCATTGCTTACAGGCAATGCTGCTCCCCATCTTCCACATCTTGGCTGTGACCACGTCAATATATGCTTCTCTAGGGCAGTGTGGATACTTTGACAGTATACACACTGTTCAACTTTACTAGGTAATGACAAACTGTTTTTTCAACAAGGTTATACCAATTTATACTCCCATCTCCAGCATATGAAAGCTTTTGCTCTCCTAAGAACTATACCTAAACTCGATTTTTAAATGTGAAATGAAGCTTGTTGTGCACCCCTCAGTGGAGATCTTCCCCCTAACTAGATTGAGCTACGGCCACTGTGTGAACCCAGACACAGGTGCATCCTGTCCTGAGCCTTCTCCTGGCCTTCAGTCTCCAGCCTAAAGAAGCAGGGGGGCAGAAAGGCCAGACACTGGCCAGACCAACAGGACAGAGAGGAGCTCTCCGGAAGCCTCTCCTCCCTTGGGGAGCCTATCTGAGCAGCCAAAGACAGCACGGGCATGGAGGATTTGTATCACGCTTTCCATGGGAGACGTTCCTTACCAAAAAATGTGTGATTCTTTTTACTCTGCCCTGAATAGAATCTAGACAAAGCAACTGTATTACAGAAAAGGGTATACATTTATCCTTTGCCCAAAATGCATCAAAGGGAAATCATCCAAACAAGCTTTGACTTACATTACAACAGGATTGACAAACATATGTATTTGGATAAAATGTAAAAATGTAAATTATATCTCCATCATTTTAGCATCTAAGAGTTAAGTTTTTATTTATACTAGTGGAAAATAGTATTACTAGTAAATTTAATAGAGTAGTATTATATACAATTTCATCAAATAAATTCCCTGCCCCTGCAAAAAAGGGGGAAAGGTAAGAGAACAATATGAGTAACAGTTTGAGAAGTGAGGCCGCACCCACTGAGCGCGCATGTCTGGAGACTCATGAGGGGGGAGATGTGACTTGCTCTCCCAGTCAGCCTCCATCTCTCAATCTAAGCGGTAATTTAAGAGATTCTCTAAAATAATTTTCACTACTGTGTTTTTTACACAAATAATGCATGTGTTATGCCAGAAGCGTTTTACTTAATTTCATCATTTCCACGTGTTATATGCGTGGGCACATTATTTACGTGGGCGTGTTATTTGCGAAAAATATGGTATGCCCAATTTTTACCTTCTTCAACCACTTTAGAACTTAAGACAAGATGCTGCCCATTGTGGTGACTTTAAATGTGTCAAAGCTAAGTGCTGAATGCCTGCTATGTATGTTATCAGGTGCCTTCCTCACAGCCCCTGCTGAAGGGGGAGGTAGAACTCCCTCATCTACTCGGACCCGGGAGAAAACAGGCCTCAGACAGGTAAGTAACTTGACCAAGATAACATCTAAGTGGTAGAACCAGTGATTAAATCCTTCTAATTCCAAAATCCATACTGTTTTACTACCCCGTGCTACCTGTAAATCACTTCCATTGAGATTTCAATAGTAATGTCGTGAAACCAATTAGGATTTCCCAGCTGACACTTACCCTAGAATAAGGGAGCCAGTAAACTTTATAATATTTCCTTCAAAAAGAAAGGAAAAAAGTCAATGTGATGAAATTCATTTTTAAACGTTTGACACAAAACAGGCAACAGTGTTAGTCTCTATCCGTATCATATAAAATCAGATAAGACATCAGTATTTTTCCATGAATATGTTTGGTTGCTATTAACATATGGTTTCCCATCCCCAGATACAAACAGCCTAATCAACAAGTACTGGGTACACAAATATAACTATATTTATGGCACTGCGTTCTCATTCTCTGCCTGCCCCACCTCTGGCTCTCCCAGGCCTTGTCCCACTACTGAAATTGCCAGACTGTGGGCTCCCACTGAAGACACGGCCCGGAAGCTACTTCTCTCTGACTCCTTTTGTCGTTTCCAACCAATTAAATCAAAGAAGAGGGAGAATGCTCCTATCACCACCAGCACTATACCAGTGATTATGTGTCCCCAGCAGAACACAAACTGAGTTTTCCCAAAGTAACTATGTTACAATTGATGATTAAGTGCCACATGTAGGTAGCCCATTTTAAATATACACTGTACTCTACAAACGTATTTAAAAACTTTTGTTTAAAGATTGGACAGCATTTTTTTTAACATTAAAAAAAATCCTCGTGGCAGACACAGCTAGTTGCCTATTCATTATACATAAACTCCTTAATCCTAATTAACACAACTTTATTACAAAAGATATCTAATTTCCCAGATGACTCTGAGTCTGGGGCTAGCTGTATAACAACAAAGTGTGGCCAATGAGATATGGGCAGAAGTCTATAGGATCCCTTCCCAAACAAAAAGACAAAGATCCATAAGGTGGCTTTTGGCCCTTCTGCTTCTTGATGTCCAGGGATTCAGCAGCCATCTTGCAACCACGAGGAGAAAAACATTAAAGATAATGGGGCAGGAAGACAAAAGCGTTGTTAAGATGCTATTCCTGCTCTAAACTGTCTCTCTCAACTTCCTATTATGTGAGAAAAATGAAAACCTTACTAACTGAAGCCACTGTAGTCAAGTTTCTGTTACATGCGCTGAACACAACCTTAACTGATATCTGTCACCCACGATGGTTAGGGACCAAGGCCAGCCCACAAAGATTTACTTAGCCTGTAATTTATTTGACATCTAGAGGGAGCACGGCCTTGGTTCAGAGCTTCAACTCATGCAGCCAAGAGCACGACTGAGGGAGAAGGAAATGCTCCTTGCTGGACTTCGCCTATGCATCGGTAATGGGCATTCCTCCCAAACTCTAGCATCCCAGTGGTGGTTCTCCTGGGTGGGGAGAGCACAGTCCCAGAAGGTCTGCGGGGTAAAAGGGGAAGTTGTGCCACACAGGGCTGCTTGGCTGCAATTCCCTGGGACATTTTTCCTTCTAAGATGCTTCCCGGACGTTCCTCCCACCCCAACCCCGTAGGCCCCAGGGACTGGCCTGTGTCCTCCTCTACTGCTACCATTAAATTATCCCTTTTTACTGGGCCCCTGGGAACAGAACAGAGTCTCACAGCCTTTCCTCCTATCCAGAAGTAAATTTACCACTCTTGCTCCTGAGTTGGTTGTGCTAGAAATGATGAGAGAAGAGAAGCTCCCTTCTCTGACCCCTCTTATTTTTTTACAGTTAGAACACAGAATCAAACAATTTTCTAGATAAAAAGATCTATCCTAAAAGCAGAACTATCCTAAAGACCAAAAGCAAGCCCCATGAGGACAGGGACTTTGTCTTATTCAACACTGTGTCCTCAGGACCTAGGATAGTACCTGGTATATAGAAAGCCAATATTTGTCAAATGGATGAATGATGACTGCAAGGCATGGAATCCTTTGCGGTGGATAATTTGGCCTTTTAGTCCTGGTTCTGAGAGTAGGAGCACACCTGAGACAATGAGTGAGAGCCGACTCAACTAAGAGGGACAGGGCCAGATTAAGGCATGTGAGGGCCCCAAGCACTGATAATCTGTGCAGCCCCAGCCTCTGCTTACTTACGCAAACGGGACATATGAGTTATATATATTCACATATATGTGTGTGTGTGTATCTTAGCTATCCATGATGTAAGTTCTTTTTAAATGAGACTATACTATGGAAACCCTGGTGGCATAGTGGTTAAGAGCTACGGCTGCTAACCAAAAGGCTGGCAGTTTGAATCCACGTGGCATTCCTTGGAAACCCTATAGGGCAGTTCTACTCTGTCCCATAGGGTCACTATGAGTCAGAATTGACTCAACAGCAATGGGTTTGGTTTTTTGTTTTTGTTTTTTGATTATACTATGCAAAGGCATTCGACTGTGTGGCTCATAACAAATTATGGATAACACTGCAAAGAACGGGAATTCTAGAACACTTAATTGTGCTCATGAGGAACCTGTACATACATCAAGAGGCAGTTGTTCAAACAAAATACAGGGATACTGTGTGGTTCAAAGTCAGGAAAGGTGTGCATCAGGGTTGTATCCTTTCACCGTACTTATTCAATCTGTATGCTGAACACATAATCTGAGAAGCTGGACTATATGAGGAAGAACGGGGCATCAGCACTGGAGGAAGACTCATTAACAACAGGCGTTATGCTGATGACACAACCTTGCTTGCTCAAAGTGAAGAGGACTTAAAGCACTTACTGATGAAGATCAAAGACCACAGCCTTCAGTATGGATTACACCTCAACATAAAGAAAACAAAAATCCTCACAACTGGACCAATAAGCA
>NW_004443938.1:12648615-12649460 GCF_000243295.1 Trichechus manatus latirostris | reverse complement strand
GACTCAACAGCACCTAACAACAACAACAAATTTTACAATTCTCTCAAAGTATACAGGGCACTAGGTCACAATCTATGTAACTGTTTTTGAAAAAATAAAGCACAAATATGAAAATGGATAGATCAAAACCCATTTCTCTAACATCTTTTTCAATAGTCGCAGCTTTTCAAAACTCTGATCACTATTCCAAACTCCTGAAGTTGCACTTAGATTGCTGTCCCCTGTAACCCTATTGTGCTTTGGCCTCCCGGGAAGTCTATAAATATTTCATTCGAGGCTCCAGATGCTGGTACTTTTTTTCAACCCTCATGATTTAAACATTCCATTCTTTATGGACCAAAAACAAAATTCCACATCACAGCAACAGCCATTAAGGCAGACACTCTTTTCAAAAAGGGCAGTCTTAACTTGGGTGGGTGCTTCCGGACCAAGTGGGGAGCTTTCTCAGAATCTACATGCCAAGGTCCTCCCCTGATTGTTCTGGTATAGTGAGTCTGAAGAGAGCCCTGGAATGCAGACTTTGAGAATGGTTTTTATTTTAAGTCTCTACTAACATTAAATCAGCTTATACTTACATTATAAATAATTGCAATTGTAGCCTCTAATCAATTACTAATACACTTGTAAGGGGTCAGGAATCTTATTCTGAAACTTACCTTTTCTTTTAGAACCTTACTGTTTTTTGTTTGTTGCCTCATTTTTACAAGACGGCTCTATAACAAATTGTAGTTTGGTCCCTGGACTAACCAGAGCAGGTCTGAGCCCTAGCTCATGTACTTTCACCGCAAAACCAAGTGGCTTTTAAAGAAAATGAAATATTTTAAATATTCCTAAAAAAAAAAAAA
>NW_004443938.1:12642321-12645792 GCF_000243295.1 Trichechus manatus latirostris | reverse complement strand
TTTAACGTGTTGAAAAGGAAAGATGTCACCTTGAAGACTAAGGTGCACCTGACCCAAGCCGTGGTGTTTTCAATCGCCTCATACGCATGCGAATGCTGGACAATGAATAAGGGAGACCGAACAAGAACTGACACCTTTGAATTGTAGTGATGGTGAAGAATATTGAATACACCATGGACTGCCAGAAGAATGAACAAATCTGTCTTGGAGGAAGTACAGCCAGAATGCTCCTCAGAAGCGAAGATGGCAAAACTATGTCTCACATACTTTGGACATGTTATCAGGAGGGATTAGTCCCTGGAGAAGGACATCATGCTTGGTGTGATGGTTAAGATTGTATGTCAACTTGGCTAGGCCATTATTCTCAGTGTTTTAGCAGTTGTATAATGTTGTGATCACTTCCCTGTTGAAATATGATATGTGCTCACCCCCATGACGGAATCTACTGAGTGGTACTGGCCAAGGCAGCTCACCGCCCCTTCAGTTTCATCTCTCTGCCTTCCGCCTGTTACTTTCTGCCTGCTTGCCTTGCCAAGGTTTTTGGCTTGTTCCAGACTCAGCAGCTGCCTCTTGTTGTCTCACTTTCGGTTCCTGGGACTTAAGCTAGCAGCTTACCTGTTTATCTTGGAGTTCGTGTATCTTCAGGCCGCGAGCAAAAGTCCAGTTCCTCAACCTGCTGATCTTGAGTTCGCCAGCCCCTGCAGCTACGTGAATCAGGAGAAACCTTGCAGTCTTGTCTGCTGATCTTGGAATTCGCTGACCTTCATAGCCTGTGAGTGGGAGCCCTTCTCCAACCTGCCGACCTTGGGTTCACCAGCTTCTGTGGCTCCATGAATTTGGAGAGGCCTCTACCCGGATCCATGGACTTGGGACGTTTTAGCCTCTACAGCTGCGTGAGCTGTTTCCTTGATATAAATCTCTCTCTATATATATGTTTCACTGGTTTTGCTTCTCTAGAGAACCCAGCCTAAGACATTTGGTAAAGTAGAGGGTCAGCGTAAAAGAGGAAGACCCTGAATGAGATGGACTGACACAGTGGCTGAACAACGGGCTCAAGCATAACGACAACTGTGAGGATGGCGCAGGACTGGGCAGTGTTTCGTTCTGTTGTACACAGGGTTGCTATGAGTCGGAACTGACTCAATGGCACCTAACAACAACAACAAATAATATTAGCGACTGAACATAAAACTGGTGTATGCCACTTTAGCAAAATGAAATTATAAAATTTTTAGTGGATGCAGGGTACTAAGATTTTTACTATATACCACATTTTCTACACAAAGAATATACCACATATTCTACAACAAAGAAAATGAGTTGGTGGACTTAGTTGTTTCAACAATCAATGTAAAATTCTGTTGATCTTCCACAATGAAGATTTGACTTTCACCAATTTGCTTTAAACGGCTCATACTTCAACTTTGATGCTTGTTTTGTAATAAATGCTATAAATAGACATGAACAAATGAAAAGATGTCATAAAATAAAATTTAATGATCATAAAACAAATATTATAACAAATCACCGTATTTTATTTTTAGATAGATCTTTCATGTCGAACATGTTATAATTAAAAACACTTCCTTTTATTCTTTGCTCTTATAAATTCTTCAATGATTTCATCACAATTAAGCCACTCAACAGTATCTACTTTCATACATAATAAGGATAATGAATCAAGTCTTTCTTGAATCATTGTATGCTGAGGGAGTCCCTTTACGGATGAAAATGAACATTTTGTTCTGCAGTTTGTGATCATTAAAGTTAGGAATCGTGTAAAGCCACTTCAACATTGGGAAATGTGCATTGTATTTTAACTTCTATTATGTAATCATACATGCCTACATGAGTAAAACTCATCTGTCATGAATCTGTAAACTTAGTTCTCATGTAAGAATGAAATTGTCACACTCCTCCGTAAAGGCCTATATTTAAGTCATCGGGATAAGCCTGCACTAATTTCTTGGGTGCCTTCATGCATTCTTCATCAGGGATACTCACACTGTTTAACAAGGAAAATCTATCTGAAAGAACTTCACGCACTTTGGCCCTTCTTTTCATGCAAGATTCAAGTGTGTCAATGATGGAGTAGTATGTGGTTATGCAAAATTCATCTCTGGCACTCAGTGATACTTCTGGAGCACTTCTGTTGTTTACTTGTCTCTTTCTAATGCTTGTGCGACGATGAACTGCTTGATAATCAGTATCTGGTAGTATTTGTTTTGTTGTGTTTTCAAAATCCTTTCTTAAATTATATACATACCCTGTTAATAACTGGCAGTTGTTGTTGTTAAGTGCCGTCGAGTCCGTCCAGCTCATAGTGACCCTATGTACAACAGAATGAAACCCTGCCCTATCCTGTGCCGTCCTCACAATTGTTGTTATGCTTGCGCCCATTGCTGCAGACACTGTCAAATCCATCTCGTTGAGGGTCTTCCTCTTTTTCGTCGACTCTCTACTTTACCAAGCATGTTGTCCTTCTTCAGGGACTGATCCCTCCTGATAACATGTCCAGTGCTTCTAAGGAGCATTCTGGCTGTACTTCTTCCAAGATAGATTTGTTCGTTCTTCTGGCAGTCCATGTTACATTCAGCATTCTTCACCAACACCATAATTCAAAGGCGTCAATTCTTCTTCGATGTTCCTTATTCATTGTCCAGCTTTCACAAGCATATGAGACGACCGAAAACACTACCGCTTGGATCAGGTGCTCTTAATCACTGTGCCACCAGGGCCACAGGCATACAAGCTAGAATTTACAACACATATTTTTGGGGGACATAATTCAATCCATAATAAATACCCCTCCCTCCCAATCGTGTCCCAGGGTGGAGACATCAGCCCTGGGGATAAGGGATTAGAAAATTCTTTAGTAGCAGCAGAACAGCAGACTGGCACTAGTAACAGCAGAAACCCTGGATCCAGCAGGAGGTAGAGCTGGGAGAAAGAGAGGCAGAGGCAAGGAGAAAGCAGAAGCCAGTGTCTGCTGAACAGAGAAACGGCAGCAGAGCAGTCTGAGAGGAAGGGGCTGAGAACTGAAAAGAGCTGAGGGCTGAGACAGTACTGGAAGCAGCAGAGACCCACAGCACAGGGGGCCTGTCCACTCAGCCAGGGTGCAGCCTGCGTAGGGGTGGCCCTGCCACAGTTCTGTTTCAGGAGTTGTGGTGCCACCAGATCAGGGCTGTCCCAATGCTGCTGGGTGACAGGTGGACCAGCACTGAACGGGACAGAGCACCTGCTGACACCTAAGACATGCCCACCCAGTGATATGCGAGTAAACATTGTCCTTCCATTGTGAAACTGCTATTCAGAGTGAACACTGGTTGCTATTAATCCTATCTACCTTCCAGAAACCCTGGTGGCGTAGTGGCTAAGTGCTATGGCTGCTAACCAAAAGGTAGGCAGTTCAAATCCACCAGGTGCTCCTTGGAAACTCTATGGGGCAGTTCTACTTTGTCCTATAGGGTC
>NW_004443938.1:12640372-12641192 GCF_000243295.1 Trichechus manatus latirostris | reverse complement strand
CTCTGGGCCTACGAATTTAAGGTGGGCCGTTAGTATCGAAAAGACATAAATCTGAGGCTCATCATAGCTTAAATACATGTTTGTGGGCCACCCTGGAACCCCGGCCACCATCACATCACCGTTTCTAGGAGACAGCACAGCTGGTTAAACTGTACTCACGGATCTCTCTCCAGTACTTGCTGCTTTTCAGTGAGGGAGAAGAGGTTGCCATTCTTCTGCAACAGATCATACAGTAAGCAGCCAGGGACATTCTGCAAGTGGGAACAATTACAGCAGACTGAATTAAGCACATTATTTCAAATGCTGCTTTTAACTAATTATAGACACATGTCAACATTTTGGTGGATTGTCCACCAAGTTAGATTTCTCAAGACCAGAAAAAATCTTTTCAATTGAAAACATTTTTTTCTCCCTTAAAAACCTGAAAGCGGACTTGTTAAAGCAACATTTTTGCAAGTACTTTTTCTTCAAACTGTGTCCATTTGTGAACAATGATTGATAGGAATTAGGAAGTACAAATTATCAATCAGAACACAAATGTAGGCATCCAAATATATATATTTGGAAATCCTGGGGGCGTAGTGGTTAAGAGATATAGCTGATGCTGATAACCAAAAGGTTGGCAGTTCGAGTCCACTAGGCGCTCCCTGGAAACCTTGTGGGGCAGTTCTGCTCTGCCCTATACGGTCGCTATGAGTTGGAATTGACTGGCTGGCAATGGGTTGTTGTTTTTGTTTGTTGTATATATGTCGCGTACATTGTATAGTGTAAATATATTTAAAAAAAACTTGTTGACATCAAGTCGATTCCGACTCATAGC
>NW_004443938.1:12630942-12635481 GCF_000243295.1 Trichechus manatus latirostris | reverse complement strand
TGTTGTTGGGTGCCATCAAGTCAATTTTCAACTCATAGTGACCCATGTGACACAGCAGAACTGCCCCATAGGGTTTCATAGGCTGTAATCTTTATGGGAGAAGATTGCCAGGTCTTTTCTCCCAAGGAGCCGCTGGTGGGTTCGAACCACCGACCTTTCGGTTAGCAGCCGAGGGCTTAACTGTTATGCAACCAGGGCTCCTTAGTGGTATACTCCAACCTGTTGCTATCGAGCTGATTTCTACTCATAGCGACATGAGTGCGTTTCTAGGCTCTTTAGTCCGTTCCACCAGTCTACTTTTCTATCCCGGAACCAACACCACACTGTCTTAATTTTTATAGCTTCATACTAAGCTTTTGCATGTGGTAGGGAGAGACTTTATTTACTTTTCATCTTTTTAAAAACGGGCTTAGCTATTCTTGGTCCTTTGCTTTTGCTTATGAATTTTAGGTTCAACCTTACAAGTTTCATGAAAAAGCATAAAGCAATTTTAATTGGAATTGCACATAGTTGAGGAAAGCTGCCATCTTTCTGATATTGAGTCTTCACATCCATGAATATGGTATAACTCTCCATTTATTTGGGTCTTCTTTTATGTCTTTGAATAATTATAATTCTTCTCTCCCTAAAGCACTGTACAGCTTTAGTTTGCTCTATTTCTAAATACCTTTAGTTTTGACTGCTGTTATGAATAGTACCTTTTTCTATTATTAAAATTCCTAGCTAGTTACAGCTGATGTATCGAAGTTATTTTTGTATTCAGCAACCTTCCTAAACTAAAGGCTATTTCTGACACTCCCTAACCAAAGTAGCCTTTCCCTCACAACACCACCTGATACCTTCTTGATAACTGATTTGTTTAGTGTCTCTCTCTCCCCCAACTAAAATCAGTTACTTGTTCACCATTGTATCCCCAGTGTTTAGAAATGTGTCTGGCACATATTAGGTGCACAAAAACATTTGCTGAATAAATGGATGAAGGCTTTAAATCTGGATGATTCCGATAAACACAGGAAGAAAAACAAGTTCTGAAATGAGAGTGAGAGATAAGAACCAGCTCCCTCTCAGAGGTGGAGTCTAAAGTCCTCACAACTCATTAATGTGCAAGGGACCAGGCCAGCACCTGAAGCTCGAGTGGCAGTTCAGTGGGATGGAACTGAGGATATGGTCAAGGATGAGAATATATGCCAAAAGGAAAATAAGCAGAGATACCTGGGAACTATACTTAGGGGCAGATTAAAAAAAAAAAAAAAAAAATAGAGTGCAACAATATGGAAGCCAACGTAAGGAAAGATTTGAGGGACAGAAAAAAGGAAATCAATGGAAAAGCTAGGTTCCTAAAAGGTCACAAGAACAAATGAGGTTAAAAGCAGCATGAGCTTAACTGGGGAAGTACTAGTTAACGTAAGGAACAGAAAATCAGAATCTCTTATCTGGTTAAAAAAAAAAAAAAAACAGTGGTTAAGAACAACGCTGCTAACCAAAGGGTCGGCAATTGGAATCCACCGGCCGCTCCTTGGAAATCCTATGGGGCAGTCCTGCTCTGTCCTATAGGCTCGCTATGAGTTGGAATCGATTCGATGGCAATGGGTTTTTTACGAGACTACAGATTAGAATCGGGGGAAAGAATTAAATTTAGAACCTTTCGGGGTCTTTCACTTTAAAATTACCATTATGAGGTTTATACATCTATCCGCATTCAACCGGTTCAACCGCAGGGTCAGAGGAGGAGCGAGCAGCCGCGGTCGGAAGCTCAGATCTGGGCGACGAGACTCCTCGTTGTCACCATCTTTTCGTGACTACGAGCCCGAGCTCACGCGCCCAGAGGTGCTCTTGGCTGGGCCTCGGTGGGAACCAGGAGGGGTCAGGCCCTGAGAACCGAGTCCGCCCGCAGTAGGGGCCGGGCCAGGCGGGCGACGCGCCTCTCAAGGCCCACGATCACCAAGCCACCGCGCAGCCCTCCCATGCCCGCCGCCGCCCGCGACCCCGAGCCCACTTCCTCTCCTACCTGCCGGTGCGCAGGCTCGGTCCGCCACGACGTTCCCACGGGAACCCGTCGGCGGGCGGAGGCGGATGGCGCGCGCCCATCCCTACCTGCTGCTCCCGGTCCTATCCGCGGCTCCCAGCCGGCGCCGGCCACGTGACCCGCCCCGCCGGCCTAGCCGGGTCAGCCCCCTCGGCCCTGGTCCCGCCTCCCACCGACGCTCTCCGCCCACAAGAGCGAAGTGACGCGAGACGTAGCTGCGCAGGCGCGCTTTGTAGACGACGCCGAGGCGCAGGTTGGACTGTGCTGTGAGGTGCGTAGTGGGCTTTGGAGCGGGAAAAGTGGGGTCCGTGGAAGACAGAGAGGTCCGAAAAATGAGGGGAGGAGGAGAAAAGACCCAGAAGCCTTCCCACCTGGTGCAGCGGTGCTGCCGGAGTCCCGCACCCTCTCCGGGCCCTACTGGACGAGGGCGGGGACCGGCCCTGAGGCCGCCCTGCAGTCATTTAATCATGCGTTTCCTCGGGGGGAGGCAGTGCCCTGAGCGCAGGTGTAGACGTGAACGGTGTACTTGCCTGGGTGGTTTCTGTCGAGCACACATCTCTTGGGGAAGTGATTTGGTGAGGGCAGCACAAGATTTGGAGACCTAGTTTGTACCTTTTTGTTTGTTTTGCCGGGAGCTACGGCTTAAACTCTCTTTGCTCGGTCTCCTTATCCGTAAAATGAGATGATTAGACTCACTATAATTTCAAAGGCCTGTTTCAGAACTACCATCCTGTGATTCCTTCCTCTCAGGATTCCTTGATCATATCGCTGGGTGGGAAAGGAAATCTTTTGAATAGTGGACATGTTTTAAACCTGGGTTGGGCACGCTGATACGGAGTTACGCCGCTTGCTTTTATTAGAATTAACGGAAAAATTTGTTTGCAAGTAGCATTTATGCATTGTTAACATTGCAAATAGACTCATTTTACTCTTGTTAAAAGATCCGAATGTTTGTATGTTTTCTTAATGTTAGCCCCTACGTCTTTCCGTAGACTTAAATGTATAATATTGACATTCAATGAAGCAAATCCCCAAAGTATATGGAAGTTAATGCCTTTGAATTTTATGTCACCTTGTCCCTTTCAATAGCATTCTTGAGATCATCTGCACCTTCTGATTGGGAAAAGATGGTCAACGTCTTGAAAGGAGTGCTTATAGAATGGTTAGTAGCTTTGGTACTTCAAGTTTTAAATCTGCATATTGAATCTTGATTTTCTTGTATACCTGTTTTAAAATTTTAATTCGGTGTTTTGAGGGTTTGTTTTTTTTTTTGTCTTTTGATTTTAAAATCTGGATAAAATCAAGTCTTTCAGCTTCCTCAACTTCAGTTTTCTTAAGTTATATAGTAAGTGGGGAAGATTTTGGTGCTAAGCTGCTTCCTTGTGCCAGATTTCGATGTCTCTGTTATATTGATAAGATTATTTCCAATAGTTTTTCATCAGAGGAAGCATGTTTGAGAGATTAACCTTCTTTAGAGAAATAGTGCTTGTATTCTCCTGAAACCATCAAGGGTTGCCTGGAATTTTAGAGCTGGCAGGAGTTTAGGAAATGCCTAAATCTTCCCCATTAGAAACAGCAGGCCTTAAAAAAAAAAAAAAAAGACCAACTGGAGAAGCTTTCTGAAGACATTTGCACACATCCCAGAGGAGAAACTAGAAACCATAATGGGCAGGGTTGAGGTCCTTCAAAGCACTGAATTTTAGGTCTTAGTTATAATACAGGTTTGTTCATATGTGTATACGTATATGTGTATGTGCATGCATATATGTGTCTGTGTGTATACATATATACACACATACGTATGATGAATCCCTGAATCCCACAAACAGTTAAATGCTGGATTATTAGCCAAAAGATTGGCAGTTCAAACTCTCCCAGAGGCACCTCAGAAAATAGACCTGGCCATCTGCTTCCGAAAGATCAGAGCCTTAAAAGCCCTGTGGAGTAGTTCTCCTCTGTACTCATGGGGCCGCCATGAGTGGGCATCAACTCGACAGCAACTAACTGCAACAAATAGAGATACTCAAGGAATTGGCTACGTGATTGTGGGGGCTGGCAAGTCTAAAATTGATAGGACGGCATTCTAACAAGGGACACAATGGGAGATCCCGGATAAAACAGAAGAAAAATGTAGAACAAAACTCAAATTCCTAAAAAAAGGCCAGACCTACTGAATTGATGAAGACTAGAGGAACCCCTGAAACTATTGCCCTAAGATACCATTTGAACATTGAATTGAAGCTATTACTGTGGGTCACCTTTCAGCCAAATAGTAGATTGGCTTATAAAATAAACAGTATCACCTGTGAGTAATGTGGTCCCTTAAACAATTAACTATATGAGATCAAATAGTCAACATTTACCCAAAAGCAAAGGTGAGAAGGCAGAGTGGAACGGAAGCTAGATACTGGAAACAGAACAAACAGAATGGAAATTATGAGAACGCAGGCACATTGTAAACGTAACGGATGACACGGAACGATTTATGTAAAAACTAAAAAAAAAAAAAAACC
>NW_004443938.1:12616310-12618086 GCF_000243295.1 Trichechus manatus latirostris | reverse complement strand
GTCCCTGGAGAGGGACGTCATGCTTGATAAAGTAGAGGGTCAGTGAAAAAGTGGAAGACCTTCAATGAGATGGATTGACACAGTGGCTGCAACAATAGGCTGAAACATAGCAATGATTGTGAAGATGGCGCACGACCAGGCAGTGTTTTATACTTTTGTACATAGGGTTGTTAATGAGTCAGAAGCAACTCAGCAGCACCTAACAACAACACTCAATAAATGCTTGTTGAATGTGTGAGATGTACCAAATAGTCCAGGGAAAATGAGACCATTTAATTGCTTCTGAGTGTGTTAATTTATGACCTCATAGCTGCTGATGCATAACCAACGCTGCTTTACCTATACCACTTGATTTACTTCTATCAATTCCTTGAAGTAGGAAAAGTTGTGGGTTAGCCACATAGATCATTGAAGAAAAAGAAGGATCTAGTTAGGGTTTAACCAGGCACCATCTTAGCATAGGCCATTGTCACGTGTAAGTTGACAGACTGTAACAGTAGACCTAATTCTTTTCCTTAAGTATAGCCTGACACTAATCTGTTCTCCACAAAACCCCTTAAAATCATTCGGCAGTTTAGCAGCAGTGAACACTAGATTCTTCGTAATTTGAGCCCTGCCGATCTTCCCAGCCTCATTTTTACCACTCTGATCCTCCAACCCTGTAGACCAAAATCTAAGCTCCAGACATACTAAACGATTTACCCCGGCGTTCCTTGAATTGCATAATGCTGTCTCTCACCTCAGAGAGGCCATTTAACCAACTGTGGAGTGATATCATGGTATAAATGGTTAATGTGCTGAGTTGCTAACTGAAAGGTTGTAGGTTCAAGTCCATACAGAGGAGCCTCAGAAGGAAGGCCTGGCAGTCTGCTTCCAAAAAATCAGCCATTGAAAACCCTGTGGAGCAAAATACCTGGGAATAAACGTGACCAGGGAAGTAAAAGACTTATACAAGGAAAATTATAAAACACTACTTTAAGAAACTAAAAGAGATTTACATAAATGGAAAAACATTCCACGCTTATGGATTGGAAGACCTAACATTGTGAAAATGTCACTACTACCAAAAGTGATCTGTAGATAACGCAATCCTGATCCCAAGCCGAACAACATTCTTTAATGAAACGGAAAAACTGATCTCCAGCTTTATGTGGAAAGGAAGGAGCCTGAATACCTAAAGCAATATCGAAGAAGGAGCCAAGTAGGAGGTCTCACACTTCCTGATCTCAAAACTTATTGTACAGACACACTAATCAGAACAGCTTGGTAGTGGTTCAAGGATAGACTCATAGACCAATGGAATAGAATTGAGAACCCAAAAGTAAATCCATCCATCCTATGGGCAGCTGATATTCGACAAAAGTTAAAAGTCCATTCAATGGGAAAGAAACAGTCTCTTTAACAAATTGTGTGGGCAGAAGTGGACATCCATATGCATAAAAATGAAGCAGGATCTATAGCTCACACCATGAACAAAAGCAAACTCAAAATGGAGCAAAGACCTAAATGTTAAAGCTAAAACTATAAAAGTTCCTGAAAGGTAACAAAGGGTCAAAACTAGCGGACCTGATTTTCAGCATGAATAGCCTATCAAACAAAACTAAAAATGTACGAACGTCAGCAAATAGATAACTGACACTTCCTAAAAATTAAATACTTATGCTCACCAAAAGACTTTAGCAGGAGAGTAAAAAGAGAACATACAAACTGGGAAAAAAATCTTTGGTAACAACGTAACAACAAAAAGACAAACAGTCCAGTCAAAAAATGGGCAAA
>NW_004443938.1:12607487-12615830 GCF_000243295.1 Trichechus manatus latirostris | reverse complement strand
AGACTGCAGAAATTGGTAACAATCTTCAGTTTTTTCATCTTTGGCATTAGTGGTTGGTGCATAAATTTAAATAATAGTATTAACTGGTCTTCCTTGTAGGTGTATGTATATCATCCTATCACTGACAGCATTGTACTTCAGAATAGATGTTGAAATGTTCTTTTTGACAATGTATGTGATACCATTCTTGACATAGTAGACCATGATTGTCTGATTCAAAATGGTCATACCATTCCTGACATAGTAGACCATGATTGTCTGATTCAAAATGGTCAATACCAATTCATTTCAGCTCACTAATGCCTAAGATATCAATCTTCATGCATTCCATTTCATTTTTTGATAACTTCCAATTTTCCTGGATTTGTACTTTATACATTCCACGTTCTGATTATTAGTGAATGTTTACAGCTGTTTCTTATTTTGAGTCATGCCACATCAGCAGATGAAGGTCCTGAAAGCTTTTATTCCATTTATGTCATTAAGGTGAACTCTACTTTGAGAAGGTAGCTCGTCCCCAGTAGTGTTTTGGGTGCCTTCCAACCTCAGGGGCTCGTCTTCTGGCCCTGTATCAGACAGTGTTCCACTGCTATACATAAGGTTTTCACAGGACAGTTTTTTCAGAAGTAGACTGTTAAGTCTTCTAGTCTGTCTTAGTTTGGAAGCTCTGCTGAAACCTGTCCACCGTGGGTGACCCTGCTGGTATTTGAAATACCAGTGGCATAGCTTCCAGCGTCGCAGCAACATGCAAGCCACCACAGTACAACAAACTGACAGATGACTGGCGGATTTATTGAGTATCTACCATATTTATGCACTCTTCTAGATCTTGGAGTTGCTGCTCTCATGGAATTTACATTCTAGTAGTGGAGGATGAAAAATACACAAAGAAACAAAAATCAGATAGCTAGAAGTGCTCTTTCCATAAGATAAGGACAGGGGAGGTATCTCTGAAGATGTGCTGTTTAAACTGAGATATGAATGGAAGAATAAGGCACCCATGTAAAGTATTTGAGACAAAAACAGCCACCCAGAGGCCCTGAAATGAGAACATATTTGAATATTTGAGGACAGAAACATTCTTCTCTTCTCCTGATCTAAGGATCTTGGGATCCAAGCCTACAGGAGTTTCCAGTCTGCAGCCTGACCTACTTATTTTGGGACTTGCCAGCCTCCACAATCTCATGAACCAAGTAAGAAATGGAGCCCAATGGGTAAAGTGCTTCATAAGGGCAGAGAGGTGGCCAGGACTGTAAAACATAGGGCTTCTTAGCCAGGGTAGTTGAGATTTTCTGAAAGGGAAGCCACTGGAGGGTTTTAATAATGAGAATAACATAATATTTCTGGCTCTGTAGAGACTACGGGAGCCCTGGTGGTGCAGTGGTTAAGAGCTTGACTGCTAACCAAAGGTTGGCAGTTTGAATTCACCAGCTGCTCCTTGGAAACCCTGTGGGGCAGTTCTACTCTGTCCTGTAGGGTCAGTATGAGTCAGAATCGACTCGACAGCAGTTTGGTCCAATAGAAATATAATGTAAGCAAAACTGTAATCTTAAAATTTCTGGTAGCCACATTAAACAGTAAAATGAAACAGGTGATGTTAATTTAATATATTTTATTTAGCCCAATATATCCAAAATACTATTCATTCAACATGTACCAAGTCCTCAAAGTCCATACTAAGACTTCAAAATTGTTCTGATTCTTTTTTCATATTAATTCTTCAAAATCCAATGTACATTTTACTTCTACAGCACACCTCAATTCAGACTAGCCACATTTCAACTGCTCAGTAGCCACTGTGACTAGTGGCTACATTATCGATAGTGCAGATTTAGAGTTTGGGTAGAGGAGACATCAACAAAGGGAATTAATAAAACAGCCAGTTAGGTAGGAGGGAAGTAAGAGAGGAGATGTTTCAAGATGCATATACTGTGTGAAGTGACGATAAGAGATGGAATAAGATGGAGACATGGCAGATTAGAGGACTTTGAAAAGATAAAGAGAAGCAAGGAAATGGGGATGGGTATTTAGACCACTCTTTGGAGAAGTTTTGCTGTTAAATGAGCAAAGGGGTAGAGAAATGGGTTGGTAGCTGAAGAAGGACATGATAAGGGACTCAGGATCTTGTTTTTGTTGTAAGAGACTGAAATGTCTGTTGATGAAAATAAACCACTAGAGAAGAGAGAGCTAGCACTTGATAGAGCACAAGTGGAAAGGTTGCTAGGAGCTGGAGTATTTCCTGCATTCTAAAATTGTAGCAGGAGTTAAGACAGATACGCTGAGGTAAAAGAACTCCTGTCTAAAAGCTTCTGTTTCCTCAGTGAAATGGCAGGATTTGATAAAGCTGAGAGTGAGAATTACGTACACTTTGTTGAATTCACTAATTCCTTGCCTGAGAATATTCCTGTTATGGTTGAGAAGCAAGCAGCAACATACAAAATATAATTTCAGGGAAAAAAAAGAAAAATACCTAACTAGAATGTTGTCTTCTATCTTATATAGTTAAGGAGCTCTGGTGGTACAATGCTTAAGCACTCGCCTGCTAACCGAAAGGTTGGCAGTTTGAGCCCACTCAGACCTAGCAGTCTGCCCCCATAAAGATTACAGCCTAGGAAACCATACAGGGCAGTTCTGCTGCGTCACATGGGGTTGCTATGTGTCGGAAGTGACTCGATGGCACCTAACAACAACAGGGAAATTTTTTCTTCTTTCTGTATTTTCCAGAATGATTATGTATTGCTTTTATATTAGAAAAGTGCTAAGACACTTTTTTAGAAAAATTATTTTCTTATAATTTAGAGGAATAGAGAACTAAATACTAAATGTAAACCCTTAATCTACAAATATTTCTCCTGAGCGGAAACATTTTTGTGGGGGGTGGGGGTGGGGAATAAGAAACCTAGTATTTAGAGAATAAATGTTTTGAGGTTAAGGTCGTCAGGCTATTTAAAAGGAAAAGACTTTTCATTTTAGGTGGCTTGTTCTTCGTATCACAGGAATGTTTCCAAGCCACCTGACAACATTCAGTGAAGTGTATTCATTCCAGAACTAATGTGGTTTCCTGTTAGCGTTTATATACTGTGTCTGTGTATACTTTTTTCTTTTTAGTAACATATTTAAGTACTACCTTCATTATTTTGGCCACATTTACTCTTTTGTTTTTGTTTTTCCCATATCCATGAATTGCCAATCCTGTGATTTTCATAGTATTTTACTTTAAATTAACTCACTTTGTTCCCTTACATTTATTATAGAAGAAAACGTTAAGTACTATCATAAATAGAAGCTTGGTATTAATTGCCAAAAATAGAAGGTAACCCAAAAATAAATACAGTGAGACCTAAAAAATGTTACTAAATTCTAGCCATCTACTGTTTCTTCTAAGCCCAAGGACAGCCTTCACTTGGTCAAAAAGGGAGATAGGCAAATGTGTGATTCCATGTTATTTATTATTGAGTTTATGCATCACTCCAAATCCTCTTTCAAATCTTGGAGTATGGATTCTTCCTACGTTTAGGAAACTCCAGGTTAATAATAGATGAAATTCAGAGGCTGTGCCCAGTGATTTTGCCAAAATGCCCGTGGAAAATGTGGAAAAACTGTTTTGTTGGGCTGCTTTGCCGAGAATAGTGTGGTTGGAAATGAGAAGTGACAGCTAAATGAATGTATAATTATGATTCATGTAATTCTTTAATAAATGGCAGTATTAGGCTATTTAAAAATACTATCTCTGCTTTTTTATGTCCCTAAGAATTTTTTTGTTCCTGTTAAAAGTGGCCCTATCCCCCTGAAACCTACTTTTTTCCCACTAACTGAAAGAGACCTGAGTTTATATCCAGCCAGAAATTGACATCACAGCAAAGAGATGGCTGACCTAGAACAGCAGATCCTCTAATTCCAATTTCCCAGGATCCAGAAGTTCTAAATAGACTCTTGTGTTGTCTTTTGAAAAAGACTTCTGGGCTTGATGTACTAATTCTAGTATTTTCCTTATTAATTAATTTTTCTTCGTTTGTATATTTTTTTTGTTGGTTTTTTTTTTGCTTTTTTTTGTCAGAGTGTGTATACATACTTACAGAGAGTGAGAGAGAGTCAGCTCTCAGTTTTTCCTCTTTGTTTCTTCCAATCATAAGTTTAGTCTTCACCCCTGGATTTAATAAATATTCACTTCTCTTTTCTAGAGGTTTCATATTTTTGTTTGTTTGTTTTTGATGTTTTAAGTTTCACTCAGCTAGAATTTATTGGGAGGGGGCATATTATGAGGTGAAAGAGTCCGTGGGTGGTGCAAACAGTTAAGTGCTCTGCTACTAACCGAAAGATTGGTGGTTCAAATCCACCCAGAGGCAGCTTGGAAGAAAGGCCTGGCAATCTAATTAAAGATCACAGCCAGTGAAAACCCTATGGAGCGCAGTTCTTCTCCAGAACACATGGGGTTGCCCTGAGTTGGAATCGACCTAACAGCAACTGGTTTGGTCTTTGGTTTATTATGACAGAAAGATTTAAATCAGCTTTTTTTTTTTTTTCCCGAATAACTAAACAATTGTCAAACATCATTTATTTCCTTCTCTAATGATATTTGATGTCTTCCTTATGACATAGTTTTACACCCCTTTTTACTCTCCCCACCATCCCATCCCACATCCATTTTTTCCTTTGTCATTGTTGCGTATTCTAAAATAACCTTTTGGAAATTTAGTTTATTGCCAAAATAATCCTTTGGAATGATGGTTGGGAATGCATTAAACCTATGTTTTAATTTAGGAAGAAAATGACTGGATTGTATCTTAAAGAGCAAAACTCTGGGGAGACATTAAAAACTCAGTGGTAGATAGGCTTTTGGTTTAGCCTTAAACCCTTTCAAGACCTGTGGGACAACACACGGTATCCCACCCACTTTTTATGCTTCTAGAGTTCTTAAGAAAGGGGGTAGCCTGATTCTACCGTGTTTAGCCTCAACGTGGGAGCCTTGGGATATTTGTGAAACTCAAAATCCTGAGTGGAAGCCTCACTTTTGTGTCGATTGAGCATTGTCTTAGGTGATGCCTCTCAGATGTGTGTATTTTCTAAACTTTTGACAGGTTTGCTTTTATTTCTGTGAGATAAGCCTCCTCACTGTGTTTCTCAGTTACCATGTTCTTGTGAGAATGTACTTAGCACGGGAATAAGCTGTTGCCAGTCTTCCTTCAGTCGTAGTGACCTTCATGCCATTTATTGTTTCCAGGTGTTACTGGCTCCCTTCGTTTCTAGTTTCTGAACAGTAAATAATGCCTTTCCAATAAGGAATAATGCATTGCAGTTGTACTTTTCAAGAGGTTGGAACTCCTATAAGTTATTAAGCTGCATTCAATCTCAGGGCCCAATCATTGCAGGTGGAATGCACCACTATGAGCAGTTCTGCAGTATTCCAGGGCAGCTGTTTCTACTTCTTAGCTGTTAGTACTGCTTTTGTTATAATGAAGAATACATAGTGGTAATTTTCCTGAGACGCAAATTCTGTTACTTTTATTTATTTTGCCTCTGAGTACTGCTTTTGTAGTAATGAAGATGCATTGTGGTGGTGATTGTCCTGAGATAGAAAGTCCGTTGGCTTTGTTGATTTGGGCTTTAAGTACTGCTTTTGTAGTAATGAAAGATGCATTGTAGTGGTGATTGTCCTGAGATAGAAAGTCCGTCGTTGGCTTTATTGATTTGGGCTTTAAGTGCTGCTTTTGCAGGAAGAAGAATGCACTGTACCATGTTTTGAAAAAGTTTCATGAAAAATACTAAAAAGGCAAAGGAGACGAGAATAAAACATGTACAGTCATTGCCAGATGCCTTCATGTTTTGCGAATTGTTGATAAATAAAATTTTAAAAAATTTAAAACAGTTTTATCATTGACTTATATCGACAGGATTGACGTCATGCAGGGCCCACTGGGACACATATGATCCCAGATAATGGGCATCAAAATCCATAACTCATAACAAAAATTCAGAATTAGTATTTAATCAGCATGCCTTTATTAGTGAAAACTTAGTATCAACAAAAAATTCAAAGGAGAAGATAACTGGGTCTTGAAAGGATTTAAAGACAAAGTACGGATTTGTAAGAGAAACTGAGGTGTGAGTTTTCTTTCATGATTGGGTGAGATTTCTGCCAAGTTTGCTGCCCTATTATCGAGCCTCTGAATTCTGCCTGGGATCTGTTGGCCCTCTATCTCTATCACCTTACTAATCCATGTAGTCCCAAACTAGCATTAGCATTTGGGAACTTGTTAGAAACACAGAATCTCAGACCTCACCCCACATCTACTAAATCAGAATTTCGTATACAAAGGACCTTGTTAAGATATATTTAAAGTTGGAGAAGCATTGTGAATTAATCAGCTTGAGTTTGATAATTCCCCTGTGGAGAATTGTTTTGTATCAGGACTACTTAAATTTTATTTTGCAGATACGTACTGTCGTTGCAAAACTATTTACTTTTTCCCTTCAAGGTGAATTCTGAAGTGTAGCCTGCACAATTTTCAAAAGGTAACTGTCTTCCCAAATGTTCAAATCTTCCAGAAAGACTCCAGGCCCAAAATAACAGAGATCCGTAAGGGACATGCCAGAGCTGATGACTACTTCATGAACAGGTGTAGTTGATGTTGGAGTTGTAACTGGAAAAGCCTTTCAGTCTGCCTCATGTCTGTATCTGATGTCAAAGGAAAAGTTGTTAACAATACAGTATCGGCACAGGTCTTTATTACCTCATAATATCTATAGATTGTGTGAAGCATTTAGGCATATTATATTGGAGTGCAGAATTTGATAGGTCCGGAGTTGACAGCCAAACCATTCAATGAGCTCCTAAAACTGCTTCCACTATCCCAGTGATTCTTCCAATTCCAGTCATGTCGCCATACAGGGTGATCTGTGATAGCCTACATATCTGTTCCAGTGCTGTTCCAGATAGTCGAGGAAGCCAGCTCCGTACTTCTCAAACACTGATGGCCTAGTTCAGGAAAGACGCCTTTCTCCTGATAGATTGACTTACCTTATTGCCGCATTTCATCTCCGTGCCTGTCTGTTCCTTTCCACTGATTTTGAGTCTACAGTAAAGAAGCACATAAATCAGATTATAATGGCGGCCACTTAGCCCAGCTAAGAATAAATTGGAAAATCTCTGTACTTGATATAATAAGATTGTTTCTTCCCAAGGCTTATCAAAACCCAAAGTCTAAGGCTAAACCTAAAATCTTAGGTTTATGAACTTGTGTTTTTATGTCAGAATTAAGTTGGTGAAAACCTCATCTTTGTTGAGATCCATCACTATCATCTGCCAGGCTCACACCAAGCACTTTCTCAAATCTAGCCAACCACAGCAATTACTGAAGCAAGCGACACATGCCCAACATATGTCTGCCACCAATTCCAGGTGCTAGAGCAGGCCCCTGGCGTGACAGTTAGCACAGGTGGTTTGACAGCTGCTCCAACAGGAACATTTCTGCAGAATCTGGCCGCTTTACAGCACAACAGCAGAGTCCAGGGAAACCAAGGTATTAGACCAGGATTCTCCTGAAAGGAAAGAACGAGTTTGGCCTGTAAACCTGTATTACATTAAATATGAGAAGCAAGTAGGGAACTAAGGCAAAACCAGACTGATCATCGTTCTGTTCTTTCACAGCATTTATAAATCCTTTGTCAGCCTTTGTTTCTTAGTAGGGCCATGTGCACTGAAGTTTCCAGTGCCCAGAACAGTGGCTGAGGAATACCCAGGAGGTGCCTCGTGTGTGTGTTGACTGAATGAATTCTGTTAACAGAACCGAGTCCAGGTCTGTGATCTAGGCTTAAAGCCCAGGTTGTTAATGTCCCTTTAGAGCCTCTCCTGTGACCACAGTGAGACTCAGAAGGGATGAGTATAGGTTCTTGATAAACTGGATCCCAGCTTCAGGAAAAAACAGGTTTGTACACTAGGCCTCCTTTTTGGCAGGTTGCATCAGAATAGCTTTTAAATGAAGTGCCTGTTGCAGAAGGGGACAAGGAAGCTAGTGATAGGTAACCCAAGGTTGAGTAAGGATATCGTTGATGTGTTGTGAGATTGTTAACCACTGTCATAGGGCAACGTGTAGTAACTGTTAAATGAGAAACTATTTTGTTCTGTAAGCATTCATCTTAAGTGAGAATAGCAGCACAATTGGAAGAGCGTAGTCAGTGTCACTGAACTGTGCATGTAGAAATTTTTGGAAATGGTGTATCTTTGGCTACGTGTATTTTCACCAAAAAAAAAAAGGTTGAGAAGTTAGAGGGTTGACATGTTGTGGGGTTGTTAACCAATGTCATAAAACAATATGTGTACTACTGTTTCATGAGAAACTATTT
>NW_004443938.1:12605271-12605967 GCF_000243295.1 Trichechus manatus latirostris | reverse complement strand
TACCTACTGTGAGCAAGGTGTTTTAGATATATTCTCTGCTTCAACATCCTGCGACATAAGTGGTGCAATCTCGATTTTCCTAGTTTGGAGCCTAAGACGTGGAGATTTTTATATATCACACATATTTCGATTTGCTGAGCTGGGGTTTGGGACTAGGCTTTCTGGGCGCAGCACTCTGTAGAGTTTTGTATCTTTGTAACCATAAAACCTAGAATATATGTCGTATTGGGAAATTGGGAGGTACGATGTCCCCTGTGGTGGCCCTTTCTTTCTCTGCTTCTTAAGACCCCATTCATGTAGCAGATGCTGGTTGAGTACCTACAGTATGCTGGACCCTAATCTAGGCACCCATATCTCAGGCTGGGAAAAACCCAAATTCAAAGAACATTTGGAAAACGTAAGTGAACAAAGCCATTTCACATTCAGTAACAAGTTTTCTAAAACATCCTATTTTCAAGACATACAGAATTTATGGAGAAATATTTAAACTTTTTAAGTATTTGTATCTGTTGGCTAATTATTTTCAGAAAGATTAGTTTACCACTGACTAAGCCAAGATTATCAATCAAAGTCTATTTAAAGAAAAATATTAAGTAATATGTAATGCAAGTGTTATGAGGAGTAGCCAAAATAGCAAATGGCAAAAAATTTGAAAGCCCTGGCATGGTGATTGAGCCACCTACGTGAGTGCCGTGA
>NW_004443938.1:12599653-12600645 GCF_000243295.1 Trichechus manatus latirostris | reverse complement strand
TGCAAATAAGGTATATGGAACCTGTGATGGTTGGGGTTATGTGTCAACTTGGCTAGGCCATGGTTCCCAGTATTGTGTGGCTGTCCTCCATTTGATGTGTTGTGGATCCTGACATCTACATGTTGAGGCAGGATTGGTGTAGGGTGTTTCTTGGGTGTCAGCCTTGAAGGAGGGCATGACTCAAGTCCCACCCTTACTCAAGTTAATGACCTTCCCTAGGGTGTGGCCTGCATCTAAGGTATATGTGTGGATGAGCTGGCCAGGTCCTCCCTCTCTGCATCTGGATCCTGTGCCCCATTTGTGATCAGTTGACCTCTGGTTCTTGGGACTTGAGCCAGAGGCCTGCTGTCTGACCTGATTTGCCACCTTCCACAGCCTGGTGAGCCAGCAGCTTTTGGTCTGAACTGCCAGTTTGGGTTTGTCAGCCTCGTCGGTCAGGAGAAGCCTGCACCTGACCCATGGATTTGGGACTTGCCAGCCTCCACAACTGTGTGAGCCATTTCCTTTATACGATTTGTGAGTTTTGTGAGACTTTGTGGCAAATTATGGAGCCCAAAGATGTGAGGGAGAGTACTGAAGGGAGAGGGAGTAGTTGATGTTAGAGATGATGGAGTGGCATAACAGTTTGGAAAAGTTGGACATTTGGGACATCTTTAACCTCCACCTCATAGGAACTAGCTTTGTGCTGATCCTTATAAAAGAAATTATCAGTTTAGTTGGTGTCAGAATGGTGGGTTTTCCTGCAACGGTCCAGACTCACTAGAATATGTGGTTTTGGAAAAAAAGAAGATAAATGGGAGAATGAGAAACCTCTGGTTTCTAGATGGGATTAAAAACACCCATGGATTGAAGCAGCTGTTATGTTGCCGTCAGTTACCCAAGGCAAAAGCTATTCATGGGATTTAGGAGAGGTGGATCTAACTCCTGAGGAATTGGCTAGTTGGATACATATGGAGATAGAGTGATAAGGAAAGGGCCAGACATATAATCCC
>NW_004443938.1:12595896-12596985 GCF_000243295.1 Trichechus manatus latirostris | reverse complement strand
TGACAGAAGGGCATAAAATCATCCTGAGACATGAAATACCCATAATGTCTTGGGTGATGTCAGAGAAATACTCTAATAAGGAAAGTGGTGCCCAAAATAGTTCCATAATAAAATGGAAATGGTTCATACAAGAACAAGCTACTGGGGGAATGCAGGGAGGCACCCACTGTATCCACGAGCAGGTAGCCTCTTTTCCCATAGGTCCTACCCTGGAACCACCTGAGAAGCTGCCAAAGCCCATTACTACAGGACAGTGCCCTATAAATAACTTTCTGCTGACCAGCAGAAGGCTGCTTGGTTCATAGATGGCAGTTCCAGGGTACATGGACAGCATGTAATGTGGAAAGCTGCTGCATTAAGACTAGCAGATGGAAAAACTCTGAAGAAGGTAAGAACGGGTCACCTCAATGCACTGAACTGCATGCTGTCTTCCTAGTTGTGATGAAAGAATTGCACAGTGGTGAGAGCCCCTATGTTTGGATTTTTACTGATTCATGAGCAGTGGCCAGCAGCCCAGCTGTGTTGTCGTTACGTGCTGTCAAGTCAGTTCCGACTCATAACGACCTTATGTACAACAGAATGAAACACTGCCTGGTCCTGTGCCATCCTCACAATCATTGTTATGTTTGAGCCCATTGTCGGCAGCCACTGTGTCAGTCCATCTCATTGAGGGTCTTCCTCTTTTTCGCCGACCCCATACTTTACCAAGCGTGATGTCCTTCTCCAGGATTGATTCCCCCTAATAACATGTCCAAAGTATGTGGGACCAAGACTCACCATCTTTGCTTTTAAGGAGCATTCTGGTTGTACTTCTTCCAAGACAAATTTTGTTGGTTCTTTTGGCAGTCCATGGTATATTCAGTATTCTTCACCAACACCACAATTCAAAGTCACTGATTTTTCAGTCTTCCTTATTTATTGTCCAGCTTTTGCGTGCATATGAGGCGATTGAAAACACCATGGCCTGGGGTCAGGTGCGCCTTAATCTTCAAAGTGACATCTTTGCTTTTTAACACTTTAAAAAGCTCTTCTGCAGCAGATTTGCCCAATGCAATGTGTCATTTGATTTCTTGACTGTTGCTTCCATGG
>NW_004443938.1:12574676-12575894 GCF_000243295.1 Trichechus manatus latirostris | reverse complement strand
GTAATGACAGAAGGTAGTTATTTGTATAAGCAAGTGTTTAACTGTGATAAAACTCCAATTTATTGGAAAAAATTGCTGAGCAAGGCATTTATTTCGATAGAAGAAAAGCAGGCTAAGGGACACAAGGCATTGAAGGACAGGTTTACCCTAATGCCTATTATTAACACCACCTGGTGATGCTGTCCTTAGGCCTTTACTAGTGTACCATTCAGAAAATCCGAGAGCACTTCAAGGCATTGATAAGAATACACTTCCTGTTGTGTTTCATTCACATCCAAGCTGTTGGAATACCCAAGTGATTTTTTTCTGAGTATGTGAGTGGATACGTCAGTCCTTTTGTTGAAAAATACTGTAGAGAAAATAACTTCGATAATAAGTGTCTTGTGATTGTCGATAATCGCGCAACTCATTGACCTGGCATTACCGAGTATGACGGTAACATTTGTGTTGTGTTATTACTGCCAGATGTGACGTTGTTGCTGCAACCATGTGACCAAGGCCTAATAGGCACAATTAAGGCTTATTATGCACAAAATGCGATGCACTTTATTGTAAGTGCCATTGACAGAGAGGGGAACTCCGAAGTATCTTTACGAGAGATCTGAAAAGACTACAGTATAAAATTGGTAGTCGTCAACCTTTGAGATGCTGTCAATAGGCTAACAGTCTCGATGAGAAATGGAAGAAACTGAGTTTGGAAGAAACTGTGTCCTGAAGCAGTGAATGATTTTAAAGGCTTCGAACCAACAACAATAAATACAGTAACAGTGACTTTGCCTAAGAAGGCTAGGTTTGCAGAAGTTGACGAAGATGATGTTGAGGAGGTTTTGGCATCCCATGACCAAGAACTGACAGATGAAGAGCTGATGCAATTGCAAGAGGAAAGGATACGAATCAAAACCGAATGCAACAGCAAACTGCCGGAAGTGAAGTCATCCAGATTTTCTCAAAGATTGACAGTACTGCAATGATTGCAGGACAGAATGACTTAATTTTTAAAGGGCACATAGGTTTAGGGCAGGATGTTTGAGTGCCTACAAATAACTGTATGTTAGAAAAATGTGTCAGGCTAAGTAGTCAAGCCTACTGTCGTAGTTCAAGCCTTCCACATCAGCCACAGAAGGCGACAAGCCTTGACCTTTGACAGTGACGCAGGCACATGTAGAAGAAGGCATAGATATTAGTGATCTGCTTGCCCTGATGGATTCAGACTACCAT
>NW_004443938.1:12562088-12573937 GCF_000243295.1 Trichechus manatus latirostris | reverse complement strand
CTCTTCTGCGGGATTCGGACCCCTGCCCTTCAGCCCAGCCCCATGTGCCATTGCCAGCTAGCCTTCCGGGGTCACCATCATCACCACCACTGCCTCTCAGCCTTCCGGTTCTGGTAAGTGAAACTACACTGTACGTGCCTTATTTTTACTTTATATAGGCTGTATATTTATCAAATCACTCCTGCTTTTTCTATATGTTAGTGTTATTTTAGGTTTTCTATGTTATTTGGTATGATTTGGTAGGTTATTTTTGGGGTCTGGGAACGCTCAAAAAATTTCTCATATAAATGATAATTGTTTTTTTGCTTTATGCTGTTTTGGCTTACGAAAGGTTTCATAGAAACGCTCTACTTTTGGATAGTGGGGGAAACCTATACCTGACTTTGCTACTGGTCAGCGCCTGTGGGTGAAGAAAGGGTGCCCCTCCTCCCACCGGTTTCAGCCCCACTGGCCCTGTCGGCAGGATCCCCTTGTTACAGCCCGAAGCAGTGGCCTGGAAACCTGCAGCCCGGAAGTGACTTGCAGATGGACCTGTGCTGATGACAGGTTTGCTGACTCCTGCCTGCTGAGGACTCACATCCCACAAACTGGGCCGGTGGAGGAGACTGCTGAACTTGATCATCCTACCCAGCATTGTAACCGAATGTGTCCTGTTGCTGTATCTGGTCATTAGGTGTCCACTTTTTAGTTTAAAATGTTCATTTTCTCCTTGTAAAACCAATGTGATCGTATTACTGAAAATGAAGAAAAATCTCAGCCACTACATCATCACCTGAACCCAACCAAAGTCAGCATCCTGGTGTATTTCCTTCAAGTCTCCTTCTCTGGTGTGCCCTGCAGCTCTGTGGACATGCCCTGCCCAGGGAAGCCTTCCAGTCCGTGAAGGCTTCAGGAAAGACTGACCACATTCCAGAAACGCATGTCAGAACTGGCCGTTCACAGCCCCACACTGTGGCGTGCATTCCCACTTTTTCTCCATGCCATTGCCTCCCCATTGTCCCTGTTCTTTTAGTTTAGTGATATGTGCAGTCAACAACTTAGACTCCTGTGCTGATTTCTGACACCCTCACTCCCCTCCCCCCAGCTCCTAGTTACCAAGTTACTTTCTCCTCATAGCCCAGCACCTCTGCGGGCAGTTGACCTGGAGAGCACTCCCACTTGGCTCAGTCCCTAACTCAGCTCACCGTGAACTCTACTTTCACCAACTGGTATAGTCCAGACCATTCCCTTCTTGCTTTTGAACACAGAGGGTAAAATTTTTCCCCTGTGGATATAACATCTTACTTTTGACTGCTGTCTGCCTTGACCCCGGGCCTTAAATCACTGCAACAACACTGTTCACAGCAACTGCCCAAACCCTCCTCTCTGGTTTTACCCTTCACTGCATCCATGGATCCTCTTTTTAAGCTTTTATTGTGGTTTTCTGAACTTAGCAATTGCCCCTGATTTCTCTGGCTTCTGACTTTCAGCTCCTCTTGAAGGATTTTGGTTTGAACTTGAGTTACTCAAGTTTCTACCCTCAAGCAACCCCAGAAGCAAACCTAGTCTTAGCTAGGTCCTGGGGCAACCCTAGAGGGGGACCATTGTGATCAGAGCATGCATGCTATACTCTATGGTATTATAAGCCATTTTCCATTTTGCCCACTAGTTCCTAAAACAAATTTTAGTGGCTGCAATGTATCTTCATATCGTGTCATAATTTAATTAGCCATTTCCCTATTTCTGGAATTTAGGTTGTTTCCAACATTTTGAGTACCTAAGTAATGCAATGGTGAGCAGCTCCGATGAAACTGTTTGGATTATCTCCTTAAGAAAGGTACCTAGAAACACAGTGACTGGGTTAAAGAATAGAAATATTTTCCTGGCCCTTGAAATGTGTTTCTAAAATTACTTTCCAAAATGATGGTGCCAACTGAGAAGGCCACCAGCGATGTCTGAGCATGCTAGTTTCACAGAATAAAAAGAACGTCTTCATTTCATCATTCAACAACTGTACTAGCGTCTGGAGAGATGAAAATAGAGTCTTGCTACCAATAAACTCGGAGTTCAGTGAAGGAAAGAGATAATGACATGATAAATATAATAATGCAAGTATTTATAAGGAGCCCTGGTGGTGCAATGGTTAAGCGCTAGGCTGCTAACTGAAAGGTTGGCGGTTCAGACCCACCAATGGCTCCACCAGGAGAAAAATGTGACAGTCTGCTTCTGTAAAGATTTATCGCATTGGGAACCCTATGGGGCAGTTCTACTCTGTCCTAAGGGTCGCTATGAGTCAGAGTTGACTCGACGGCAATGGGTTTGGTTCTTGGTTTTTATATGAGTGAGGGTACCACCTATCTCAGTTTATCATACCGTGGTGGCTTTTGTGTTGCTATGATGCTGGAAGCTATTCAACCAGTATTTCAAATACCAGCAAGGTCATGCATGGTAGACGGATTTTAGTGGAACTTCCAGACTAAGACAGACTAGGAAGAAAGCCTGGCGATCTACTTCTGGAAATTAGTCAATGAAAATCTTAAGGATCACAACAGAATATTGTCTGATATAGTGCTGGAAGATGAGCCCCAGGTTGGAAGGCACTCAAAATGCACAGTGGCCACAACAATGGACTTACACATACCAATAATGTGAAGATGGCCCAGGACTGGGCAATGTTTTGTTCTGTTGTACATGGGGTTTTCATGAATTGGAGGCGACTGGACGGCGACTAACAACAACGTGAGAGAGGTGGGAATATCTGATTCTGCCTGAGGCTTCACAGAGGAAGTGGGTGTCATATTGAAACTGAAAGGATGGGTGGTCCACGAAACAACAGGAAAGGGGAGGGACTTCAAACAGAAACAACAACATGGGCAAAACGATGGAGATGTGCCCTCGCGTGCCGTGTATGAAGAACTGCAGGCCCTTTAGTAAGGCTAGAGGACAAGGTGTGTTTGGGAGAGTGGCAGGAGGGGAGGGCCTACAGGACCTTGTCTTTTTATGATAAAATGTGTGAACATCACCCTGTAGGCAATAGGAAGCCACAGAAAAATGTTAAGCAACATACCTTCATGATTTGCCTTTATTTATTTCTAATGTAGTTTTGTGCCTGCTGTCTACTTAAAATGGTCAGAAAAGCCATTGGCAAGAGTGTGGAGAATGAGCTGGAGTGGGAGTGGATTAGAGGCAGAAAACCTGGTTAAAAGATTTTCTCAACAGACCAGGATAAAAATGAATGTTCTCAACTCCTGGGGCTGCAGTGGGGCCGGAAAAGAGTAAAACAAAGGTATCTAGGAGGTTGAGTTGACAGGAGTTGATAAGTGGTTGTATGTTGCAGGTGAGAGAGAGGCAAGACAAATAGGGAAAAAAGGTTAGAGATTTTCAACCACTTTTATTCTTGGCATAGTGACAAGAGGAGGAAGAACCTGTCACAGCCTAACTTTTAACAAACTTCTAATGGCCATATGTGGGCTAGCATTGAACTCCAGTCACCACACGAGTCTGCACCCACCTGCCAACCCTGTCACAGGTCTGTACCAAAGTGCTCAATGGTAGTCTGTGGGGGGCTGAGCAAAGGCCTGAGAAAATCCCTCTGAAGCCCCTAGGTATTTACTTACTGCACTTCTGTGACCCTCCGATAGCTGGGGACAGAGCAGGAGAGTGGAAAGAAAGCCCTATGATGGACTCCTGGCCTGCACCATACACACTGGTGCCATATGTATTCTCTAAGATAATAGAGATTTTCTGTAGCTCTCATCACTTCCTCTGAACCCTCACCAGAATTGCCTTTGTCGTCCCTAATTCTACCAACGGTCTCTTCAAGGCAATCTAGGCTTTTACTATTAGGCACCTTAAAACTTTTCCAGCCTCTACCCATTATCCAGTTCCAAAACTACTTCCACATTTTAGGTATCTGTTAGAGTAGCAGCTCACTCTCCTGGTACCATATTCTGTCTTAGTTATCTAGTGCTGCTATAACAGAAATGCCACAAGTGGATGGCTTTAACAAACAGAAATTTGTTTTCTCACAGTTTAGGAGGCTAGAAGTCTAAATTCAGAGCGCTGGCTCTAGGAGAAGGCTTTCTCTGTGAGCTCTGGAGGAAAGTTCTTGTGTGTCCTGGCATCTATCTTGCCCCATGTCTCTCTCTGCTCCCTTGTTTAATCTCTCTGTATATCTCAAAAGAGATTGACTCAAGATACACCCTATACTAATCCAGCCTCATTAACATAACAAAGACAACCTATTCCCAAATGGGATTATAAGGACAGGCATATAGGTTATGATTTACAACACATATTTTAGGAAGATGTAATTCAATCCATAACATTCTATACTTTGGCCCCCCAAAATTCATATCCTTGCCACATGCAAAATGCATTCACCCCATCACATCACCCCGAAAGTCTTCAATCAACTCCAAGTCCAAAATCTCATCTTCTGAGTCATCTAAGTCAAATATGGGTGAGACTTTAGGCATGTTCCATCCTGGGGCAAAATTCCTCTTCATCTGTGAACCTGTGAAATCTAATACAAGTTATTTGTTTCCAAAGTACATGGTGGAACAAAGTAGACATTTCCATTACAAATGGGAGAAACTGGAAAGAAAGAAGGGATAGCAGGTACCAAGCAAGTCCAAAACCCAGCAGAACAATTTACATTAGTTCTCAAGGCTTGAAAATAGTCCTCTGTTCTCTGAGACCATGTGGGCAACAGCCCTGTCCTCCAGACTCTGAGTGTTGGCCACTCTCTCTGGATTCTGGGTGGAGCCCCCTCATCCCTGGGCTTCAAGCCTCTAATTGCAATGTTAAAAGATTCTATGGGGAAAATATTAAACGATGCAGGAAGCATCAAAAGAAGATAGAAGGAATACACAGAGTCACTGTACCAAAAAGAATTGGGGGATGTTCAACCATTACAGGAGGTAGCATATGATCAAGAGTCGATTGTACTGAAGGAGGAAGTCCAAGCTGCACTGAAGGCATTGGCAAAAAACAAGGCTCCGGGAATTGACAGAATACCAGTTGAGATGTTTCAACAAAAAGATGCAGCGCTGGAGATGCTCACTTGTCTATGCCAAGAAATTTGGAAGACAGCTACCTGGCCAACCAACTGGAAGAGAGCCATATTTGTATCCATTCCAAAGAAAGATGATCCATCAGAATGCAGAAATTATCAAACAATATCATTAATATCACATGCAAGTAAAATTTTGCTGAAGATAATTCAAAAATGGTTGCAGCAGTACATTGACAGGGAACTGTCAAAAATTGAAGCCAGATTCAGAGGGGAATGTGGAACAAGGGATAGCATTGCTGATACCACATGGATCTTGGTTAAAAGCAGAGAATACCAGAAAGATGTTTACCTGTGTTTTATTGACTATGCAAAGACATTTGACTGTGTGGATCATAACAAATTATGGATAACATTGTGAAGAATGGGAATTCCAGAATGCCTAATTGTGTTTATGCAGAACTTGTACATAGATCAAGAGGCAGTAGTTCGAACAGAACAAGGGGATATTGTGTGGTTCAGAATTAGGACAGGTGTGCATCAGAGTTGTATCGTTTCACCATACTTATTCAGTCTGTATGCTGAGCATTATAATTTGAGAAACTGGACTATATGAAGAAGAACTTGGCATCAGGATTGGAGGAGGACTCATTAAGAACCTGCATTATCCAGATGACACAACCTTCTTTGCTGAAAGTGAAGAGAACTTGAAGCACTTATTGATGAAGATCAAAGACCACAGCCGTCAGTGTGGATTACACCTCAACATAAAAATAGTCACAACTGGACCAATAAGCAACATCATGATAAATGGAGAAAATATTGAAGTTGTCAAGGATTTCATTTTACTTGGATCCACAATCAACATGCATAGAAGCAGCAGTCAAGAAATCAAACAACATATTGCATTGGGCAAATCTGCTGCAAAAGACCTTTTTAAAGTGTTAAACAGCAAAAATGTCACTTTGAATAGTAAGGTCTGCCTGTCCCAAGCCAAGGTATTTTCCATCACCTCAAAAGCATGCAAAAGCTGGACAATGAATAAGAAAGAACGAAGAATTGATGGCTTTGAATTATGGTGTTGGCAAAGAATATTGAATATACCATGGGTTTCCACAAGAACAAACAAATCTGTCTTGGAAGAAGTACAGCCAGAATGCTCCTTAGAAGCAAGGATGGTGAGACTTCATCTCATGGACTTTGGACACTTTATCATGAGGGATCAGTCCCTGGAGAAGGACATCATGCTTGGTAAAGTAGAGGTTAGTGAAAGAGAGGAAGACCCTCAAGGAGATGGATTGACACAGTGACTGCAGTGATGGGCTCAAGCATAGCAAGGGTTATGAGGATGGCACAGGATTGGGCAGTGTTTCATTCTGTTGTACATAGGGTCACTATGAGTTGGAACCTACTCAGTAGCACCTAATGATAAAAAATATAACCATTTATCCCTTTAGTATATTGAAAAAAAAAAAAGAAAGAAAAAGCTCACATAGAGAAACTCTGGAGATTCATGTTCTCATCAGCAGGAGTCATTTTAAGTAAGTATAATCAGCATAGGAAAAGATGGAAGCATTCTAGAGTAAAATCAATATTTTCCACATCAACCTCAATTTCATAATATGTGGACCACGTATACAGCTTTATTACTAAAGCGCATTGCATGGTACTAGCATTATGAGTTCTACTGTTTTGTCACTGATCTCATAGTTGCCGTTGTAGAGCTTGATTTAAAATCAAGTCAGAAAGGTTCAGATCTCACTAATTTTAGGTTGCTAGGCAACTAGTCTACTTCACTGCCTCACTTCTATTCCTCAGGAGATGTGGAAGGTTAGGGTAAAGTATGTACCATTTACGATGGAGTTAGGGGAGAGAGAGAGACGGTTTGGAAGCAGCGAGGAGTTGCCTGACCTGACCCGGCGGGAGCCGCAGCCCTTCAGCCCAGCTTGGGTTGCGCAGAGAGGCGGGCATACAGCTCCACTCGGTCACTTGGGAGGCAGTTTCCACATCGAGAGAGATCCAGCAGCAGAGATTCTGCTTGGACACTCCAAAGTAGTGAAAAGCAGCACCCAAGTGGCTAAAGATAAGTACATGCATGTAGCCTTTTGCGGGGATTTAAAAAAAAAAAAAACATTTGGGAAAAATATCTCTCCCATTTACCTCCTCCCTCCCCACTCTGCACCCGGTCCAGCCGGCTTCAGCATTCTCTGAGTCCCCTGGGCTGGAAGTAGATCCCATAAGGCACCCTGACCCATTCTCCTGGCCTTGGAGAGGGAACAAATTAACAAATGGAAAAAATAAGATACGGGCTCCCCTAAGCCAGGAACTCAGGGTTGGCACAGCTCCTTTGCCTAGGCACAGGCATAAGGGGTCCACAGACTTTGAGTGCCTTCCACCCCTCTAAAGACTTGTGTGGACCCATCTCAATAGCATAAGCCCTCACTACCACAGTACAACAGGGTAAATACCTGAAGTCTAACTTCAGCTATTTCAGCTATGAAGTGGCAGTTTGTGATGCTTGACACTGCTGTGCCCTTTAAGCAGGCACCTTACCTGTCCGCATCAGGGGCTTAAGGACTGGTGGCTCTACCCACGCCACCTAGCCATCTGCTACAGGTGTTCAAGAATAAATGGTGCCCCGCAGTCCTTACAGCCAACAGGGTAGGGTGCTCATAATCCAGCTGCAAAACTTACCTACCTACTTGCTCTAGGGAACAGGGACACACTTTCACACACTCAGGAGCAGCCGTCAGCCCCCTGCCTTGCTCAGTGCATGACCCCCTACTGCAGCCAGATACCTGTGCTGTCACCAATCACCCATGCCTGTCTAGGACTGTAGATGAGAGCCTGCACCACACAGTTGGTGACCGACTGCCTGAACACCTGAGCTGAATCCATACAGGAAAATTTAACAGACTTCTGGGCACACATACTTAGTTACAAACCTAACTACCTGGTGACAGGACGTTAGAGCTTCAAAGGCACCAATAATCAAAATTCTAAGCTTTTTACCGAGCTAAACTGAAAATTATTAGCATTTACATAAAAATTAACAATTAAAAATACAGAGATTATATTAGTTCAATCCCATAGTCTTAATCAAAAGATTTAATTTTCTAGGTCTGTGTGTGTGTGTGCACTATGTTTTGTCTCTTTTTTTGACGTCTGCTTTTTTGGAGTGCCGATGATCCTTGTTAACTTCGTGAATGATAACTTTATCATATTTCATTTTCTAACCCTTGTTTAAGGCTTGGAGCTTCGGTGTCTTCACTTGTCAAATAGGGTCACTAACCCACAAACGCCTGGAAACAATGGATGTGAAGGGTATGGAGGTCCTCAGAGCTCAGGGCAAATTTAAACAGCTGGGAAGATGCTGCCAGCAAGTAAGAGAAATTGAAGTTGTCAGTGATTTCATTCTACTTGAAGCAGCAGTCAATGCCCACTGAAGCAGTGGTCAAGAAATCAGATGATGTATTGCTCTGCTGCAAAAGACCTCTTTAAAGTGTTAAAAAACAAAGTTGTCACTTTGATGACTAAGGTGCATCTGACCCAAGCCATGGTCTTTTAATCGCCTCATATGCATATGAAAGCTGGACAGTGAAACAAGAAGACAGAAGAAGAATTGAAACATTCAAATTGTGGTGTTGATGAAGAATATTGAATATACCATGGAATGCCTGAAGTATGAACAAATCAGTCTTAGAAGAAATACAACGGAATTCTCCTTGGAAGTGAGATGGTGAGACTTTACTTGGACACGTCTCCAGGAAAGACCAATTGCTAGAAAAGGGCATCCTGTTTGGTAAAGTAGAGGGTCAGCAGAAATGAGGGAAACCCTCTGTCTTAGTTATCTAATGCTGCTATAACAGAAGTACCACAAGTGGAGGGCTTTAACAGAGATTTATTCTCTCACAGCCTGGGAGGCTAGAAGTCCGAATTCGGGGTGCCAGGCCTAGGGGAAGGCTTTCTCTGTCTGTCGATTCTGGGAGAAGGTCCTTGTCATCAATTTTCCCTGGTCGAGGAGGCTTCTCTGCACAGGAACCCCAGGTCCCAAGGATGTGCTCTTCTCCTGGCACTGCTTTCTTGGTGGTATGAGGTCTCCATGTCTCTCTGCTGGCTTCTCTCTTTTATATCTCAAAAGAGATTGGCTTAAGACATAAACCTAATCCTGCCTCATTAACATAACTGCCTCTAATCCTGCCTCATTAACATAACAGAGGTAGGATTTACAACACATGGGAAAATCATCAGATGACAAAATGGTGAACGATCACACAATACTGGGAATCATGGCCTAGGCAAGTTGACACATATTTCTGGGGGACACAGTTCAATCCATGACATGTTCCATGAGATGGATTGGCACAATAACCACAACAATGGACTCAAGCATACCAAGGATCATGAGGATGGTGTAATGTTTCATTCTGTTATACTTAAGGTTGCCACGAGTCGAAAGTGACTGGACAGCAACTGACAAAGATTGCTCAAGCAGTCAGGGGGTTTATCATCTCAGAGAAGACGTTTCAAGCCAATGAAGGCGTGCAGAATATATACCAGGCTTGGCTACTTCAGACACAGGTTGTTGTCTTCTCTCTGCACGGCTGTCCTCGGGCTGTTGGCAGCTTTTCTCATGGCCACAAGATGGCAGCAGCAGCCCCAGCTCCCACAGCCTCACCTGAAGCAGCAGGACTTCCCTGTTATTCAGGACCCTAGAGAGTTTCGTTTTCTCCTGAATGTGGGTTATTTCTGTCAAAATTTACCATTTTATGGGCTAAAACTGAGAATATTTTAAAATGTTTATCTATTCACTTGAAATAATAATAAACCTATTACATGCTAACCTATTTTCCAAAACAAAAAATTAGTGAGAAGGATGACATTGTTCTGTATTTTTACAAATGTCTGGTTGAATAGAAGACAGATGGATTGTCATATCTGCTTCTGCATTCAGTCTTTTAGTATCTCAATCATATAGCTTCTGGATAAACCCAGTGTTCATTCAAGAGAGAATGAGGGTGGGAAATGCAAATCATGTCTTAGTATTATTATGAAAACAGTTTGATCTTACAGACACCCTGAAAACCAGTGGTGGTACGGAGTAGAACCCAGGCCTGTGACCATGTCTCTTCCCAACATCCTTTCCAAGAGACCCAGCTGTGTTCAGAAGTTCCGAATGTGAACTTCTGACTAGTTGTTCTGGGTGGTGGTTAAAACAGAAACAAAACAGGATATAACAAGGAGGTTATATATAACAGGTAAGACCACAGTGTTTCAGATGTTTGAATCTTTCAGAAAAGTCGGTTCCGTTGTACTGTGTTTCAGCTACAAGCTTTATGCCCTGATGGCCTTCAGCCTCAAACATTGCAGCCCTCAGCTACCAGCCACCTCTATGGCTGCTTCCCAGGTGGCAGCCAGGCTACTGAGATTTGGGTCAAAACAATACCTCCCATATTGGTCTCTTCTTGTCCAGAGAAAAGAGAAAGAAAAACCAGACTCAGAGAAGAAACTAGTCTACAGGAACCACGGCCTCAACTCCTTGAGACCAGAAGAATTAGATGCTGCGCAGGTACCACTAATGACCGTTCTGCTCAGGGCCACAATAGATGGATCCTAAGAAAAGGGGAGAAAAATGTGCAACAGAGTTCAAATTCTTAAAAGTCCAGACTTAAACTGGACCGGTCGAGACTAGAGGACTCCCTGAGACCATGCCCTGAGCTGAGATACTCCAAAAACCTTGAACCGAAACTATCCCGAGGTCACCTTTTAGCTAAATAACGGAGTGGCTCATAAAATAAAAAATATTACCTGTAAGTACTGCACACCTTTTAAAAATCATTGACAGGAGACCAAATAGTCAACAATTACTCTAAAGCAAAGATGAAAGGGTAGGGGGACAGGGAAACCAGGCTACTGGAAATGAAACATCCAGAATGGAATGAATGAGAATGTTGATACATTGTGAAAAATGTGACCAACGTCACTGAAACAAACGAAAATGCTTCCTAGCCCCAGGGCCTCCACAGCAGCCTCCCCCTGACACAGCCCGTCCCCACTCCCACCTTCCTCTGCTCTGCTGTAACTTGGCTCAGAGGCCTCCAGCCCTCCCTGCCTCTGGCCTTGGGCAGGGCCAGCCTGGTCCATGCAGACACATGCCCTGACGCTGAATCCACAGAGGAAGGCATGGGGGTCATCGATCCCTTTCCTCCTAGAGGACCATCTCTTTTACAAATCACCCCCTCCCCCCTGTCGCAGAGACCAATTCTGCAAATCCAGGGGCCGGGGAGATTTTAGGACATTGCCAGAAACAAATCTTCCCAAGACAACCGGCAGACCTGCCTTGGCAGCTGCTTAACAAAGGCCACTTCAGTGCCTTTGGGGCCCATCAGCGACTCTGCTTGAAGAATCACTGATGTCCAATCCGGTTACCTACTCTGAGATGGCTTGGCCTGAGTTCAGGGCTGCCTAAAGGAATACCAGAGCAATGATGGGTTTGGGAGGAAGGAGAACGGATGCTTCACCTGTGCATTAGTGTGGTGGACTGCTCACTCCTCTCTTCTCTGGGATGGGGAAGATAAAGACTAGAAAAACTCTATTTAATCATCTCCCTCCCCAGAGTGAGCAGAGCAGTGTTTTTGGTGGCTAGACTTTGGTCTAGGTGTTACTTTCGCTCCGGACATGAAGCAGGAAGGGGAAGAGGCAGCAGGAAGCTGACTCAGCACCCCGAGGAGGATCATGTCCATGTTCTCCCATCATCCAGCCCAGCTCACCTGAGGAAGAGGGTGGGCAGCAGTGGGCTCCAGTTACTGTCCAAGGCTCCACATTCCTCTGATGACCACGTTCCTAGAAGGCTCTT
>NW_004443938.1:12559992-12561712 GCF_000243295.1 Trichechus manatus latirostris | reverse complement strand
CTTCTTCAACAGCTATTTATAGACCCATGTAACATTGTAATATAGCTTCTAGAGCCCTCCCTGTCCTGGTTGCTGTTCATCAGCTATGCTGCCACTTATCAGTGTGGCCATCCGCGCATCCAGAGCTGAGAGTGACTGTGTGGGCAGGCACAGCTCCTGCAGGGTGTAGAGGGACCATGGCGTCTCTGCCCTTATTCTGAGTGCTATTTCCAGTCATGAAGTCTATGCTGGCTCTGGCATTTTTGGCTCTCAGGATGCATTAAAAGACAAAAGACTTGGATCTTATTCTCCAAAAGCTGTGGTTCCTTTGCCATGGACAATTTCCATCTCCCTGTGCCAAGTCTCTTGTTGGCTGATGCACTTGAGCCAGCAGAAACTTTGGGCTATGGATGGATTAGGTCATGACCAGGAGGGAGGGCAGTGCCCACCACGGGTGCTGGACTGGACCAGGTGTGGGGTGACAGGGAGGCAGGGAAGAGGCCTGGTGAGGCGCCTGGGTCTTCAGCATCTGGATTCTTGGAGTGGAGTGATGGGGAGAAATGGGTGCAGAGAAGTGGGGAGAGAAGAGAAGGGAACAGAGACCAACCCAGGCACCCGGCTGTGATTTTGGATCCCTTGTGCCTTCAGGCCCAGGCCTGGAGTAGCACCGGGCTCAGTGGCAGTGCGATCGCCACTCTCCTTCACAGCCGCATTGTGATGAGTTGTCATACAGTTACTAGGATGCCTGTCAGATCCAGGGTGAGCTCACTGTGCCCCAAGGCAGGTGTAAGGGAGAGCTGAACTTTCAAAGACAGGTCACTGCTTCTTCAGAACTTGTGGGAGCCTGGGCAAGGTAGCAGAAAGTGTTTCTCAAACTTGAACCTCAGAACTTTTGGGAGCCTGGTCAGGGGAGTAGGAAGTTTTTCTCAAACTTGAACCCAGGGTCGAAGGACAGCCAGCTAATAGAGTCACAGTCATGAACTCTGTGAGACATTGTTTCTTATGGTAATTGTCATTATCAATCACTGTATTGTGGATTGGTTTAATCTCTTCAAGTGTGCTGCCAAAACTTCTAATATTTAAGAAAGTATACCTCAAGCTGCAGTCGATCATGGGGATGGCGCAGGGCGGGGGAGCGTTTTGTTCCATCATGCATGGGGTTGCCTTGAGTCAGGGGCCGGCTCAACAGCAGCTTACGACAACAACAACATACCCCAAATACAACCAAGTGAGAGTTATTGGACCGGCAGGATTTCAAGGGCCACTGGAAGGGTCCCATTACCAAATCTCCCTCCTCTCAGCTCCCAATTGCCTCAGATTCCTAAATAAGAGACAACCTTTTTCGTTTCATAATTAGAGGGAAAAAAAAAAACTTACGATGCATATTCACTATAGAGTTAGTAGATTCCTATAAATAAGTCTCCAGGTTAAAATGTCTTTTTTTCTGTATCTCATTGCCTTTTTATTTCTATTTTTTTTTTATTGTCATAGTTTAAATGAAGTTCATATTTCAAGTTAGTCTCCCATACAAAAATTTATACATACATTGTTATGTGACCCTAACTGCTCTCTCCATACTGTGACAGCACACTCCTCCTTTCCATCCTTGATTGCCCATGTCCATTCAACCAGCTCCTAGCCCTCTCTGCCTTCCCATCTCACCTCCAGACAGAAGCTGCCTGTTTAGTCTCTTGTGTCTACTTGAGCTAAGAGACACACTCATCACGAGTATCACTTTATG
>NW_004443938.1:12553301-12557732 GCF_000243295.1 Trichechus manatus latirostris | reverse complement strand
ACTGATTTTTCTAAGTTTATCTTGTATCCTGAAACTTTGCTGAAATCTTCTATTAGTTCCAGTAGTTTTCTTGTCGATTCTTTGGGGTTTTCTGTGTATAAGATCATATCATAGTTAAAATGTCTTAAGCAAACCATATTCCTCCTGTTAAGGCAGAGGGAGGGAATGGATCCTAAAGGGGGTAGGGAGGTGGGGAGGGAAGTCATCGGTAAGGACAGGGAACAGAAAGAACAGTAAAAATAAGAACCACCAAGGCAGAGCTTGACCCATGGTAAGCATTCAGTAGGGAGCCCTAGTGGTTAAGCCCTTGGCTGCTAACTGAAAGGTCTGCGGTTTGAACCCACCACCCACTTCGAGAGAGAAAAGACCTGGCAATCTGCTTCCGTAAAGATTACCACCTTGGAAACCCTGTGGGGCAGTTCTGTTCTGTCCTATAGGGTCACTCTGAGTCAGAATTGACTCGACTGCAAAGGATTTGTTTTTGGTTTTTGAAACATTCAATAAACTTTAGCTGTTATTTGTGATGGAGTACCCTGTTACATGTCAGGCACTACACTAAGTACTTCATGTACATTATTTCACTGAATTCTTTCAACAGCCCTGTGAGATAGATATTGTTATTTGAATGTATGGTTAAAGCAACAGTGTTAGGAATATTCTTGTTGTCACTTGTTATAAGTGGTTGAACCAGGATGTCATCAAGACGCTCGCTCCAAAGACCATTCATGTAACCACCAGCACTGGGATGCGGCAGGGGCAGAAAACAAACGTGGGGCGTCTACGGTTCTGTGGAGAGTGGGCTGTGTTTGTGCCCAAACATGCTTGAATAAAATGGAGCTTACACACGTGGACCTCACGGAAGACTATGGTGCCAGAGAAAGAGGGGTTCCAAGATTATATTTTTTCATTTTGCAGAAGAAAAAACACCTGCAGTGTTAAGTATGATGGTTAATTATACGTGTCAGCGTGGCAAGGCTATGATTCTCAGTGGTTTGGCAGACACTATGTAATCACTTTCCATTCTGTGATCTGATATGATCAGCCAATCAGGTGAAAGGGGATTTTCTGTGGGGGTGTGGTCTGTCTCCAGCATATAAATGGATGTTCTGGTGGGCTCTCTCTCTGTCTTCCCTTCCCCCTCTCTCTCTTGACCCTGCGTTCCTTTTGTAGCCTGACCTCCAGATCTTGGGACTCAAGCCCGCAGAAGTCTCTGGCCTGCCACCTGACCTATGGATTTTGGATTTACCAGCCCCTGCAATCCTGTGAGCAGCAGAGGTCTCCAGCCTGCCACATGACCAGATCTGGGACTTGCCAAACCCAAAACAAAACCCACTGCCTTCAAGTTGATTCCGACTTATAGTGATCCTATAGAACAGAGTAGAACTGACCCATAGGGTTTCCAAGGCTGTAAATCTTTATGGAAGCAGACTGCCACATCTTTCTCCCATGGAGCGGTTGGTGGGTTCTAACCGTCAACCTTTCAGTTAGCAGCTGAGTGCTTTAACCACTGCGCCACCAGGGCTCCTTTGGGACTTGCCAGCCCCCACAATTGTGTGAACCATTTCCTTGAAGTAAATCTCTGTTTTTATATATACATCTCACTGGTTTTGCTCCTCTAGAAAACCCAACTAAGACACTAAGTCTTGCTGGTATTTGTTAAATCATTTCTATGCTGTTATATAAATCTTATTTGTTCAGTCAAGAAGGTTCTTCAACTGCCTATTTTTATCTTTAGCCCCTTCTCTAACTCTTAAAATCTGATAGTAAGGGTCAGATTTTTCATAATTTAGGCTTTTGATTTCTGATCCCAGTTAATTTAATGTGTGTGTGTGTGTGTGTAGTCCCTGGGTTGTACAAACGATTAATGTGTTTCACTGAAAGGTTGGAGGTTCAAGTCCACCCAGAAGAAAGTCCATCTCGGAAGAAAGGCCTGGCAATCTACTTCTGAAAAATCAGTCACTGAAAACCCTGTGGAGCACAGTTCTGCTCTAACACACATGGGGTTGCTATGCTTCAGAGTCCAGCTAGGCAGCAACTGGTTTTGTGTGCGTGTGTTTCAGAGAGAGAGACTGAGTTTGTTGACATGCTATGTATATAGCTTAAAGTAATTAGGTTTTGAAATTGTAGATTTTGAGGGCAAAGGCCATACATGTATACTTCTTTTGGTTTCTCCATAGTATTTAGCATAATGTTGAGCTCTCAGTTGAAGCATGATTACTCATTACATTGAATTGAGGATTATCTTTTATGTTAAGGTATTCTAAGACTTAAATGAAGTCTTATTAAAGCCTTACAATTTAATTTAGGGGTTATAACATACTGTTATTAAATAATGCTGATATTACTACTTCTATTAAATGCATTATATTTATGTGCCTGCATGCATGAATATGGTGAATATTCTTGTTTAAAATCTCCTTTTTAAATAAAAACTATGCAGTCAGTGAAAAGGTCAGCAGTTGCCAGAGGATCAGGAAGAGGGGGAGGGATGAACAGGTGGAGCACAGGGCATTTTTAGGGCAGTGAAACTCTTCTGTATGATACTGTCATGGTGGACACATGACATCCTGCATTTGTCCAAACCCATACGATTGTACAACACAAAGAGTGAAGCCTAATGTAAACTATGGAACTTTCATTCATAATAATGTAGTGATATTGGTTCATCAGTTGTAACAAATGCACCACCGGAATGTAAGATAGGAGAAATGATGTGTTGGGGGAGGAACTCTCTGTACTTCCTGTACAATTTTTCCGTAAGCCTAAAACTGCTCTAAAAAAAACAAGCCTATTAAAAATTACTTTTTTAAAAAGAGAAAAGTCTAGGTAGACTGTCAACATTTGTAAAATCATAGACATGGAATTTCAGAATTTAATGGACTTTTAGTTCAGCTGTCTTTTTTTCTGACAAGCAGAAATTCACAGAAGCAGGAGTTTTTAAATCTGAAGTTGATTTGAAAACTTTTGCAAACAGGCAAAATAGAAAACAGTGCTGAGCCTTGGCAAAGAGTGGCTGCTATTCTGAACTATATAGGACATCTTATGCCTCAAATTGAGGAAGAAATGATGCTGATCTTGTCTAATTTTTTAAACTACAAATATGTGAAGTTATGCAGTAACAATGCTCTTAGTACATGCTGGAAAATGAAGGAAGGACACATAAGAACATCAATACAGGGGGAAAGGCTGCTAGTTAAAATGATGCTATCTGGTCTTTTCTCCATAAGACCAATTAAAAAAAAAGACATGCTCCATCTGAGATCATCCCCATCAAAGAGACACTCCAGTGACTGTTTTCATGGGGAGCTCTGTTGGTTCATGTTGTTGGGTGCCATCATGTCGATTCCAACTCAGAGTGATCCCATGTGACAGAGTAGAACTGCCCCATAGGGTTTCCTAGACTGTAATTTTTATGGGCGCAGATTCCCGGGTCTTTTCTCCCAGGGAGCGGCTGGTGGGTTGAAATCGTTGACATTTCGGTTGGCAGCCGAGCACTTAACTGTTGTACCACCAGGGCTCCTTAGTACTAGCAAATATGTGCTTTCTAGTAGCATCCAACTCAAGACATAATGAGATATCCACTTCTGGCTCAAACTAAGTTCGGGCAGTCTAGACATCATTGATTACATTATTGGTTAGTGAGGATTTCTCTACTAAGGGAGGTTCAGACTAGACTAGTTGGTAATTGTTTTCATGGTCGTTCAGGCTGTGCAGACCTGAGCAGAGAGGGCTGCCCGGGGAGGAGGAGATGGGCGGGATGAGTGTGTGTGTGAGAGTGACTGTATGTGGTATGAGTGTGTGGTGTGAATGTGTACGTATGTGTGAGTGACTGTGTGAATGTGTGCGTGGTGTGTGTGACTGTGTGTGTGTGGTGTCAGAGTACGACTGTGTGAGCATGTGAGTGTGTGGTGTGTTTGAGTGTGTGTGGTGTGATTGTGTTGTGTGTGGCTGTGTGTGGTGTGTTTGTGTGTGGTGTGTGCATGAGTGTGTGATTATGTGTGGTGTGTTTGTAGTGTGTGTGTGTGTGTGGTGTGTGTGTGTGTGTGGTGTTAGTGTATGTGGTGTGTGTGTGTGGTGTGAGTGAATGTGTGGTATGGTGTGTGTGTGTAGTGTGTGTGACTGTGTGTCTGGTGTGAATATGGGTGTGAGTGTGGCTGTGTGTGGTGTGAGAGCGTGTGGGTGTACAAGAGTGTGGGTGTGTGTGGTGTGAGAGTGTGTGTGGTGTGAGTGGTGTGCACGAGTGTGTGGTGTGTATGTGGTGTGAGTGCGGGTGTGTGAGTGTGTGTGGGTGTGAATGAGGGTGTGCAGGGTCCGCCAGGCCCTCCGGTGCTGGGCTCGGTGAGCGGCAGCAGGCAGCGGGCCGGCAACGCCGGGGCTGGCCGAGGGCGGAGCGCGGTCGGACCCGGCCCCAAGCGGTGCGGGTGGCGGGGC
>NW_004443938.1:12540286-12552911 GCF_000243295.1 Trichechus manatus latirostris | reverse complement strand
GGGCGCGGGGCGGGGCATGGGAGCGAGGGCGGGCGCCCGGGGACGCTTCGGGGTGCGGGGGGCGCGGGTGTCCGGTCCCAGAGCCGCTGGCGGCCGCTCCTGCTGAGCTCTGCTCGCCTTTTGTCTCAGCGTCTGAGAAAATGGGGCGAGAGGAGCCGGGGTGCGTGTGTGTGTGAGAATCAGGGGGCGTTTGGCTTGGAGCCATTTTTTTTTTCTTAATTGTGGAGACAGAAAATCCCTTGAAACGGTTTCGCCAGGGAGCCGGGCCATGCTCCTGCTCGCCTTCCCATCGCCGGGTGCAGTGGGCTTCCCTCCCAGTCTACCCACCTTCCCCGCTTCCAGCCTCGCCCCCCCACCCCATCCCGCGGAGCCCCGGAGCGGGGTGTCTGCAGAGCAGCGCCCAGTCACCTGTCGTGCCAGCTGCATGGAAATCCTGGCGCTCCTGCTGTCTGGTGTCTGGGCTGTTTCCTCTGGCGAATCACGGAGATTCCGCTCGCAGTACCAACCCTTCCTCCTTTGCCTTCGCTGGAAAACAGTGCACGATACGAATGCTAAAGTTGGACCTAGTGGGGTCAGTTAGCAGGGGGAGGCATCTACTTTTTCCTGTCACACCCCTTCATGGTTGGGAAGGTGAGGGCGATCTGGCGCTGTGGAAGGAAACGAGGGTGACACAGTACTATCTGGGGTTGATGTAGACAGGAGACCTAGCATTCTACCTGCTAGATTGCCACGGTGGTCGGAAAGTCTTTTAACACTGTACGCCTGACTAACTCCCCTTGCAGGAAAGCATTTCCTGGATTTCTGAGTTTGGGGGCTTTCCTCCTCTTTTTATTTACAGTAGATCAGCAGCGCCTTACCGAAGGCTGTCTGTTAAGCCCTCTCAGTAGGCAGGTTTATGTCTAAGGTTTTGAAGGCAAAAATCTGTTTGGAGGTCCCTTTCTCGGTGCCTCTTTGTATGTGTCTCGGGTTTGCAATTCTCAGTCGTCGGAGTTTAGTTCTTGCCGGCAGCTCCACTGGGAATAATACTGTGGTCCGGGAGAGTTCTGTCACCAGGCCATGCGCAGGCTTGCTGAGGTTTGAAGCTGTGATGGATGAGAAGCGACAGGGCGCCTTGTCCATAGCCACTCTGCAGTCCAGAGAGCAGCTGTGCCTGAGGCTCCTGGCTGCCGGCTGGGCAAGCAGGCTGAGCTCAACACTTTGCAGTGATGACCACATTCCGAACAAGGGAATGACAAGTGCTCTCCCTTATTTTAGATAGTTGACTGTCCTGGAAATGATTACCGGTATATGAATATATCACAGATAACCAAGTCTAGTGTTTAGTGCCTCAGTTTAAAGACTAGTTCTTAATTGGTATCAAAGAGTTATTAGTGGATGTGGATTTCCTTTCAGAATTTTAAGAGCTCTATTTTTGTAAGAGCTGTGAAAGTAGCAATTTTTTTTCATGTGATGAGGGAGGTGGTGTTGACCTCTAGAGTTAGAAGTATATAGTACTGAGTTAGAGGGAGCCCTACAGGGAAATAGTTACCACAGTGGAGCTTTCAGACATGGAAGAGGAGTGGAAAGCCAGGTCTGCTTCCTGGGTCTGAGAAATAATAACGTAATGTATTCACTACTGTATATTTTGTTCTGTTGTACATAGGGCAGCTATGAGTCGGGACCAACTCAATGGCATCTAACAGCAGCAACTGTGTATTTTAGAACAGTGGCTTTTTTATGTAGAAAAGACTTGTATATCTCATTGAACTTTCTAGTTTTCATATGGAGCAACAAGAGTGGCAGTTTGGTTATTCACACTCCACCCCCACCCCCACCCCCCCACCGGAACTCTGAATAGAGATGATTTTTTAACCCCTCAGTGGATGTGTGGCACATGAAGCCTGTTTTAAATGGAACCATCCAACATTGATGCTGAGATCCCAAGTGCTGGTGTAACGGTAAAGGGACAGCAGTCTTACTTGAGGCTGAATTTCAGCTCTCTCACTGATGGTTAGGAGCCCTGGTGGCCCAGTGGTTAAGAGCTTGGCTGCTAACCAAAAGGTCAGCAGTTGAATCCACCAGCTGCTGCTTGGAAACCCTTGGGGCAGTTCTGCTTCATCCCACAGGGTCACTATGAGTCAGAGTAGACTTGACAGCAGTGGGTTTCCTGCACTGATAGTTTGTAGGACAGAGTGTGAGTTGCAGGTTTTCTTTTTGGTCTTGCTGCAGAGTCAGTGAGTATCTGAATTCAGCCACGTTTGAGTGCCTACTCTGTGAGGGTAAGCTAGGTGGGAATCCATTTCTCCATCTGTTCAGTGGTATTCACAACATCCCTTAAAATCTCTCTCTGCTCCTGAAGTCTCCTGTTCTCTTCTGGAGATGGAGAAGGATTATTGAAGATGGATCGAGGGGCCCAGCTGTGGGTGTGGGTCGTCAAATGCATTAAAAAACCCGAGCAAAACCTCTGTTACATTATGCTTTGATTTAGTTACTATGTTGGTTCCTGTTTAGGAGTCTGAAGTACTTTCAGTATTACCAAAAGCCTTGTAGAAATTATGCGTTTGCCCTTAGTGAAGCTTCTGAGGCTGCTCAGAATATGACATTAAAATGTGAAATTTCTTTTAGTTTGGCTGGGATTCTGTTAATTTAGTTATTACATTTTAGCATACTACATGTTAGCCTACTGAGTATTAGCTGTGGTAACCTCCTGATGGTCAGTAGCTGTCACTGGAAATTATAGATATCTTTAATTAAAACATCCGTTGCTGTTAAGTTGATTCTGTCTCATAGCGACCCTATAGGACAGAGTAGAACTGTCCCATAGGGCTTCCAAGGCTGTAATCTTTATGGAAGCAGACTGTCACATCTTTCTCCCATGGTGCGGTTGGCAGGTTTGAACCACACCAATCTTTTAGTTAGCAGCGGAGTGCTTAAACACTGCATCACCAGGGCTCCTTCTAAGTAAAATAAGGGAAAACCACTTAGTTCTTATTTAATGCATGGTCCATGTTTAAAATACAGGTCCCATGGGGGGATAAAAGTGATATGTGTGTCATGTCCTTGCTGGGTTCTGTTCCTTCCTTTCCATGTGGGCAGTTATGTGTAGTGCATCCAGCTTTCTGAGATTTGCTGATGACATAGATGATGTTTTTGTTTTCTAGCTAATGTTATAAGGGTGGTATATTTTGCTTTATGGAAGAGTATATCTTAAAAGCACTAAAGGGAAATATAGGTAAATGTTTATATAATTCTAGGATGGACAAAGTCTTTCTAAGCTTAACACCAAACAAGAAACAAAAAAAAAAAGATTTGACAACAGTTTTTAACAATATATTATGACAAATGACAAACTGCAAAAATGCGCGACATATATATTGGGCATGTCAGTATATAAAGAGCTCTAAAAAATCAATAAGAAAAAGATGAACACCTCATTAGAAAAATGGATTAGGACATGAACAGGTCTTTTTTCCGTAAAAAGGTCTTTTATTATTTAACTTTTTATTCTGGAAATTTTTAAACATTCAAGAAGTAGTGAGACTAGTGTAATGAAGAAATGTATCTGCCACCCACCTTCAGCAATTATAATACATGGCCAAACTTGTAGGTGCTATACTTCCCCACTCCATTTGCCTTAGGTTATATTGAGGGAGATTAAGCTGTCGTATAATATTATCTATACATGCTTTCATTTGTGTCTAAAAGAACAAGACTCCTTAAAAAAAAAAAAAAATCACAGTACTGAATCCCTGGGTGGTGCAAACGGGTAGCATGCTTGGCTGCTAACCAAAAGGTTGGAGATTCGAGTCCACCCAGTGGCACCTCAGAAGATAGGCTCTGTAGAGCACAATTCTACTCTGACGCATGTGGGGTCTCCAGGAATTGGAGTCAACTTCATGGCAGCTGGTACTGGTTATTACTTTACTTGAAAAAAAATTCCACAATATCAGCAAATATCCAGTCGATGTTCCGTGTCATATATATGTATATAATTTGTTTAAGATCCAGGTAAGGTGTATGCATTGCAATTACTTCATTTGTCTCAAGTGTCTTTTAATCTGTAGTTCTTTATCTTTGTTTGCTTGTTTTGTTTTCTTTACACCTTTTTATTGAAGAAACTGAACTTTGCAGATTGTATCATTTAATGTTAAATGTGTTCCTTGTATTTCCTGTACATTTGTAGTTTTTTTTTTTTTAATACAATGGTAGTTTTATCTAGAGTCTTGATCAGAAGAATCAGATTGTGTGTGTGTGTGTGTGTGTGCGTGTGTGTTGGGGGGATGGTGGGGGAAAGAGTGTTTCCATCAGGAGATAATGTCTGATTTCTGTCTTTTTGTGACATTAACAGCCACTCATGATCATTACCTTGATCCCTGGATTCATTAGGGATTGCAGTATGTTACATTCTATCATCCCCTCTTTACATTTACCAGCTGAAATCTGTAGTTCTATACATAGAAACTCCCCTACATCAATTGTTTGGTTACACTGAGGTATAGATTGTGTGTAAGAGCGGGAAAAACGTCTGATTCTTTTTCCTTTATTTACCAGTTTTCAAAATCCCTAGCATTCTCCAGTGGCGATCGATGAGGTTGTGGATTGTTTTAATTATTTGAGTATCGTTATGAACTCCTGTATTTCAGCATACATGATGTGTTTCAGTCCATTGCAATAATTGTCCTTGTTGTTAGGTGCGCTTAGGTCAATTCCGACTCATAGTGACCCCATGTGACAGAGTAGAACTGCCCCATAGGGTTTTCTTGGCTGTAATCTTTACAGGAGCAGATCATCAGGTCTTTTTTCTGCAGAGCCAGTGGGTGAGTTAGAATCTCCAACCTTTCGGTTAGCGACCAAGTGCTTACCATTTGCGTTACCAGATGCTCATATTGTCCCGTCTTTGGGCAGAGTTTAAGTGTATTCAAGTTGGTTCCTGAGTCCTGACGTGCCTCCAGTAGTCTGTAATTGCTTCCTTGAAGAAATGTTCCAGGCTCATGTATACTTCCTGTTCCAGACTTGGAATCACAGCAGACAATTTTTAAAAGGAAAAAGGAAATATAAATAGTTTATTTTAGTAGTAGTTAAAGAAATGAAATTAAAAGGAAAAAGAAAGATACTATTTTTAGGTATTATATTGGCAATATAATTTAGATTCAGTTTAGACCTTAATGGATATGAAACGACTTGGTAAAGCTTAATATGAAGTGCTATATTATTATGATTACTTCTGCTGTTCCTTCTCTTAGTAGTCTTAATTTTTGGATGTGTTTCTGTTTGGAATGGGAATAAGGATGATGGTAATTCCCAGTGCTGGTGAGGATGCAGGGAAATGTGCACTCTCAGATACTCTCACCAGGGATAGAAATTGATACACTTATTTGGTATTGCTGCGACTATGTATCAAAGTGTGAAGTGTGCATAGCCTTTAACTCAGCTAGTCCCTATTTAGGAGTTTATTCTAAAGAAATAATAGGAAAAGTCAGCAAAGATTCACGTACATAGTAAAGAACTGAAAATACCTCACACAGGAATTGATAAAATAGATTTTCGTACTTTCACATTGCATGCAGCCATTGAAAATAATGATAAGGATCTATGTTAACCAGTCTGGAAAGATGGCGATGATATATTATTGAGTGAAAAAGGCAGGTTCCAGAACTGTAGGTATAGCATTTAGAAATAGTGTGTAGCTGCTGTCAGGTGGGCCCCCTACTTATGGCGAACCCACACACAGTGGAAGGACACGCTGCCTGGTCCTGTGCCATCGCCATGATTGGTCATGGATTGGACCATTGTGATCTATAGGGTTTTCATTGGCTGATTTTTGGATGTAGATCACCAGGCCTTTCTTCCTAGTCTGTCTTAGTCTGGAAGCTCTGCTGAAACCTGCTCAGCATCACAGCAACACACAAGCCTCCACTGACACATTGGTGGTGGCTGTGCATAAGGTGCATTGGCTGGGAATTGAACCTGGTCTCCTGCATGGAAGACGAGAGTCCTACCACTGAGCTACCGCTGCCTCAGAAATAGTATAACCAAAAACCAAACCAATTGCTCTGGAGTCAGTTCCGAATCATAGTGACCCTATAGGACAGAGTAGAACTGCCCCATAGGGTTTCCAGGGAGTGACTGGTAGACTCGATCTGCCAACCTTTTGGTTAGCAGCTGAGCTCTTAACTACTGTGCCACTAGGGCTCACAGAAATAGTATAAGGTTAGAAAATGTTGAACAACCAGGCTTTGACAGGGCCAAGAATCATACCTGCTGGGAGGATCTAGTCTGTTAGATCTCTTGGTCTCAAAGACTGTACCAACTGGTTTCGTTTTGGGGATATAAGGTTCAGATTTCCTGGAGAGAGAACATGACTGGCCTAGTCTGGGTGATTTGCCCACCCTTTAGCTGCGCGCGCGCGTGTGTGTGTGTGTGTGTGTGTGTGTGTATGTGTGCATGCAGTATTACTCTCAGTTCAAAGTCCCACAAAGACCCTACGGAAGGGAGAGGAGTCATTCTCTGTAGGAGAGTTGGGGTATTTTAACGAAAGCAATGAAGACATTCCAGGAAAATAGGGAAATAGATGCCCATTTATATATTCAGTTAAAATTAAATAAATTCTTTGATCAGAAACAATGAATTTTGCCACATCTCCTTAAATTACTGTAAACTCTGATAAACTTGGCCTTTCATATCTCTGTACCCACCCCTTGTGAGCATTTTAGGACCTCTACCAGTAGGTCAGCTCCATTTGGTTTCTTGTGCTCATGGAAAATGACTGATCAAAAATAAAATTATTCATAGATTTTAAAATTTATACTATTTTCCCCTCAAGTGTGGTTAATACAGAATCAAATATATTTTTCTGATATCAGTAAGTAGGAATCACAGTCTTTGTACTTGTGTGGTGTCAGGGATACCTACCCTTGAGATGAAGAGGGTTTGAAGAATAGAATTGGCATGTAGGTGCTTACGGACAGCCTCTGCTATGGTGTAATAGGTTGGGAAGTGTGGGAAATTATCCTGTGAGTGTGCAGCGGTGCTGTGCACACAGCATAGATTTATTTGAGCCTCTTTCTCACTGTTATTATTTTTAATCAAAAGCACAATTAGAGTCAAAATGAGTGTGAAAAGCTTCGAGAAAGATAACACCCTCTACAGTTTAAGGGATTAATTTCTCACTTTTTAAAAGTTAAAGACTCTGTTTAGACCTTAATGGATGTGAAATGATTTTGGTAATGCATAAGAAAAGGTATTATGTTGTTACGATTATATCTGCTGTTCCTTCTTTTAGTAGTCTCAATACTTGGGCATCTCCCACTTTGGAATGGGCATATCAGAGCCACAGGGCCTGAGCTTTTGTGGTGTCAGCTCTGTTGAAGTCTGGTCAAGGCTAAGAATTTGGCCCTTTAATGAATATATTTTTATGAAAGAAGTTTCAGCCTTTGCTTTTAAGTTTCAGCTGTTGAGCCAGCTAGTTACTTCTTGGAAGACTCTGTTCTAAAGACTGTTTGTATCTGTTTTCAAAAACCATTGCTCAGTGTTTCTGAATTCTACTTGAATCTGATAGACATCACTGAGTGCAGAATTTTTTCATCCTACTGAATGTTTCTTTTATCAATTTCTTGTCAGTGACAAAAGGAAAGTGAGTTTAAACTTCTTGAGGCAGTTACTCCTCTGATGTGTGTGTGCAAGTGTGTGAGTGTGTGTGTATAATTTTGAATCCTAGCAAGGGAGATGAAGAGTCTTGGGTAGAAATCCCTTTCAGTACCATATTATTTTCCCCTATTGTACCTTTCCCTCATCTTTGACTATTAAGAGTGTATATTGTCTCCCTGTCACTGTTACTAGAAACCCTGGTGGCGTAGTGGTTAAGTGCTACATTTGCTAACCAAAAGATCGGCAGTTCAAATCCAGCAGGCGCCGCTTGGAAGCTCTATGGGGCAGTTCTACTCTGTCCTATAGGGTCGCTATGAGTTGGAATCTACTTGATGGCAATGGATTTGGTTTTTTTGGTTGGTGACTGTTACTGATGGTTAATGGTAAAATAGGAGCATCAGAGGTCCTCAGATGAGGACAAGCTGAGCTCCTAGTGCTGGAATAGCTTTAATATCCGTGAAAAGTTGATCAGCAGTGAGGTTAGTATATGCTGAGGATGTACAGGATTATCTTTGCACATGATCAGTTTCTTAAGCTTCAGACAACCCTCTTAGCCATAAAACCAAATGAACAAATTCAGCTCCAATGGTTAGAATATCAAAGCATGCATCATAATACGTGAGGCTATGCTGTGTTTATAAAACACTGGCCAGCCAAAGCTAATGTTTTAAGTAGCCAGAGTTCCTGTTTAGAATTAGTAAATAATCAGAAAGTTTAACTATGGTATTGACTTTTGTCAAAGTAGAGAAGAATGCCTTTAAAATGTGCTGTCTGTATTCAGTATATCCGAGAAAAGAGGCTTAAGGAGGTTGGATCATGGGAGAGCCAGGTGTGTGGATGTGGTTACAACTCTGATCACATTTTCCCACTCACAAGTAGTTAGAGGACTCTTTCTAATTTTTCTTCTTCCCATCTTTTCCTGTGAAATGAGAAACCCAGTCTTGTGTTTCATATGTAGGAAATTTACTTTTTGGAATTAATTTTCTGGCACCTGAATAATGAAATAAATTCTGTAGTATTTGAAATGCTGGGAGTAAACCACAACCACTCTTGATAAAAAGATAGAACGCTCCCAGTTTGCTTATCTTACGCCATTAGGAATAATTTTTAATCCTGTGACAGAAACGGGCATGAAAGCGGTGCACATATTGTTTTGTCTCGTTACACAGCTTTGAGTCTGAGGAACTCTAAGGAATAAATTAAGTGGTGTGGGATTGGGGTGCTGCCCAGAATCTATCCACTAAAGCTTACTAGAGCATCAATTCCCAGCCTCTTTGGATTTATGGCACCCTTTTTGTGTTTGTTTTGCGTCTCCCTCCTCCTTGCCATTCTAATGGCTGCAACGGCTAGATCTCAGCTATCAGTGGAGAGCAAAGTGCTGATACATGAAATCCGCACATTGTCGCCATCACTCAATTTTATTTAATTATGTCCACCTTCAATTTTAAATAATCACCACCAAAGCTTTTCTAGAAGACCATTAACAAGATGCACAATTACATTGCTCTATGGAATGTATTTATTTACAATTTTTGATCAATTAAAATGAATGTTTTGAAAAATTTTGTGACAGTATAAAAAGTAGTCAATCGTAGTGAATAAGATTTGTATGTTATGTGCATTTATGTGCAAGAAATGTGATGGAGAAATATGAACCACCATTGTAGATCCCTTCTAGGTTAAAAATGCTATTCTTTTCAGAGGTTTATGTAGAAGCAATCATGTTTATGAGGTGCTTCAAAGTCAGATTTCCATAGATTTAGCGTGATAAGTTTATTGTGAAATAACTAAAGAAGTCTCACGGTTGACCGCATGATTCACAAATGGTGTGAGTGTCGTTTTTAATTCTGAGAGCCTTGGCACATCACATTGTCTTCCCTCTCCTGGCTTTCTGTGTTTTGCAAATAACTGTGGTCTCCTGGGCATGACTAATGGTCATGTAAAACGGAATCTCATTGGCTGTCCTTCTGCATGTTCAGATGTTGCCATTCTTTCTCCTTCACGTGATACAGAAAGATGGCATGTGCATGGCTTTGGGGAATTGGTCTGTTTCTCTAGAGTATACAAAACAGCCAAAGTTTTATTTGTGGGAAAAAGGGTAAGCACTGTCATGTGAAAGATACAAACGATCTCTGGCGATTTAATATAAGCCACATATTTCAACCTTTTCATTTCAGCCAGTTATTATAAACCTTCTACTAGATTGTTAATGACTAGCAGCATGGGTTTGAGTTGAACCCATGAGCAGTAAAGAGGACCGCAGGTGAGATGTGTGAAGAAGGAGGCTTCTCAGGGGAGTCTGGACGCAATTGGAGACTAGATAATGAATGAGCTCCCAGGGAGTTCAGATTTGGTTAACTCCTTTCTCTTCACTTTGTGTCTTCCTGGCCTTCAGCACTGCCTGTTACGACACAATGTTATTTTGAGAAGCGAACTATTTTACAGGAAATGCCAGATAAGTAGGGCAAGAGATTTGTCTAAGGCTATTGAACAGGTGACTCAGCTGGGATTCCGGTCTTTAGCTACTTAATTTTTAGTTTCGTGGTTTTGTCACTGTCACACTCTGTTCTGTGTGTCTTGGCCCCCATATTGTTTTGTGTGTGGAATTTAAATGTCACATGAGATTTACAATCTTCTGTGCCTTATTCTTAATATTAATGATTAACATTAATTCTTAATATGATTTTAACTGTAACTTAATATAAAGTATATGTATATGTATCCTTTCACCATACTTATTCAGTCTCTATGCTGAGCAAATAATCCAAGAAGCTGGACTATATGAAGAAGAGTGCAGCGTTAGGATTGGAGGAAGACTCATTAACAACCTGCGATATGCAGATGACACAACCTTGCTTGCTAAAAGGAAAGACGACTTGAAGCACTTACTGATGAAGATCAAAGATTACAGCCGTCAGTATGGATTACACCTCAACATAAAACAAAAATCCTCACAACTGAACCAATAAGTAACATGATAAATGGAGAAAAGTTCGAAGTTGTCAAGGATTTCATTTTACTTGGATCTACAATCAATGCCTATGGAAGCAGCAGTCAAGAAATCTAATGACATATTACATTGGGCAAATCTGCTGCAAAAGACCTCTTTAAAGTGTTAAAAGGCAAAGATGTCACTTTTACGACTAAGGTGCTCAAGCCATGGTATTTTCAATTGCCTCATACACATGTGAAGGGTGGACAATGAATAAGGAAGACCGAAGAGTTAATGCCTTTGAATTACGGTGTTGGCAAAGAATATTGGATATACCATGGACTGCCAGAAGAATGAACAAATTTGTCTTGGAAGAATTACAGCTAGAATGCTCATTAGAAGTGAGGATGGTGAGACTTCATCTGATGCACTTTGAACATGTTATCAGGAGGGACCAGTCCCTGGAGAAGGACATCATGCTTGGTAAAGTAGCGGGTCAGTGAAAAAGAGGATGACCCTCAATGAGATGGATTGACACAGTGGCTGCAAAAACGGGCTCACATAGCAGTGATTGTCAGGATGGTGCAAGACCAGGCAGTGTTTCATTCTGTTGTACACAGGGTTGCTATGATTTGGAACCGACTCGATGGCACCTAACAAAATAACAACATATGTATATGGGGACATCTTGAAAGAAGTATGTTCTCTCTTCTAATTCTCTGGTTCACTTTTGAATTTAAAAAGCACATAAATAACATCAACTGAAAAAATTACTAAGATAGGTTGACTCATATAAACTGCTAAGCTATTTAGAAGACTGAAGAAGAATTGACACCTTTGAATTGTGGTGTTGGCGAAGGATATTGACTATACCATGGACTGCCAAAAGAATGAACAAATCTGTCTTGGAAGAATTACAACCAGAATGCTCCTTAGAAGCAAGGATGGCGAGACTACGTCTTACATACTTTGGACATGTTATCAGGAGGGATCATGCTTGGTAAAGTAGAGGGTCAGCAAAAAAAAAAGGAAGATCGTCAAGGAGATGGATTGACACAGTGGCTGCACGAATGGACTCAAGCATAACAGAGATCGTAAGCATGGCATAGGACTGGGCATTGTTTCGTTTTGTTGTACATAGGGTCGCTATGAGTCAGAACCAACTTGAGGGCACCTAACAACAACAACCTATTTAGGTAAAGCTGTATTTTATTTCAAAAGATTCTTTTGCCTTAAATATGTGACTCCAGAAATCCAGGTAAATGGAGCTCCGGGTGGGAAATGACTGCTCACCTGTAGTTCATGCTTTTCTAGTGCCATTCTCCATCCACCAGATTGGCTGGTGCACACCTTAGTCTTTTCCTCAGGACTCTTACTTCTGGTTTGACCAGATGACTATTATGAGCAGCAAGTACTTAAGCATTATGGACTGGGGTCATAAAGAAGAAAAGAGTTTTGGATTCTAGAAGGTGATTTTGGTTAGGAATGGTCAAACTAAAGAGATGATTGCCTTTGATGGGGTAGCTGCATGGAGGGAGGAGTTCCTGAGTGGTGCAAATGGTTAACACGCTCAGCTGCTAACTGAAATGTTAGAGGTTTGAGTCTACCTGGAGGTATCGTAGAAGAAAGGCCTGGTGATCTGCTTCTGAAAAATCGGCCATTGAAAACCCTGTGGAGCCCAGTTCTACTCTGACACGTATGGGGGTGCCATGTGTCACAGCTTACACAATTGTAAGACATCAAAGAAAACTAATACATAAACCTAGAGTATCACTGCCTTCACACTTCAGAGTCTTGGTGCTAGGCATGGTCAGTCTTCCTACTTTATTGCCTAGATGCAGCATGTTGTATCTAATGAAAAAAAGTGGTTGACATCTATAAATGTATGTCTTACTCTTTAGATAGTGTCATGAATTGAATTGTGTCCCCCCAAAATATGTGTATCAATTTGGCTAGGCCATGATTCCCAGTATTGTGTGATTATCCACTATTTGTCATCTGATGTGATTTCCCTATGTGTTATAAATCTTACCTCTATGATGTTAATGAGATGGATTAGTGGCAGGT
>NW_004443938.1:12537700-12539194 GCF_000243295.1 Trichechus manatus latirostris | reverse complement strand
CTGTACTTTGGAAGCAGGTAACCTGTATTCTAGATTTCACAGATGAAGAGGAATTTTTGGATTTTGGATTTAGAGTTGATTTAAGACTTTTGCTATGATATGATGGGGTGAATGTGTTTTACATGTGGCAATGACATGAATTTTGGGGGGCCAAAGGGTGGAATGTCATGGATTGAATTATGTCCCTCAAAAATATGTGTATCAATTTGGCTAGGCCATGATTCCCTGTATTGTGTGATTGTCCACCATTTGTCATCTGATGTGATTTTCCTATGTGTTGTAAGTCCTACCTCTATGATGTTAATGAGATGGATTAGCAGCAGTTATGTTGATGAGATCTACAAGGTTAGATAGTGTCTTAAGCCAATCTCTTTTGATATATAAAAGAGAGAATTAACAGAAAGACATGGGAACCTCATGCCACTAAGAAAGCAGCACTGGAAGCAGAGCATGTCCTTTGGACCTGGGGTTCCTGCACAGAGAAGTTCCTCAACCAGGGGAAGATTGATGACAAGGACCTTTCTCCAGAGCCAACAGAGAGAGAAAGCCTTCCTCTGGAGCTGATGCCCTAAATTTTGGTCTTGTAGTCTATTAGACTGAGAGAGAATAAACTTCTGTTTGTTAAAGCCATCCACTTATGGTATTTCTGTTATAGCAGCACTAGATGACCAAGACACATAGAGGTTTGGCAATCTCTGTGGCTTGCTTTTCCATGTCTATCTCTGTTTTGAGTGGAGACAGAGGAAGTGAAATAAGTAGCTGGCAGGGTAGACAGGAAATTGAGCCGCATAGGTAACGTGTTGAGTGGCTTCATGCCTACACTGCCTGGTAAACATAACATGAGCAGCAAGTCCTTAGACGCCTCAGAGTTTACTCACTCGTTAATCGGAATTGGGCTGAGCCTTCTTATGGGTGACCAGCAACTTCTACTTGTACCTTTAAATCAGTCTCCCCTCTCCTAAATAAAAGCACCTTAAAGTAAAAAAAAAAAAATTCTTAACCTTTTCTGACTTGTAAAACACCACCACCGTACCTTTCCATTTAGAAAACAGTGAGAACTATGTAACTGTGCATGCTGGAGGAGACGAGTAAGTGAACAAGCAGGAGGATGCTGGTTTTGCATTTTTGCAAACCTGTAAGACAGTTTCTGTAGTTACGTTCCTTCCCAGCTATTCGAGAGAATTAGTGGATCATACTGGAAAACCTCCAACCAAGTCACTGGTAAATCATAGAAATCAAATTTTCTAAAGCATATGTCCATTCATAGGTTGTACCTGCTGTACTTTGGCCAGAGAGGTGCCTCAGCCTTTTCTGAAGGAGGTTTTCTCAGTGGTTTGTGACTGTTTCCATTGCAAGTAATAATCATAGCTTACACTTGTATCACATTTAGTTTTCAAAATATTTTTCTGTGAGTATCATTTTATTTGATCTTCACAGCAACTTCGCATGATATGTCAAGCACATATTTTCTTATTTTTTATTATTTTACGAGAA
>NW_004443938.1:12525292-12526471 GCF_000243295.1 Trichechus manatus latirostris | reverse complement strand
CCATGGACTGCCAAAAGAACAAACAAATCTTTCTTGGTAGAAGTATAGCCAGAATGCTCCTTAATTGCGAGGATGGCGAGACTTCATGTCACATACTTTGGGCACGTTATCAGGAGGGATTAGTCACTGGAGAAGGACATCATGCTTGCTAAAGTAGAGGGTCATTGCAGAAGAGGAGGGCCCCAAACAAGATGGATTGACATGGTTGCTGCATCAATGGATTCAAGCATAACCCTGGTCATGAGGATGGTGCAGGACCGGGCAGTGTTTTGTTTTGCTGTATATAGGGTCGCTGTGAGTCGTAACCGACTTGATGGCACCTAATAACAACATACGCATGTGAAAGGTGCACAGTGAGTAAGGAAGACCGAAGAAGAGTTGATGCCTTTGAATTATGGTGTTGACAAAGATTATTGAATATACCATGGACTGCCAGAAGAATGAACAAACCTGTCTTGGAAGAAGTACAGCTAGAATGTTCCTTAGAAGCGTAGATGCTGAGACTTCATCTCAAGTACTTTGGACATGTTATAAGGAGAGACCAGTTCCTGCAGAAGGACATTATGCTTGGTAGAGGGTCAGCGAAAACAGGAAGACCCTCAATGAGATGGATTGACACAGCGGCTGCAACAGTGGGCTCAAACATAGCAATGATTGTGAGGATTGCACAGGACCAGGCAGTGTTTCATTCAGTTGTACATAGGGTTGCTATGAGTTGGAACCCACTCGACAGCACCTAAGAACAACAACATGTCAACTTGTGTTGAAGTTAGCTGTTACTTGTACCCAAATATGTGCTAACTTATGTAATAACTATCGTATTCATCCATCCTGTCGGTCATTCATTCATACATACATACATATGTACATATGTATGAAGGAGAGGAACGGTGCAGAAAGACAGAAGTTGAGCTAGTCATGGGTCACAGACGGCTTCTTCCAGGAAATTCAGAGGCCTTGGTGGGAGAGAGCTCATTTTGTGATGGGCTTTATATCTTGTGTTTTTGGGTTTGGGTGTTTATTTCAAGAGCAGATCTGTTGAAAGGTTTAATGCTGTGGTATAGCATGAGTATAACCAAAAAAGAAACCAAACTCGTTGCTGTCGAGTCGGTTCTGACTCACAGCGACCTTACAGGACAGAGTAGAACTGGCCCAGAAGGTTTCCAAGGAGTGCCTGGT
>NW_004443938.1:12523307-12524120 GCF_000243295.1 Trichechus manatus latirostris | reverse complement strand
TACTTGAAAGTTAGCGGATGTGTCTTTTCCTCATACCAAATGTGTATAATAGGTCATCTGATATGGTGTCTCTTTTGGTTTTTAAGCTTGAATTTACTTTCTCTCCTTGTGCAGTTGGCAGGTGAAACAGGTGCTGTGCCCATACTTGATCCCAGTTTGATTTGCTGCCCTTGCACTGGGGGTCTGCTCTCCAGGCGAGGTGTGTGTTAAATATATATGTAACAAAACATTTGATGTTTTAATAGTCTTTCCATGTACAGTTTAGTGATGTTAACTTATGTTCATCATGCTGTTCAACCATCACCCTTATCGATTCCCAAATTTTCCATCACCCTTAACAGGCGCTTAGTGTCCCCTGAGCAGTGAGTCCTCCTCTCCCCCTCCTCCCGCCCACCCGGGTAACCACTAATCGACTTTGATCTCTATACCCTTAAGGCAGAGTGGTTTTTGGCGTGTCCTGAAAACTTCGCCTTGTCTTTTGTTTGTCATAATCTCAAAGCACAGGTGTGGGATAGAGAACAACTCACTTCCCCTGTAACCCAGCATTAGTTGGAAGGTTTGCTAGAGCAGTTAACCTGTGGCCCCAGCGCCTGCCGGAAAATTGCTCTGGACCCCAAGGTGACCTGGAGAGAAGCAGAGTTGCCGGGTGACCCTGTCTGACGTCTGCCCCGGAAGCAGATCAGAAGAGTGACTTGCCTGCTGGGTTCCCTCGACCATCTATAGCTTTTAAAACAACCAACAAAAAGGACTCTAGCGCTCTCTATTATTAGGGGCTCTAATAATAGTCTATTTTATTTTTGTTGTTGTTGAGAA
>NW_004443938.1:12520328-12522047 GCF_000243295.1 Trichechus manatus latirostris | reverse complement strand
CCATAGTCTAGAGCACAGAATGGGATACAGTTAAGAACCATGGCCGGTGGGTGGAGGGGTCACGTACAAGGGCAGCTCCCCATGATCTGAGAGGTTATGGAAGGTATTCTGAAGAAAGCCACATCTGACATGCGGCCCAGTGTATGGTCAGAAAACAGCCAGGTGCAGTAGGGGTGGTGGATATGTAGGAAGATGCTGTAGGTAGTTGTAATAGAGGGTAAAGGGCTTGAACGGAACTGCTCTTGAATGGGTTTGTGACTAGACCTTAATGAGGCTGGAGGGAGGAATAATTGGCCCCATGAGGAGGATTGAAGCTTCAGAAATAGTTAGAAGAAATAGGAATAGAAGCTACAGAGGAGCAAAGAACAGGTCCAGATTGATCACTGGTGTCTTTCCAGGGCATTTGCATCAGTGCTTAATTAAGATTTGATGAATCAATAAATGACTATTATCTTGTTAAGAAATTAAGCAAAGCAAAATAATGAAACCAAAACAAGACACCACCACCACTGCCAACAAAAAGTCCAGTAGGGTGAGGAGATGCACTTGCTAATGAATTCTGGAAGTACTTTTTCTAAAACCAAATTTCTTTTTTAGTAAAACGAATTATAGCCCATTTTTATATCAGCATTGTCTGAGCTCAGAGAAATTGTGGCCCAAGTTTAATCAAGCAAGGTAGCTTGGTGTGATAAACATATCTCTGAACACCTGAGTATAAATAAAATATTTTAAATTATAGTTTAAGTGCACTGGGAGTCCTTCTGTGTGTCCCTTTTGTTAGTAGGTAACTTCGCAAATCTGAATTGTGCAACATCACATTCACTTAAGTCAAGGTGCACCGGTAGGTCGTCCTTTCCTGCTGCCATTGTATCTCATGGAGGTCACAGGTTCATTGACAGATCGCACGCTCTTCTGACTTCTGAGGTTATGATAAATAGCTGTTCCTCTTTAGATGTTTGGTTACACACAGAGCTCGCCTGTATGAATTTGGGAACTCTGAATGAATTGGAGCTGAGATGGGATTGAATTGCATATGTGAATTGTGAATCCGTAATCCAAGGAGATTTTCAGTAATACAAGGAGAATTGAAAGTACCATTTAGTGATAGCAATTTTGAACCATTCTTTCTTGAGTAGATATCAGAACATGATTTGATAACATAATACATCATGATTTAGTATAAACCTTGGGTTCTTGGCAGGAAGTTTCTGAGGATTTTCAGATACTGTTAGCTGTTTTTGAGTTGGCCCCTGACTCATTGTCACCCCATGCACAACAGAACAAAATGCTGCCCAGTCCTGCGCCATCCCCATGATCGGTTGCGGGTTGGACTGTTGTGATCCATAGGGTTTTTGTTGACTGATTTTCAGAAGTAGATTAACAAGAGGCCTTTCTTCCTTATTTGTCTTAGTCTGCTGAAACCTGTTCAGTATCATAGCTACACACAAATCTCCACTGACAGATGGGTGGTGGCTGTGCATGAGGTGCATTGGCTGGGAATTGAACCCTGGTCCTCCACATGGAAGGCAAGAATTCTACTACGAGCCACCATTGCCCCATATTCTGATGTTCGTGAGTGTCTAAACTTTCTGCATAAAGATGACAGTTGACTCTATGGGAGACTGCCTAGGTGGAGGAGGAGAGAAGAGGGACTTGGATAGAGCCCTGAAAGATAGAGGAGGCAGAGCCTGGTGAGTTAGAAGAACAGAACAGCTGACT
>NW_004443938.1:12517553-12519426 GCF_000243295.1 Trichechus manatus latirostris | reverse complement strand
TATGAGGCGATTGAAAACACCATGGCTTGGGTCAGGCACAGTATAGTCCTCAAGGTAACATTTTTGCTTTTTAACACTTTAAAGAGATCTTTTGCAGCAAATTTGCCCAATGCAATATGTTGTTTGATTTCTTGACTGCTGCTTCCATGGGCGTTGATTGTGTATCCAAGTAAAATGAAATCCTTGACAATTTCAGTATTTTCTCTGTTTATCATGATGTTACTTATTAGGCTAGTTGTGAGGATTTCTGTTTTCTTTATGTTGATGTGTAATCCATACTGACGGCTGCAGTCTTAGATCTTCATCAGTAAGTGCTTCAAGTCCTCTTTGCTTTCAGCAAGCAAGATTGTGTCATCTGCATATCACAGGTTGTTAACGAATCTTCCTCCAGTCCTGATGTCACATTCTTCTTCGTATAGTCCAGCTTCTTGATTTGCTCAGCATACAGACTGAATAAGTATAGTGAAAGGATACAACCCTGACGCCCACTTTTCCTGATTTTAACCATGTAGTATCCCTTTGTTCTGTTCAAACGACTGCCTCTTGGTCTATATACAGGTTCCGCATGAGTACAGTTAAGTGTTCTGGAATTCCCATTCTTCGCAGTGTTATCCGTAATTTGTTATGATGTTATGATCCACACAGTCGTATACTTTTGCGTAGTCAAAAACAGGAGTAAACATCTTTCTGGCATTCTCTGCTTTCAGCCAGGATCCATCTGACATCAGCAATGGTATTGCTCCTTCCACATCCTCTTCTGAACCTACCCTGAATTTCTGGCAGTTCCCTGTCAATGTGCTGCTGCAACCGCTTTTGAATGATCTTCAGCAAAATTTTACTTGCGTGTGATATTAACGATATTGTTCAATAATTTCCGCATTCTGTTGGATCACCTTTCTTTGGAATGAGCACGTATTTGGATCTCTCTCAGTTGGTATAGATGAGTGAGCGCTATCAGCACTGCATCTGTTTGTTGAAACGTCTCACTTTGTATTCCCTCGATTCCTGGAGCCTTGTTTTTTGCCAGCATCTTCAGTGCAGCTTGGACATCTTCCTTCAGTACCATTGGTTCTTAATTGTATGCTACCTCCTGAAATGGTTGAGCGTCAGCCAATTCTTTTTGGTACAGTGACTCTGTGTATTCCTTCCATCTTCCTTTGATACTTCCTGCATCATTCAATATTTTGCCCATAGAATCCTTCAGTTTTGGAACTAGAGACTTGGATTTTTTCTTCAGTTCTTTCAGCTTGAGAAGTGTGGAGCATATTCTTCCCTTTCGCTTTTCTTACTCCAGGTCTTTGCACATTTCATTATAATTTTCACTTTGTCTTCTAAAGCTGCTCTTTGAAATCTTCTGTTCAACTCTTTTACTTCATCATTTCTTCCATTCGCTTTAGCTACTCTACATTCCCACTCTACATTCAAGAGCAAGTTTCAGTCCCTTCTGACATCCATTTTGGTCTTTTCTTTCTTTCCTGTCTTTTTAATGACCTCTTGCTTTCTTTATATGATGTTCTTGATGTCATCCCATAACTCGTCTGGTCATTAGTGTTGAATGCGTCAAATCTATTCTTGAGATGGTCTCTAAATTCAGGTAAGATATACTCAAGTTTGTACTTTGGCTCTCGTGGAATTGTTTTAATCTTCTTCAGCTTCAACTTGAACTTGCATATGAGCAGTTGATGATCTGTTCTGCAGTCGGCCCCTGGCCTTGTTCTGACTGATGATGTTGCGCTTCTCCATTGTCACTCTCCACAGATGTAGCTGACTTGATTCTTGTGTGTTCCATTTGGTGATGTGCATTTGTGTAGTTGCCATTTATGTTATTGAAAAAAAGTATTTCCAATGAAGAAGTTGTTGGTCTTGCAAAATT
>NW_004443938.1:12512796-12513900 GCF_000243295.1 Trichechus manatus latirostris | reverse complement strand
AAATGTGTGTGAGTGTCCCTCGGTTGCTTTCCTCATTTCACACTTCACTTTGGCCTCTTGCAGCTAAAATTAACACACATCATCTATTGATCTGATGCTTGCCTTTTTCCAAGCCTTTCTAAAGCTTTCTAAATATCCTCCTGAAATTCTGGACCCTTCACTGATGAAATTTCTCCTCAATTAAAAAAAAAAAAACCAAAAACCAAAACCCATTGCCATTGAGTCATTTCCGACTCATAGAGACCGTATTGGACAGAGTAGAACTACCCCATAGGGTTTCCAAGGAGCAGCTGGTGGATTCAAACTGCAGACCTGTTGGTTAGGAGCCAGACACTTAACCACTGCGCCACCAGGGAAGAAATTTACTCTAGGCTCCATTGTACTTACATATGGCAGCTTTGGAGGCTGCCTTCACTGTGGTCTCAGAGCTCACTCACCAGCCTGTTGTTAATACACGCTGCAACTGGCTCCTTTAACATAAGCAGTTGATGCCTTTGAAGTGGTCTCTGCTCTGTCCTCTGTTTGTTTCATTATCGGTTGCGGCTTATCATTGAAGACCTAGTCAGGAGGGGAGCTATTTTGGTCCTGCTTCCTCAAGGTTGTGTCCTGAGTCACTGATGAGGAAGGGCACGGAAACATCTAGCTCACAGATGCTTTGTCTCTTGTAGCTCAGAGCTTTTTTTTTTTTGCCCTTTAGAAATTTTAAAAGGGCAGCCTTCATCCACGTGTAACTGTCCTCCTAAGGTAAAGGAAAATTGTTCTGAAAAGGTGGGTTTTAAAGTTAGAAAGCACTGAGGATGAATCTGCTGGGGGAGGTTAGCGGCATGCTACCCCTGAGCATCTGTACCGTTGTGCTTCCAGTGAGACAGAGGGTGTGTGGAAAGGATAATGGGTCCGCGGGTAGTTGAAAGGCCTTATTGGGGCATGATGAATACTTGCAGAAAAAACTGAGACTCTTTAATTTCTATATTAGAAATTTAGGAGTGGAATTTAGGAGTAAGGGGGTTAAGTACAGGGGATTAGCAATTCAGCAGTTTGCTGACCACATGCTATTGGTAAGTCAGATGTGGAAACTGCCCTTAGGGGGGTTAGAATCTAGTAGGA
>NW_004443938.1:12509660-12511260 GCF_000243295.1 Trichechus manatus latirostris | reverse complement strand
TGGTCAGGTGCCATGTGGTGCCTGTGTATGTGCAAGAGACAGAGAAAGTTACTGTGTGCCCAAAACAGGGGGAAGGCTTCTCTGATAAGGAGAAGGAACTGGGAGAGAGAAGGTGATCCAAATCCCTGCATCCTTATCAGAGAATGTTCTGGGCTTTTACTTAGGCAGCCTGGATGGGAGGTGTAGAGGCAGACCATTCCCCCAGCAGATCAACTATCAGTGCCCATGGAAGCAGCAGTCAAGAAATCAAACAACGTATGCTGCATTGGGCAAATCTAGCAAAAGATCTCTTTAAAGTTCTAAACAGCAAAGATGTCACTTTGATGACTAAGGTGTGTCTAACTGAAGCCGTAGTCTTTTCAGTAGACTCATATGAATGCAAAAACTGGACAACGGAAAAGGAAGGTAGAATAAGAATTGATGTATTTGAATTGTGGCATTGGGGAAGAATATTGAATTTACCATGGACTTACAGAAGAAGGAACAAATCAATCTTAGAAGAAATACAACCAGAATGCTCCTTAGAAGTGAGCATGGCAAGACTTGTCTCATGTACTTTGGCCATGTTATCAAGAGGGACCAGTCTCTGGAGAAGGACATCGTGCTTATTAAAGTAGAGGGTCGGTGAAAAAGAAGAAGACTTGCGATGAGATGGGTTGACACATTAGCCACAACAATGGGCTCAAACATACGAAGGTTCATGAAGATCGTTGGTGCAGGACTGGGCAACATTTGTTCTGTTATGCGTAAGAGTCGCAACCGACTAGATGACAACTAACAGCACAATAGTTGAAATGAGTATGTAAGATACTAAAAATGCCCTTGTTAATATCATGAGTAACCGCATGAGTAGCCACAGCCAGTGTCTTCATCCAACTTGACCTTATCCAAAACCTGCTCCTGGTTTAGGTGTTGTGACTTCACTCTCTACTGGTTTTCCTGCTCACCCTTGACTGTTCTTTCTCAATCTTCTCTGCTGGTTCCTCCACCTTTACCTGACTTGGAATCTTGGGGCCTGTCTTAGTTATCTAGTGCTGCTGTAACAGAGATACCACAAGTGAATGGCTTTAACAAACAGATTTTATTCTTTCACAGTTTAGGAGGCTAGAAGTCTGAATTTAGGGTGCTGGCTCTAGAGGAGGGCTTTCTCTCTCTTGCCTCTGGAGGAAAGTCCTTGTCTCTTCTGAACTTCTGCTTCTGGGCAGTCTTCATGTGGCTTGGCATCTCTCTTTCCCCATCTCTGCTTCCTGACTTGCTTGTTTAATCTCTTTTATATCTAAAAAGAGATTGACTCAAGGTACAGTGTACACTAATCTTGCCTCATTAACATAACAAAGATAAACCATTCCCAAATGGGATTATAACCACAGACATGGAGGTTAGGATTTACAACATATATTTTGAGGGGACATAATTCAATCCATACCATTCTACCCTTTGCCCCCCCCCAAAAAAAATTTATGTCCTTGCCACATGCAAAACACATTCACCCCATCACATCATCCTAAAGTCTCAACTCCAAGTCCAAAATCCCATCTTCTGAATCATCTAAATCAAATATGAATGAGACTTTAGGCATGTTCCATCCTGGGACAAAATT
>NW_004443938.1:12507002-12507792 GCF_000243295.1 Trichechus manatus latirostris | reverse complement strand
CAGGCATAGAGGTTAGGGTTTATAACACATATTTTTGGGGGACACATTTCAATCCATAATGTTGGCTCACCTCAAGATCCTCTTCTCCCCTGTCTCCATCCTCTCCCTCTCTGGGCTCATCCTTTGCAGTCCTCGACTTATTTTTATGTAGATGACTTTTCAGTTAATACCTCCAGTCTGGGCTGCTCTTCTGAGGGTCAGATTCATGTGTCCAGCTGCTTACCTAACTTTGCCATTTGCATGTCTCACAGGCGCCACAAACTTAACATACCGAAATGAAACCTCCTCCCTAGGCCCCTGGACGTATTCATAGCACCTCCCCCCCCATGCCATTCTTCTTCACCTCTGTTAATGTCATTGCTAACTGTGAACCATTCATAACAACAATAATAGCTAATGTTTATTGAGAGTGTTGTGCCAGGCACTGCCTTAAAAGCATTACGTGGATTAAGTCATTTCATCTGTTTAGTCCTAACAACAGTACCATGAGGTAGATAATAGTAATAATAACACATTATATAGCTTTTAGAGCTTGACTGGTAACCAAAAGGTCGGCAATTTGAATCCACCAGCCACTCCTTGGAAACTCTGTGAGGAAGTTCTGCTCTGTCCTGTTGGGTCGCTATGAGTTAGAATCAACTTGATGGCAATGGGTTTTTTTTTAGGCACTGTTTTAAACATCTTATAAATACTAACTTCTCATTCAGTTCTGTGGGTATGTAGATACTATTATTCAACTGAAACACAGGGAGATTAAGGTACTTGCTCAAGGTCACTCTGCTAGTGTGGC
>NW_004443938.1:12503684-12505093 GCF_000243295.1 Trichechus manatus latirostris | reverse complement strand
ACATGCTTTTGGTTGACAACGAGAGGGTAAACATGACCTTAATGTATGACTGGAATCCCTGGGTGGCACAAATGCTTAACGTGTTTGGCTGCTCACCTAAAGGTTGAAGGTTCTGGTCTACCCAGAGATGCCTCAGAAGAAAGGCCTGGCAATCTGCTTCCAAAAATCAGCCATTGAAAACCCTGTGGAGCGCAATTCTACTTGGACACCTGGGGTCGCCATAAGTCGAAGTTGACTCCGTGGCAGCTGGTACTAGTTATTATTTTACCTAAAAAAAACAAACAAGCAAACTATAATATCAGATATTCAGTCAATGTTCCCTGACATTTACATGTATATTGGATTATTTATTTGAATTAAGATCCAGATGAGGTACATACATTGCAATTGGTTTGTTTGTCTCAAGCTTCTTTTAATCTACAGGTTCTCTATTCTTTTCCTTGGCAACTTTTATTGAAGAAACTGAACTTCGCAGACTGTGTCCTGTCATGTTAAACATGTTCCTTTGTTAAGTGTATTTCCTGTACATCTGTAGTTTTATTTAGAATCTTGATCAAAAGAATCAGATTTCTTTGTACACGTGTGTGTGTGTGTGTGTGTGTGTGTGTGTGTGTGTGTGTGTGTGGAGGTGGGGGAGAACAGCAGTATTTCCATCAGGAGATAACGTAATGTCTGTTAATTCTTTTTGTGATATGAACAACCACTCATGGTCCTGACTTGAAAAATGCCTGTTGCTATAAGGGGCTCAGCAATTCCTCAGCATTTTCAGGCAATGCATGGAGACAGTCAGGCTCTTGAATTGGATTGTGGATTTAGGAAAAAGTCCCTGGGTGGCACAAATGGTTAACATGCTCAGCTGCTAACCGAAAGGCTGGCAGTTCCAGTCCACTCAGAGGCACCTTCGAAGAAAGGCCTGGCCATCTCCTGAAAAATCAGCCACTGAAAACCCTATGGAGATAGGGGAAGGTAGATGCCAGGCCACATGAAGATCACCAAGGAGCCAAGGAACAGAAGCTAAAAGAAACAAGTATATTCCCCCAGAGCTGATGGATGGAGAGCCTCCTTTCCCCTAGAGCTGGCATGCTGAGTTCATATTTTTAGTTCCCTAAACTGTTAGAAAATAAATTTCTGCTTGTTAAAGCCAAAAAAAAAAGAGACCCTGTGGAGCACAATTCTACTCTGACACACGTGGGGTCACCATGAGTCAGAACCAACTCGACGGCAACGGGTTCTTTTTGGTTAATTAATGACTGAACAGAAGATTTCAAAGGGTGGCTTGAGAAGACAGAGTAAAGTATTATAATGACATGTGCAAAGATCTGGAGACAGAAAACCAAAAGGGAAGAACAGACTCAGCATTTCTCAAGCTGAAAGAACTGCATTAAAAATTGAAGCCTTCAGTTGGAATA
>NW_004443938.1:12495862-12501570 GCF_000243295.1 Trichechus manatus latirostris | reverse complement strand
GTTGGAGAGGTCAGGGAAGTGAGATTTTCATAGACATTAAAGAGTATCAGACAAAGTGCTGTTGGTGTTTTACCCCAAGTTAACTGTGGCTTAGAATGGCTTTATGGACTAGCCTGTCTGTGTAGCAGTGATCATGCTTATGATGTTATTTCTTTGGAAATATTTATTCAAAGTTGAGCAGTCATTCTATACAAAGAGTTTACAAACCGTGTGGGAAGCCTGCCTTAGGGAAGCCTGCTTAGAAGCTACGGCAGCCTTGGCCACAGGGTTGTGTCAGGGTGAAGAACAGCTCCTCCCCTCTCCTTCCTGTGCTGCTTTTCCAGCTGCTGGGAGAACGCAGGGTGGGTGTGTTGGGAGGTTCCTAGTGACTGCACCAGGTTACCAGACTCCAGTGGCCTGGAGACTCACTGTTGGCTGTTAGGCGGAAGCACTGCACCTCGCAGATCAGATCTTAATACCGTGACACCCTGGATGATTCTCGGGACGTGGAGAGTTCACCTCAACGATGCAAAGATCCTGCAACTGCTTACTCCTTCCTTCAGCAGCCCCAGGTGTGTGGGTGCCAGAAATAGCCCTTGTTTTCTTTTTCTGGCAGCAGTAATCTTTTGAGGGGAATAAGGGATGAGAAGCAATTGTTTTGGGCTCTTTGGATCATCTTAAGCTTGGCTAGAGGCAGCTCTGACTTCTCCACTCCGAGACCACCGTGCCAGCCTCCACTGCCTACTGCTGACCCACTCTACTTCCTTTGATACTGTGGCCCTCCTGTGTATCAGAGCTCAAGCTGCATTGGTCCCTCTCAGCAGGAGGTGGAGGAGGCATGGGCGCCCTTCTGCTTGTACTAAATTAATCGTCACAGCATGGAGACATCCTCAATCTGTTGACTGTCAATCAAGTGGACTGCACTGTGTATCCTTTAGACCAGATGTGGGGGGAAGGGCGGTGTCTGTCTTCACAGCTCCTTTGAGATTCTTCAAGGTGTCCAGGCTGTACGGAATCGGGCAGTGAGCTGTGTGGACAGCACAGCTTCTTAAAGAAGGAACCACGCTCTAGCACTTTATCTTTCCCTTCAGTTGTTTTGATATAGCACATTTTGGAAAGTTTAGAGAGGAAATGCAAAATAAAATATTGTTTTTTTGACCCCTCACTATAAATGTAAAATGATCCAGCACTTTCCGAAAGATTTTTTTATTGTTAGGTTGTGTTTATGCTCGTGTTGACTGGGTTGATTGAAATGCTTAATTTTAAAGACATGCTTAGGTCTTTTCTAGGAAAGCAGTGCAAACCTACTTTGATAATACTTTTCGTCTGATTTAATTTGAGAAAAAATTTACATGGTGAGTTGAGAGAAACAGTTGCTCTGTTAATTTGATTTTTCTTCTTGAAATTTCTTTTACCTGTTTTATGACTTTATTTTGTTTCTTAATAGATGTCAGTAAGTGTTCTTTATTTAATCCAGATTTTTTCCCCTCTAAATATCTAATTGAACACATACGTGTAGAGGGCCTCTGGTTGGTGTTGGGACAGGTGGCAGGGAGGAGAGTCAGCAAAGTCACAGTGTCTGCATTTAGGGAGCTTGTGGGGTGATGTTGGCATTCCTTTATGTGTACTCCATGGCGTCCCATGACACTGGGCCTCGTTTTTGCTGAGCAGTGCAACATCGGTAATTGGTCAATTTAAGTCTTGTATATGTTTTCTACCGTAAATATACATATGAACTTCATTAGCACTTATCCATGATTTAGGTCAAGTATGACACGAAGATGTGTTCTTTTCCCTTCCCGGTTATATTCTGATCTTAATATTATGGGAAAATAACAATGTAGCATTTGGCACTAAGATGTTTAGAAAACATTTTCTAGCCAGAGTATGATACTTTGTATCCATCCGTGAGGAAAGTCTTTAACACACATGGCTTAAACTATGCAAAAGTTAGTTTCAAATGGCTTAATTAGTGTTTAACTTCAGATAACATGATACCTTTAAAAGCAAACAAACAATAGCAAACCTCCCTTTCCCCATCCAGTCATTTGACAGTAGCGTAATCGGGAAAGTGGCCTTGGTCTGTCTGTTTCCCTCCCCCAGGGTGGTGTGGTTCTTCCTGTCTTCTTAAGAGAGATACAGCGGACGGATTCATTCTCTTCCAAGAGGTTCTCAAAGGCAGCAGACATCTGTGAACATTTGATATTTGTTTGCCTTGGAATTTAGCATGTGAGCCTCTTTGCCTAGAAAGTCAGCCCTTAGGCCATCGGGCTGTTATTTCAGAAGGATATTGTGAAATTAGGTGATGCCCTTAATGACAAGGCAAAATGTGAGGCATTTGCCATGTGGGTAGACAGCAGACAGGTGGGTCACTATAGATGTAAAGCTTACGCTTTTGTAACTGGGGGCGTCAAATTGGCAATTCACCAAGTGAGAAGATGGTGTATTTCGCTTATTTATGCTGTCTCCATTTCCTTTTATTTACCAGCTTGAGTGTTTGTTGTTAAGGGCCAGGCCTCTGTGTGAATTTTAATTAGAATTGTAGTTCGGCATTAATCTTAGGGTGGTAACAAGACCGATGTAATATGAATGCATTTAAAAGAAGGAAATCTGATATGTTATGAGTAATTGAAGCCATGCCAAGTGCAAGACACAATGCTTTTATGCCATTGTATCTCTTCTTTTTAAATTGCTTTTTGATTTCTGATATTTTCCTCTGGTCATTTATCAGAGTATCTTCCCTGATTATTTAAAGTCATGTTTTCTTCACCAGGAATCCCCTTTCTTAGCTTTTTGGAACAAGTGCCTACCTGAGTATAGATTTTATTTTTATTATGAAGATTGGTTTCTTGTAGAGATTCTTCAGTGAAATTAAAAACTGCTTCATGCCGAAGGAGAAAACTGTGGTCAGGGAGAGTCCCTGCACAATCTGATTTCCACTTTAACTGGCTGCTTCCGTGCGTTTGTAGCTATGAAAACCATTGGCTTGGGCTGTGGTGACAATGCTGGGTGCCAGTCCCCTTATGTCGGTGGTCACTGGTGAGTAATTAATTGAAGATATGATTTTGTATTTGAGGTCCTAAGCCATTTTCAGGTTTACAGTGGACAGTCTTCCACCCAAGTGTTATTTGTAAGGTGCTCTTAGCTTGTAGTATGCATTTTAGCTGTTTAAACTGTCATTTTTTAACCTAGGTTGGAAAGCCAATTTCACATGGCTTAACAGAGTGCCTGGGATCTGAGGCACTCGAATGTTTGTCAGTGAATGAACAGATGTAGACATGGACGGGTACATAAATTTAGTTGGTCTTTTTTCTATGATTAAAGTAAGTTATTTTACTGAGGGAGATAAGTTACTCAATGTTAACTGGTTGTAGACAAAGGGAAGGGAACATGTTAGAAGTCTGGTGTGTTGGCAGGTGGGAGAGACTGCTACTAAAGACTCCACTCCACAAATACTCAGAATCCTGGGTTCTCCCACGTCTTCATGTACAAAAGTGGGTCACACTTTCCAGTCAAAGGATCACAGAGACCAAATAGATAGGATTCTTCTGACTATCAACCAAGAGTCTTTAGGTCTTCGCTCAGCCAAGGCATGCAGTGAAAATAGAACTCAAGTTTCAGACTCCTCTGGAGGATTAAAGAGTCTAGTTCGCATTGCGTTTCCATTCTCCACATGCTCATTCTTCAGTCATTTTTGCATCTGCCGATCAAGATGGTTGCAATGACCAAAAAATTTCAGAATGCTGTGATTTTTGTGCCATTCCTTTAGCAAGTTAATCAAGATGTTGCATGCTCCAGTGTGCACGTATGGAGATGGGTCAGGATGCATCGTTAGGAGAAGGGGGTGGAGCACAGCAGAGCAGCCTGGGAGGACTGAAGCTGCATTCAACTATGACCCCCGATCCAGAGGCCGGCTGCTTGAGGAGCCAAGAGCTGGGCCCCTTCCGCGGACGGTGAAGGGTTGGGATGCCCGCCATGGCCAGCTTCCGCTCACCACTTCATTTTTTTGTTAAAAAAAAAAAAAAGTAGCAGATATCTTGTGTTACATCTGAGAAAAAATAGCTCCTCTCAAACTTTTTTGCTCCCAGTTCTTCAGGTAAATGACTGGGAGGGGTGGATCATCGCTTGAGCCAGGTTGAGCTGCTTTAGGGATATTTGGGGAAGGATAGTCAGAAAGGCAGAAGGAGAAAGAAACAGCATCTCAGTGCTCTTGTGCATTTTACTGGCATCTTAAGAGAGGTGATTCAGATTCTGGACCCCTTGGTTGAAATTGCTGCCTTCATTTCCTCATTTACGGAACTGGCCGAAACATGGAGGCTGTTCATCCATTCTGGTTTGTATCCTTCCATCAGCCCAGTGGGATGACAGGGACAGATGTGTGGTAGCATTTCACAGGTAAACAGGAAGCAGGGAGACTGAGCACCTTGCCTTTGCTTATTTGTTAACTTGTCTGATTGAGATCCATGATTTTAGGAGGTGTGGGAAGGACATGTTTTTGGTCTGCTCTACCCATCGTATGTTTTGGACCACATTACCCTGTTTTGTTGTTAGGTGCTGTCGAGTCATTTCAGCTCATAGTGAGCCCATGTGGCAGAGTAGAACTACCCCATACTCTTAACTGTTTGCGCCATTAGAGCCCCTAACCCTTCCAAAATTGTTTTCACCAAATTACCCAGTGATGTTAAGCTTTTATCCATGTTTACTGTTAGGAAATAGTTGTAAGTCCTATTTCTACATTTGTGTGAGATTGTTATAGACATTATCATTTCCATCTTCTGATGGTCTTTATGTAGTACTTCCATTGCAAAATACTTTCAGAATTCAGTACTAGGAAAAACCTTGACTTCCCTGGGTAACCAGGCAGCTTCCTTATTTCTGATAATGAGATTTATGTAAACCACCCTGCTTCGCTTTCTGTTTTGATTGCAGCCATGCTTAAGGCCAAGTTTTTTGTGCTTAGTGTTAACATTTTTGCAATCTCTTTTTCCTTAACTCTGTTTTTCCTTTTAAAAGTTGTTATGCATAATCTTATTTTGTTTTGTATGTGATTTTTATAAAGTGTCGTAAATTCTGCTTGGGAAGAGTCATGTTTTTAATAGATTCATTAAAACAGCAGTACATATTCATTATTCATTAAGTATAATGAATTCTCAAAGTATAAACACTGAGTTTATGCATGTTGATACTACAACCTTCTTTTCCCACTAACTCCACTGAATTGTTCTTTCTTATGTAGCCCTGGGCCACGCTAAGTATCTCCACATTTAGGTGTACAAATGCTATCTTGTTTAAGCTCTTACCGATTGTGGTGTAAGAATTTGAAGGAAATAGAACTGATCTGTTTCTTCCAAAAGCTAAGCTTTTAATAAATGAATATGGAATCCCGTCTGAGAACCTGGATGATATAAATCATTGCGTCAGTTCATTATCTCCAGCTATGATTATAGCCCTTAATTGAAAGTGGTTTAAGGGAAGACTTGGATCATTATCCTTTTCTCTGCTACTGATGTCTATTCTTTTATTTGAGGTATCACTGTTTTCTGGGAAGAAGGGCTACTCCACTGTTCAGATAGAATCACAGTAAACCAGAAAACTTACTGCCATTGAGTCGATTCTGACTCATAGGGACCTGTAAGGGCAGAGTACAGCTGCCCCATAGGGTTTCCAAGGCTGTAAATCCTTACGGAAGCAGACTGCCACATCTTTCTCCTGTGGAGCAGCTGGTGGGT
>NW_004443938.1:12493331-12494536 GCF_000243295.1 Trichechus manatus latirostris | reverse complement strand
GTTTTTATCCTCACTCCCTCTGGGTGTCTCCTCAAGTGTCTTCCCCTACTTTGACCTCTTACCTAGTTTCAGCTCTTACTTAATCTCAGGGGATGGTTTCTAAACCTGCAGACCAAGGTTGACAGATGGTAGAGTATGGAGCCCACCGCTTCTGATATGTGCTCTGCTAGATATTCTAGAAAACCTTCCTGCTGTAAGCACTTAGAAATACTGAAAAACATACAGTGAACACCCTTTAAAAGCTTTATCACAAGAAAGTAATAGAAATCCGCAGGCAGGAAAAAGAGAGAGTGTGCGAGGAGCGCTCTTAAGGAAAGAAAGAAAGAGGTTCCCCCATGTGGGCAGTGAGCATGAGGGACCCTGCCCTGTGGACCTCAGTCTCAGTGAGGAATGTTGGGAGTTTACCTGAGCCTCTTCAAAAGATGAGGCTGGGGGGAAAAAATCCCTAGCAAAACCCACTCATTAGCAAAGGATCAGGCTTCTTTGCTTAAAATAAGTCTTTTCTGAGACTTTCGGGTTTGAGGTTTGAATTTATGCTACCTGCATGGTCTGGAAAACTCCAGGCTGAGAAATTAATAACATGCTTTTGAGTGGGAGCACCCGGACGTGCTTGGCAGAAATAAATGCAGATCTCCTCTGGAAGAATGGCACCCTCAACCCACTGGTTATGCTTTCTGAAATATGAGCTAATAATAAGGAAGTGAGCCACCATGGGTGAGAGTCAGCCTGTAGTTGCGTATAATGTGGTAGTTGTTTCATTCATTTATTCAAATTTTTATTGCTCACTCATTAGTTACTGGGTACTTTGCTCAGTGCTGGGGTTATAATGGCAAAAAAGTCTGTGGGGAAGTGGGTCCTGGGCTGTTGACCAGAGGATTTGGTCCATTTAGCCTGGGGTCCTGCCTGTCAGTGCTCTATCACTGCCACAAAACCGGTGCTTCACCGATCCCAGTTTTACATGTCAGTTCCTGTATTTTACAGATGAAAAACCGAGATGAAGGTATGAATCTCACTTTCCTTGTCTGTAAAATGGGAATAACATCTACTTTTTAAGGTGCTGTGACAGTGAAAGGATAGCCCCACGCCCTCTGCACAGATGTGTCTGTCCTTCCTTCTCCATCCCCCTTAATGGTTACAGGTAGTGTAGGGGCCTCTGTCTCCTGATTTTTGGGCTAAATGCTTTTTTTACTGCTAGTGCAACTCCC
>NW_004443938.1:12490611-12491384 GCF_000243295.1 Trichechus manatus latirostris | reverse complement strand
GGTAGGATCTGGCGGGTGGGGGTGGGGCAGACCTGGTGAGGCTGTGTGCTGGTGGCACTCTAGCTGAGCAGTGTGGCTCAGCCTGTCAAGAAGCTGCATGGGTGGCACATGGGGCTAGGTGAGCAGGAGAAAGGAAAGAGGGGAAAGAGAGAGAAGAAACCAACAATCTAAATAAATAAATATAAAATTATAATTAAAAAAAACAAAAAATGTGGTGGGGACACTGGCCGTTGCGGGGGGCGAAATTGGGGTGGCAGTGAGCTGATGTCCCTCTCACCGAGTGGCACAGCATGGCCCGTCAGGAAGGGACGGAGGCAGCACAGGGCCTAGGTAGGAGGGAGAAGGAGAAGGGGAAAAATAAAGGAAAAAAAATAATGGCGCTGAGGGAGCTGGCCTTTGGGGGTGGCGCAGACCTGGGGAGGCCATGTGCCGGAGGCTTTCCAGCCAAGCAGTACAGCACAGCCCACTGAGAAGTTAGGGGCAGCACATGGGGCTGGGTGGATGGGAGAAAGGAAAGGAAGGAAGGGAGAGAGAAAAGAAACAATAACAACAACAACAAAAAAAAAACCCAAACCAAACAAACAAACGAACAATAGATGAATAAATAAAATGGCGCTGAGGGAGCTGGTTGGTGACAGTGGTGTAAACCTGGGAAGGCCATGCACAGTGACTCTCCAAACAAGCTGTGCTGCATGGCCCCTTCAGAATAGGCAGAGACGGTGCACGGGGCTAGGTGGGTGGGTGAAAGAAAAGGAAAGAAAGGAGAGAGAAAG
>NW_004443938.1:12487880-12489818 GCF_000243295.1 Trichechus manatus latirostris | reverse complement strand
CCCTCCTGGTATCTTTTTGATCTGAAATCCTATTGTGTTTCTAATCAGAGTCCCACAGTTTCATGCTTAATTGTTCTCTGATTATCCATGTATGTGTGTTTTGCTTCCATAATTAGACTGTGAACTGTCTAAGTTCTGGGACCAGACCTTGTATTTTTATATTAAGATTATGTTATCTGGTCTTGTGCTGGTCACTTAGTAGATGTTTTGTAATGTTTATTGTTGTTTGATTAAGCATAGTAATGTCATTGTAATGAGGAAATGAAAATATTTCTGTCCAAAAGGCAATAACGGTCATTATGTGAGAGTTTTGACAAAGTAAGAAAACATTTTTTGCTGGCTATTTTTTCTTTTTTCTTTTTACATTTTTTAAATTTTTTGGTGAAAATATACACAGCAAAAGATACACCATTTCAACATGTACAATTCAGTGACATTGATAATACTCTTCAAGTTGTGCAACTGTTCTCACTATCCTTTTCCAAATTGTTCCACCACCATTAACATAAATTTCCTGCCCCCTAAGCCTCTCATCTAACCTTTCGAGTTGATATTGTCAGTTTGATCCCACATAGATAATTCTTCATAAGAACACAGTTCTCAAGGCAGACATACTTTACTAATTAGGGCAAACCATTGTTTGATTCAAAGAAGACTTCAGGCGATAGTTTTGGTTTGAGGTTTAAGATTTAAGGATTATCTCAGGGCACTAGTTTTGGGGTTCATCCTTGGGGGCTGTTTTTGATGTAGGCGTGTATTCTGCTGTCTCAATCACTGATTGATAAGATGATTCTGTGATAGTTTCCTCTGCGGTCCAGGACTACTCATGCATTTAGTGCTGGGCACCTGTGCCTGACCAAGCTGAGACTCTCTCTGTGTGTTGGAAATTATCGAATAGGCCACAATCACTTCTCTGTTGGCCCAAGCACATGTGTGGAATTAGAAGTGCATCCATTTGTGTGGGCATTGGGCGGTGGTTAGTGATCGATCTCCTCTGCCTCCCTGGCCTGCCCTTGGCCCCAGTGGCTGGCCTGGGTGCCCCGCATATCTATCCTGCTCAACTCTTGGCTGAGGGTCAGGCACTTCTGCTTACTGTTGGAACTCATCCTTCCCATACAACAACAGAGGCTGGGCCCTAGCCAGGACTGTTCAGTTGCTGGCTGCATTTCAGCTACCCATTTGAGCCCTCCCTATGTGAAAAACATGAAAATGCAAAGGGGTTATTTTTGCAAGTTAAAAAAAAAAAGATGGCAGCAGATGTGGTAACAGATTTACTCATCATGATGTAAATTGATATTTTGTTTTCATTTTAGTTTAACAACATATAGGTATTCATAAAAATATTTGGCTGTAAAAAATTAAGAAAAATAACAAACGGCTGTTATCTATTACAATCCAATTCAGTTTCTTTGAAAAGAACTTCAAGTTGTAAGTAAAAAAAGAAAAAGTACTGAAATGAATATTAGTATTAAAATAAGATTTAAAGGTTGAGTAATAATCCAAACGACATTTTAAAATTCAAATTTACCATAATCAGTTGTACCTTGCTCTGAACAGATGTACTAGTTTACAGGGATGCGGACTGTGGCGATAGAAGTAATACAGGGCTGTTTTGCCACGTCCTTTATTTCTCTGACATTTATTTCTGTGTTTCTCCTCTTTTTTAAAGGAAACTGCTCATGTTTTGTTTTCTTGTGTAGCCATCACCAAGAGGGTGATTTTCCACTCCACCTAAGTGTGTTTATTCTTGTATATTTGCTGGGCCATAGACTGGTGAGAATTTTCTGCATTACAGTGCATCTGGAAAAGACCTTGTGTTACTAGTATTTGTAGTAAATGTCAGCGTGGTGATATCACCTAAACACATAACTATGGGGCCTTGGCAGGAGCTTGGGGATGTTTTCAGCTACTTGGAACTCTTTATTATAATGGTATTCA
>NW_004443938.1:12485855-12486938 GCF_000243295.1 Trichechus manatus latirostris | reverse complement strand
GCAGACTGCTGCATCTTTCTTCCGTGGGGCAGCTGGTGTGTTCAAACCGCCAACCCTTCCGTTAGCAGCCGAGCACGTCGCCACTGCACCACCAGGGCTCCTTGATCCAGACATATCTGCGGTCAAATTAAAGGATGAGTGGCGTTGCGTTAAACTCTGTCATGCATGCACTTTCGTGACCAAAGGTGTGTGTGCGTGAGTTGATTTATCCTGCCTGTGGTGGGAAGACTTTTCCTGTAGTTTACTGACCTACGAAAGAATACAGTGCATTACATCATTGAGAAAGGATTTTTTATTCCTACACAGCGTCATTTGTTCCTGGGGGGAAGCATTTTTAGCACCTTGTACGAGTAAAAGCACTTTTATTCCATTTAACATCCATTTATTGAATGCCTACTGTGTACCCGTCCTAGATGTCTTGAGGAACAGGCATGTTGAAAGTCCTTACCCTTACTTGGCTCCCAAGCGATCAGGTAAGATAGGGGCTCAAACACCTATAATATGGTGGAGAATTGAATGAGCAATTTAAGAAAGATAGAAGAACATGCTGTGAGGATTAAAAAAGATAGGTACATATCTAGTAGGGAGGAGCTGGCAAGGATTTAAGGAGGAGGTAGTTTCAAAAGATGGCAAAATTGGGGAAATTTGGGATGAGCATTGTTATCAGAGGGGTTAGCTGAAGGGGAGAGACGTTTGGGGATTGGCATACAAGCAGTATGTGGAGTGCTGGTGGCACAGTGGTTCAGAGCTCGGCTGCTAACCAAAAGATCAGCAGTTCAGATCTGCCAGCCACTCCTTGGAAACCCTACGGGGCAGTTCTACTCTGTCCTGTAGGGTTGCTGTGAGCTGGAGTTGACTTGATGGCAGTGGGTTTTTGGTTTGGTCTTATACAAGCAGTTAAGTGTACTTTGAAAGAAGGATATAATTTTTACAGAGGACAGAGGTGGAAGGTAAGGCTGCAGAGGCAGGTGTGATACCATTCTGTGAAGGCCCTGAAGGCCAGGCTGAGGACGGTGGCAGCGAATGAGATCTAGTGATTGTTTTGAGGTGGCGAATGTTTTTGCAGCCATCCCTTCACTTCAT
>NW_004443938.1:12478292-12484445 GCF_000243295.1 Trichechus manatus latirostris | reverse complement strand
AATTTATTTTCTCACAGACTAGTAGGCTAGAAGTCCAGATTCAGGGCGTCAGCTCCAGGGGAAGGCTTTCTGTCTCTGTCGGCTCTGGAGGAAGGTCCTCGTCATCATCAGTCTTCCCCCGGACTAGGAGCATCTCTGCACAGGAACCTCGGGTCCAAAGGATGCGCTCTGTTCCCGATGTTTCTTTCTTAGTGGTATGAGGTCCCCAGTTCTCTGCTTGCTTCCCTTCTCTTTTATCTCTTGTAAGGTAAAAGGTGGTGAAGGCCACACCCTAGGGAAACTCCCTTTACATTGGATCAGAGATGTGACCTCGGTAAGGGTGGTGTTACAGTCCCACCCTAATCCTCTTTAATATAAAATTACAATCACAAAATGGAGGCCAACCACACAATTCTGGGAATCATGGCCCAGCCAAATTGATACACACATTTTTTGGGGGACATAATTCAAACCATGACAGCCTTAAAGTCAGTAAATGCAGGAGCAAAGTTCTACTTTTACTGTAGATCACAAGTTTTGATAACTAGTATTTTAATTAATATTCAGTATTTTAAGCTTTCCATTGTGATTTTTCTTTGTTTGATAGGCTATTGACAAGTTGTTGTCTTTTTTTTTTTTTGTTAATGATATTGTAGAATATTTCTTCACAGTATTAAAAAAAATATTGTGGCAAATACATATCTAACAAGTGTGTTTCTTAAGTTGGTTTTAAAATCTCCAAAATACGGGGTTTTGTAATTTATATTTTTGTAATTGATTTTTCACTTAATAGCTTTGCAGTCATATAATATGGTCTGTTTAACGCTTAGTCTTTGAAATATGCTGAAACTTGCTTTACATGGTAAATTTTTTGTAATGTTCTTGAGTGCTTGAGAAGAATATGAATTTTCTGAATTGGATGCAAGATTCTATATCTGATCACTAGAAGCAGGTTTTTTCATTGTGACAACCACATCTTCTAAATCTTTGCTTTTTTTCCCTTTCCCCCCAGCTTGATCTATAAGTAATTAAGAGAGCTGATTGAAATCTCCTGCTCTGATAGAGGAGCTCTCATTTCTCCCCATCGATGTTTGCTTTGTATTTTTAAAGGTTATTTTATTAGGTGTTTTATCAGTTTAGCGTTACGGTATGTTCTGGTGAATGGAACTATTTTACTGTGTGGCTGCTTTATTCCATATTAACTGCTTTTGCCTTCACATGTGTTTTGTTTGCTGCTGGCTTTCTTTTTGGTTTCTGCGTACATGGCGTATCTTCTTTTTCGTATCTGTTTGTATTCATTCTTTTCATGATCTTAGGTTTTAAGTATATATCTCGTGGGAGCATGTAGCTTTTTACCCCCCTCTCTATAGGGTTGCTATGAGTCAGAATGGACTCAACAGCAACAGGTTTGGTTTGGTTTTATGGTGCAGTGGTTAAGTGCTCCACTGCTAAAAGAAGGGTCGGTAGTTCAAACCCCTCAGCCACTCCATGGGAGAAAGATATGGCAGCCTGCTTGTGTAAAGATTTATAGCCCTTGGAAACCCTGTAGGGCCAGTTGTATGCTGTCCTACAGGGTCGCTAATAGTCGGAATCAGCTTGACAGCAATGGGTTTGGCTTTTTTTTTTTTTTTTTAATGTTATCTTATGCTTTCTTAATTTGTAAGTGTGGGTCTTTAATCATTGATACATCGTGATTACTGATATTTTGGTGTTGGCTCCTACTGTCTTTTTTTGTTTCCTTTTTCTCTTTTGAGGGGACGGATTTGAGGGTTTTTTTTTCCCTCCTCCATTTTTCCGTTTCCAGTGATTTAGAAGCTGTGTAATTTGTTTCCAGTCTTTTTGTGCTTGCCCTTTAAATTTGACTATATTTAACCTAATACAGTCAAGGGTAAAATGATTCACTTGAATAATTGTTTTAACCACCCTCTGGAAGAATACAAGGGCATTAGGATACCTTAGCTCTGATTATCCTTTTTTTAGCCTTCTTTTGCCCATTTTTTTAGTTTTCCATTTTTTATCTCCCAAATAGACCCAGCTGGTGGTTAAGTTCATGGGCCAGAAACTGGTTTAAGCAGATTTGAATCTCAGTTCTGCCACCTACCCAATGGGTCATGTTGGGAAAGTTACTTAACCTCTCTGTGCCACAGGTTCATCTGTAAAATGTGGGCAATAAAAGGACTGTTCTCACAGGGCTAGGACTTTTCAATGAGAAATACAGTAGCTGTAAAGCATTTAGAACTGTGCCTAGCGGGTAGTAAGTGCTGTGAGTGTTGCTATAATTACTGTTACTGCTGTTCTTTTTTGAGCAGACATTGTTTAATTTTACCTACATGTTTAACAGTTTATTTTTTTTCACAATTTCTTCTTCTTTTGTGCCATTCTTCTGCCTGGAGAATATTCTTTAGAAATTATTTTGTGAGGTCAGTTAGTTTTAAAACTCAGCTTTTGTTCATTAAAAAATATCTTGTTGTTTCATCCTAATTCTTAAAATATAGTTTTTCTGGGTATAAATTTCTGTTATACGTCTAGAATGTAATTCTGTATTTTATATTTTCTCTCTTTGAAAATATTAGTTTGTTGATTTCTCGCTTCCGTTGTTGCTATTGAGATGTCTGCTGTAAGTCTGATTGACATTCCTTTGTGAGAACCTGTCTTTTCTCTTTGCTGCTTCTGAACTCTTCTTCTCTTTGAGTTTTTATTCTACAATTTTACTAAAATATGCCGGGGTGTGGATTTCTTTTTCATTCATCCTGCTTAGTGTATATTGTGCTTCTGGCATCTCTGGATCTTTCATCAATTCTGACAAATTCTCAGTCATTGTGTCTTCGGATATTTCTTCTCCATTTTCTCTCTTCTTGGGATTCCAATTAAATGCATGTTAACTCTTTGCAGTCTGTCCTCCATTCCTCTTAATCTCTCTTTTATATTTCTATCTCCTTATCCTTCTGTGCCACAAAAAGTTACATGGGCAATTTTTTGAGCTGTTGGATCCAGTTCATTAATTCCTCCTTTTGCTGATGTCTCGTTCACATACTGCATTTTATTTCAGTGATTAGGTTCTCTTTCTGAAAGTTTTATTTGGTTCCCTCGAGTCAGTTTAGATAGTGTCTTGTTGCTTACTTTTTAATTTTTTTAACAAACGTTACAAACCTGATTATTTTAAATTCAGTTTATGTTCATTCCAATTTGTAAAGATTTGGGGTCTGAATTTTTGTCTGTTGTTTCTACTGAGAACTTGTGGTAACTTATATTCTTTTGTGTTTGGTGATTTTTGATTGTGAATTGATTTTTGGTTGAACCTTATCAGTGGGAACTCTCAGGCCCTAAATTGGGAACGTTTACACACGCAGAAGATTTGCAGTTGTTTTACTCTAGAACCAAGGGGTGCTAGAAACCTGGGACATCTTTAGTCTCGTTCGAGCGTCTTGTTGAATGTGTGTGACTCAGGTTCATCCTCCCCACCTTCAGGTTGAACCAAAGTTTGTGTATTTGATAGAGTGACCACCTGTCTGGGTTGCTCAGGACTGAGAGGTTTCCTGGGATATATGACTTTCAGTGCTAAAACTGGGACAGTTTTGGGCACACTGGGATGGTTGGTCACCATAACTCTGATTCCAGCGCTTGCATCTGCATTTCCCCATAGATGACTGGCTTTCTCATTTGTTATCTTTGTTTATGTGCCTCTTGTGGAGATTTCCCATCCTTTCCTGTTAGTCCAGCAATTAAAAATTATATTTGTTTTAATTTACTCAGGATCTAGTTGTATAGTAGTGGGCGTCCCTTGACAGCATGTTGAAGTATAATCTGTAACTTCACTTTTTGCTTAAGTTATTGAGAACATTCTTCAATCCCATTCCATAGTTTTCTACAGCATAATTATTAATGGTTGCATAGTATCCTGCAACATTTATTTATCCAATGTCCCATTTTGGACATATAGGTTATTTCAGATTTTTTACTCACAAACAATGTTGTGATGGAGATCCTTATAGCTAAATCTTTGCATAATCCAAGACTATTTCTGTAAGATAAATTTCCAGATGGAAAATTGCTGAACCAAAAGGTTTGCAACATTGCAAACCTTTTGAATTATATTGTCAAATTGCTCTACCATTTCTCTGCACCCTAGGTGACATTGGGTATTATCATTTCTGTCAGTCCTTGTCACTTTGATAAATGAAATGTTCCCCCTTTTTAATTAAGGCACATGACTCTGGATCCTAGTGAGCGCCATATATGGAACGACAGTATTTTAAAATCAAAGTTTCAGGCGTATAGTCACTCTATGAAGTATCTAGCTCCTATTCTCTTTTAAACAAATAATCAAGCTGCTTGTCTTGCAACCTCAATGCCCTCCCCTCTCTGTACAGATAATTAGATGTTCATGTTCTTCAACCTGGCTGTTGAAATCAGGCACAGAAAGTAAATAGGGAGTGACATTCCCTGAAAACATGCCTCTTTGCTGGTCTCTAAACACAGCTGTGGACCCATGACCTTCTCCCCTGAATTCTTTTCCTCACAGAGGCTGCAGTGCCAATCAACCATAGGCTTCCGGGGAGTGTTTGGTGTTGACCCAAGGTTCGTATGGAGAACCTCACTCAGTCTATATTTATTGTTTCCCATCGCCTTGAAAGACTGAAGCAGTGTCCCACACTTAGTACCTTATTCAACAATTAAATGCAGGGAAACTGGTGGGTACTGCAGGTAATATGAAAACTGGAGTAAAACCTAGTCTCTCCCATCTAGTAGTTTATGATTTACTAGGGGAGATGAATTAAATAGAACAATAGAAAAGACACTTGCCACATGAGTCCATTTGCCGTGTTTCAGCGTGCCACGTCTGAAGGAGCTGGTGGTGTTCTGGACAAAGCAGAAATATTCTGTGGGATGCGTCTCAGAAATTTCCAGCACAAGTCAACGGGAAAATGACTGAATGATTGGACACCAATGCAGTTGCAGTAAGAATGCATCTTTTGGATAAGCCTCGGCATCAACATTGATGTCTTTAGTTATTCTCTCACTAGCACGTTTTGTGAATTAAATTAAGAGCTAGGGAATAATAACATAATAAATATTTAAAATTATTAAACTCCATTATCTTTGTAGTGGTGTTGTACATCTTTCAGGTATGTAGGTGCTTCCTTACACGTGTAGGTAGGCACATAACACGGGATTCCTGGCAAAGGCTCTTATTTGTGAGGAAGACATCTGAGACTTAAAGGCAGCCCTTGAAGGCAGATTCGAACTAGCCTCTAGGCAGCTATTGAAACTAATTAGGAGCCAGTTAGAACTGCCTTGGGCTCAGTGGGTGTTTGTGGGTTGTGGAATATTCCTGGGGGAAAAGAGTGACTCTGTAATCAGACGAAGGGTCATCATAGTCACTTCAGTTAAAAAGAAGTGCACAGTTCAGGACGTGTTCCCATCTGTGGAAGGGGAGGCAGCTGGAGAGGAGGCCTGGGCCTGGCGAGGAAACAGCCTCCGTTCTGCTTTGGGGTAGAATTACGGAGATGTCATCTTAGAAGTCTACACCGTCGTTGGCGATCAGAAAACAGAGGAGCCATCCCTAGAGTAGACATTGGGATCTACTTAATTTAAATCGAAGCCCCTGGGTGGTGCATATGGTTAATGCACTTGACTGCTAACCAAAAGGTTGGAAGTTCAAGCCCACCCAGAAGTGCCTTGAAAGAAACGCCCGGCAATCTACTTCTGAAAAATCAGCCATTGAAAACCCTGTGGCCGGCAGCTCTACTCTGACACATAGGGTTGCTGTGAATTGGCGTCCATTTGATGGCAACTGGTTGGTTAATTTAAATCACTAAACAGGGAAACTCACTTTCCTTTCCCTTTCTTCTCCCCAGCCTCCAAACAAGTGTGCATTCAAAAGCTTCAGCTTTAGGGTGTTTAGAATATTTTATTCTAAATGTTCTCCTGTGTTTTTCCTCCCGTGTGCTTTCATTCATCTAACACCATCAATATATATTTTTGGCCCATATCCGCTTTACTATTTTTGCTTCTCATCCTGTTCTTTTAACCACTGTCTTACCTTTTTATCCTTTAGAAAGAAATGGAAGTTTATTCTGAAGTTTTTGTCTTATCTCCACTCATTACTGTTAATATGCATCTTCTTTGTAGACACTTTCTTAGCTTGAGAACTAAAATAGCATCTTTGATGCT
>NW_004443938.1:12476220-12477299 GCF_000243295.1 Trichechus manatus latirostris | reverse complement strand
CTTAATCATACTAATGATTTTGAGGCTATTGCAGGACAGGGCATTGTTTCCTTCTGTTATACATAAGGTTGCTGTGAGTTGGAGCCAATGGCAACTGACAACAACAGTGTTAATGTATGTTGCTGTGTAGAATTCTGTTGTGTGAATACCGCACTGTATCCATTTGTGTTTGTTATAGTTTAAATTTTGTTCTCCAGAACATATGTGGAAGTCTTAACCCGTGGTCCCTGTGAACCAGGGCTTCAAACTGTATCATTTCCGTTCAACTCCCTGCTGAGAATTTTTATTTCCACCCCAGATACACTGAATCAGAATTCACATTTTAACAAGATCCCCAGATGATTCTTATGCATCCATTTGCCCAGTTTGTTAAAATGTAGGTGTATGCATAAGAATCATGTGGGGATCTTGTTAAAATGCAGATTCTGATTCAGTATATCTAGGGTGGAAAGGCAAATTCTCAGCAGGGGTTTGAACCGGAACAAACCAGTCTGAAGCCCTGCTGTGAACATGACCTTGTTTGAAAATAGGGTATTTGAAGATTTTATCAGTTAAATTAACATGAAGTCATACTGGAATAGGGCGGGTCCTTACCCCATCTGTGTGGTGTCCTTATAAAAAAGGAAAAGAGACACAGAGAGACAGAGGAGAGATGACAATGTGAGAAGATGGCATCTATAAGCCTAAGCATGGCAGAGACCTTCCCCTAGAGCCTTCAGAGAGCATGGACCTGCTGACACCCGGTTTTAGTACTCAGCATCCAGCGCTGTGAGACAATAAATTTCTGCTCATATAAGCCACCCAAAATGTGATACTTTGTTACAGCAACCCTAGGAACTAATACAGTGTTGTTTTCAGTCTTGACTGATAGAAACAGTGCTGCTAGGAATGTGTCTTGTCTAGATCTTCTGGAGTACTTGTGAAGAATGGACCTAGGGTACACATGTAGGAGTGGTGTTGATGGGTCCCAGAGTATTCTCATCTTCAGTATTAATAGTGAGCTGTCTTCCAGAGTGGTTGCATTCTTACAACTTTTATTGAATATTCTATCAAAATTGTGTAAATGGAACATATCGTCC
>NW_004443938.1:12470141-12475986 GCF_000243295.1 Trichechus manatus latirostris | reverse complement strand
TTTTTTTTTTTCTCAACAATGTACCAGTCTGTCTCCAAATTGGGGCTCCTATTTGTCATTAAGGTCCCTGGGTGGCACAAGCAGTTGGCTCTCGGCTACTAACAAAGGTTGGCAGTTCACATCCACTGGCGACACTTTGGAAGAAAGGGCTGGTGATCTGTTTTCTGTAAGATTACGACCATTGAAAACCCTGTAGAGAGCACAGTTCGGTGCTGACATACATGGGGTCACCATAAGTCAGAATAGATTCCATGGCAACTTTTTTTTTTAATTTGCCATTAGAACTGGATAGTATGGAAAGTTTGAGGGGGAAGAATCTATTAACCTTATAAATTTAATTATTACCTCCTACATCCATACCAGGTTATTAATTCAATCAGGCACATGTACTGTTTAAGACTGTAATCTCCTTAGAGCAAGAACGAAATTTTCAGTATCTTATAGGACTGTTCTAAAAATAAGCTGTAATTACCAGAAGCAGGTTTGGCCCAGAATACAGAGGTCATGATTGCTAGTGTTGAGCTGACTGTCTTCTTATCATTACTCAGAAGCTCATTAGTCAGTTACCATCCTCACTTTCAAAATGAGAAAATAAGGCAGGAAGAAGGAAAGTGACGTGTCCAGCATCCCCCGTGTCTGTGAATGGTAGCACTGATATTGGCGGCAGCCTTTTGTTAATTAGGACATTATTATTGAGGTGGTTTTGCATTGCAAAATGTTTATATCCATTATCCTTTTTTTTTTTTTAACATTTTATTGTGCTTTAGGTGGAAGTTTGCATAGCAAATTAGATTTCCAGTTGGTAATTCATACACAAATTGTTCCGTGACATTGGTTGCAGTCTCCGTAGTGTGTCAACACTCTCCCCCTTTCTTCCCTGGGTTCCCCGTTTCCATTCCTCTGGTTTCCCTGTCCCTCCCTGCCTTCTTATCTTTGGTTTTGGTCTCATATAGTTGATTGTTTTAAGGGGCACATTCTTCATGGGTGTTATTGTTTATTTTATAGCCACATCTATTATTTGGCTTAAAGGCGGCCTCCAGGAGTGTCTTCAGTTTCAAGTTAAAATATTGTCTTAGTCTCGGGGGTTCCTCCAGTCTCTTTCAGACCAGTAAATCTGGTCTTTTTTTTTTTTAATTTGAATTTTGCTGTTACCCACTTAGACTCAGCATGAAGTTGTTGTTGTTGGATGCTTTTGAGTTGATTGCGACTCATAGTGACCCCATGTGATTTTTTTCTTAAAACACCTGCCGTATTTGTCTAACCAAGAACCAAACCTGTTGCCTTTGAGTCTATTCCCACTCATAGAGACCTTGTAGGACAGGGTAGAACTGCCCCATACGTTTCCCAGGCTGTACAGAAGCTGACTGCCACATCTTTCTCCCGTGGAGCCGCTGGTGGGTTTGAACTGCTGACCTTTTGGTTCACAGCTGAGCACTTAATCACTGCACCACCAGGACTCTTGCCATATTTGTCTAGTACTCGTTAATTTTAAATAGAATATTTGTCTAGTAATTGTCAATTTTAAACATAATATTTTTAAAGTTAGGTTAAAAAACGTAGCTATATATAAAATGAAATATTTTTCTCTATGCTTTTACTGTGGAAATTTATCCTATACATTTTAGTATAATAGTTATTTAAGGCTTACATTTTAGAGAGTTTGTATATATTAGTGGTTTTCAAAATTTTTGGTTTCAGGACCTCTTTATACTCTTGAAAAAGTATTGAAGACCTGAGAAAGCTTTTGTTTATGGAGGTCATCTATTAATATTTACTATATTAGAGATTAAAACTGAGAATTAAAAAGTATTAGTTCCTTAAAAATAATAAATTCATTAAATGTTAGTATGACTAATATAATTTTATAAAAATAGATTCCCTAAAACAAGAAAAATTTAATGGGAAGCGTAGCATTATTTTACTTTTTGGCAAATATCTTTAATGTCTGGTTTACTAAAAGCTGGATTCTCATATCTGCTTCTCCAGTCTGTTGCAATATAATGTTTTTATTGAGGTATATGAAGAAAATTCAGCTTCACACAGATGATGTTGTTAGGTGCTGTCCAGTCAGTTCCGATTCACCGTAACCCTGCATACAACAGAATGAAACACTCCCTTGTCCTGTGCCATCCTCAAAATCATCGCTATGTTTGAGCCTGTTGTTGTAGCCACTGTGACAGTCCATCTTGCCACAGCTCTTCCTCTTTTTTGCTGACCCTCTACCTTACCAAGCATGATGTCGTTCTCCAGGGACTGGTCCCTCCTGATAACATGTCCAGCGTACATGACACAAAGTCTCACCATACTTGCTTCTAAGGAGCATTCTGGCTGTACTTCTTCCAAAATAGATCTGTTAATTCTTCTGGCAATCCATGATATATTCAATATTCTTCACCAACACGATAATTCAAAGGCATCAATTCTTCTTCGGTCTTCCTTATTCATTGTCCAGCTTTCGCATGCAGAGATATTCAGTTGGAAAAGACTGTATTAGCAGTCTTTTCAGATAATTGGGGATATTTTTCTTTGATAGTACACCAAAACTCAACAAGTGTTAGTTGCTTAAAAATTAGTTGCAATATGGAATTTGAAATATACTAATGGACTTTTTGTAATCAGTTACATTAAAATCCATTTATCTTTCTTGCACCTTGAATACATCTTTTACTCAAGCATAATTTGTATCATGCATTGGTTATTTGGAAAATACTGGTTCTTCAAGTTATGTGAATCTTCCAAATATTACACATAACGAAATATGAAATAAAATATCAAAAATTCCTATTTATTAATATCACTACCATTTGCATGAGGAATGCCCTTAAGTATTGAGGAGCTATTAAGTTCACTGTGACAGATTCTAGTTTTCCCAGAATTTTAACTCAGAAGTTCAACTGTATCATTAGCAACAAATACTGTTGTTTTCCTTAAAGTGATAGGCTCATTTTATTTGTGTTCGAGAAAGTGCCTGCCAAGTTCCAAGTCTGAATAACCATAATTTGTCAGTCATTCTTTCCAGCAAGCATGGGTTTCCATGAAAAATGCAAGTAGTTCAGCTTATAACTTGCCGTATAGCCCAAGTGCGTTCCCTGGGGAGTGCCATTGTACTTCTGCAGTCAGCACGGGTGCTCAGTGTGCAGTTTTCATTTTCTCACACAGACTGTTGAAAGGCTGTGTACTCAAGTGTTGTGATTTAATAAAATTGATAATTTTTACTGCTGTATCAAGGGTATTCTTAATTGAAGCTGGCTGCTTTTTTTTTTTTTCTTTTTATGCAGTGATGACTAGTACAGTTTGGTGCCGCTGCCTTGATTCCAGTTAAAGAGCTAGCAGTTTGACCCAGTATTGCTTTTGCACTGTTGATACAAATGTCAACAGAGTGAAGAAGGCAAATAATGTCTTAGTATTGTTTTAAAAATAGTTTTGACCTGGTAGACTCTGAAAGGGCTTTGGGGAACTGCTAGTGTATATTATTGCGCTTCATGTAAATGCTTTAATTATGATGGGTTATGCTCCTAAATAGTTTGAACTCCAAGATATATAACTGGGTCTTGAGAATTTGCTTCTGCTTTCCCCATCTGGCTGGGAGCTGCACCTAAGCCAGGGTGAAGGACCAACGTCAAATCAAAAACCCATTGCATTCGATTCTGACTCATAGCGACCCTATAGAACAGAGTAGACCTGCTCTATAGGGTTTTCAAGGCTATAATCTTTACTGAAGCAGACTGCCACATCTTTCTCCTGCAGAGCAGCTGGTGGGTTTGAACCGCTGAACTTCGGTTAGCAGCTGAGAGCTTAACCACTGTGCCACCAGGGCTCCTGGGACGAACATAGTAGTATTATATACCGGCATTAGCATTTTAGGAGGAGGGACAGTGGCATTGATTTGAATTTTATAGCATTTGTTCTCACTCCCCACCCGCCTCAGGTACAAGTGCTTCCTGAGAGAATTTCTTCAGCTGTTTCGACTTAGATAGGAGAAAAAAGTTATCTCAGTCTCTATCTTTTATCTATATCTATCTCTCTACATATTGAACAGGACCGAACTAGCGTATCTCGGTGAAATTCTGTGTAGCTGCTGCCTTACTCCTGCCGACCTCCTTCCAGAAATTTTATTGAGTTCCTGGTCAGTGCTGAAGTTCATGGTGGTTTCAGTTGCTAACCGAAAGGTTGGCACTTTGAATCCACTTAGCAGTGCCACAGAAGAAAGGCCTGGTGATCTCCTCCCAAAAAATCAGCCATTGAAAATGCCATGGAACACATTTCTACCCTGACACACGTGGAGTTGCCATGAGTCAGAACCGACTCTCTGGTAACTGGTTTAGTATATGCTAAGCTTTATGTCAGAGATGAGAAGGACCTCCTCTAGGAGCTTATGTTTGGAGAGAAGAGAATCAACATGTAGTGCAGTGCCTGCTGTTATAGAAGTTAGTATCATGTACTTTGGGGGCTTCTCCATAGAGGTGCTGTTGTAGTTTGGTTTTAAAGGAAGAATTGGGGGTTGGCGTGGCAGGGGAGCAGCAGGAGTGAGGCACAAGAGGAGCCAGGAGTACAATGCTTTGGGGGACGGAGTGGCCAGAAGCGACTGTGGTAACACAGGCTGGACATAGAGGCTGCAGCAGGAGAGTGGGGGACCAAACCAATATCACACCTGTTGGCGTGGAGTCGAAGGGTGGGCAGACAGGCTGAATTCATATCATCAGGGATCTTGATGGAACTTGATCGTGTGGGCCAGAGGTTCTCAAAGCCTGGTGACGTTTTAGAGCTTCATATGTCTCCCCCTAGACTCCCAGCAACACATCCTCTGGAGGAGCTGGGCAGTCCGTTTTAGCTGGCCCTCTGCGATTGAAGAACCTTGCCACGGGCCCAGGGGAGTGCAGTCAAGGCTTTGGTTTCTTATTTGAATTTTCAAAAGGTCACTCTGAGGCCCCTGGGGAGGGGGTTGAGTGTGAGGAGTTACAAAATGGTATTTATCGTGGTGGGTGATGTGGGCTGGGCTGAAGGCGGCAGAAATGGAGGTAGGATGGGTTTGCTGGAGATGGTTCTACAGGACTTTATTGCTAGTTGAGGGCTCACAGGCGCCGAGGACACAGGTGTGCTGTGCTCTGTGACCTGACAGCCCTCAGGTATGTAGAGGGGTTTTGAAAAGCCCTTGCTGCCTTGTGTCTTCAGGGAGTCTCCTTTACTGAGAGTGAACAGATCAATTCAGGTAGCTCACCTGAGCCTCTCAGGCTCCTCCCTGAGGACGCCTGCTGAAACCATGGGGACAGCCCTGCAGGGTCGTCACGCTTGCAGAGTCCAGAGTCTTAGCAGGGCATCCCCGTGCGTGAGAGCAAGGCAGTCATTTCACTCAGATATGCCAGCTGTTGACAAACGAATACACAGAACACAGTGTTCAGATGCCGCGGGCTGCGTGTTGTCTGTGAACTGGTGCAGGATATCCTCTTCCTGTTTGTATCTTACTAGTCAGTAGAATCGGTAGCTCCATTTGACATACGCGAGTGTAAAGATTGGTCTCCAGTTTCAATTATGGTGATTACTCTTCTGCTTGAACCATCATTCTTCAGGTATTTTCTGGTTCTTTTATTTCTTATACTTCTTTGTTTTGCAGATTTGCAGGACCCCAGGCCCTTCACGCTGTGATCATCAGTGGGTTCCTGAAGTAACTGGGAAAACAGATGCTTCCAGGGCCAGCTGAAGTGTGTTTGCATGTACACTGAAAACCTTCTTTCTCTCCGCACGCACGTACACAAGAAGACAGGCTTGTCCTGTGCACACTCGAGCGTTCCACAACCGATGAAAATTAATTTCAGAATCAGATGGAGCAACCCAACACCACTGGGCT
>NW_004443938.1:12467112-12469296 GCF_000243295.1 Trichechus manatus latirostris | reverse complement strand
GAACGGGCTTCCTTCCAAGCCTCTATGGCGTGGAGAAACGAGCCACTGTCGGGGCAGCAGGTGGACGGAGTGACGTGTGCCCGCGGGACACTGCAACCTGCTGTGATGCCAGGCCTGGTTTTGGATCCGGCAAGCCTTAGGATCCAGGGAGTTTCCTGGTTCTGAACGGCAGCAAAGGAGTTTTCTTTTCTTCCTGACATTCGAACTGCTGTCTACACAAACTCTGGTCTGTTCTGCACAGTTTGTGTGCCTTCTTTTCCCTTTATGCAGTCTTCTTCAGCTTTAGCAGCAGAACTCTGTCTAGTTCAGAAAACACGCCGGCGGTGGCTTCAGAAGAAACACGGTCGTGAACGTGCTGTCTCTGCGTCTGAGCTCCGGAAGAGAACCTTCCAGCCAGAGGGATTCGTAAAGCCTTAAGTTACTTGAAATCTGTGTATTTGCAGCCCTTTGTCTCTGGAATCACATTACCCTAAACTGGAACCTCAGGCTGATTAAGAATAACCAAGCTGAATACACAGAAGACAGATCTGTTTGCTGCTCACCACTTACTAACGATGCTCTTTCTCCAGAGGGTCAACGCCCCCTTCCTCTAAGGACTTGATCACAAACACGGACCCGATGGTTTTTTTAAGCATTGCTTTTTCTTAGCAGACTGCCATTATCTTTTATAGAGACATTTTTCACTATGCATTTGTGGATCTTTGTAAAGTACTGGCCTTCTAATTAGGTTCAGGTCGGTCTTAATTAACGGGAAGGAGGGAGCAGCGTGAGCTACCTACAAAAATAAATAATTCGATGAGAGAAATTGGATTAGATTTTTCAGTGTTAGGCATTGCTTTCTAAGTTGAAGAGTTTGTCAGAAGCAAAGTATGTACGCAGCGGTGGAACATGGACCGGTCCTTTGCAGCGACTCGAACATCCTCTGCCTGTCCTGGAAAGGGCGCGTCCCCAAGAGCGAGAAGGAGAAGCCTGTGTGCAGGAGGCGCTACTATGAGGAGGGCTGGCTGGCCACGGGCAACGGGAGGGGCGTCGTTGGGGTCACCTTCACCTCCAGCCACTGCCGCAGGGACAGGAATACTCCCCAGAGGATAAACTTCAACTTGCGTGGACACAACAGCGAGGTAAACTTGCAGGCTTGTTTCGCTTTTTCTTTGGTCATTTCTGGTGGTGATTTTGAGCCCCCCACCCCCAGCACGGACGCAGAACTTACCCGTGTTCCAGGGAGGTGTTCTGATCCAGGTGGGAGGCTGGATGAGATGATCGTAACTCACCTTTCCTGTTCTGGGGTCGGTACATTCGCCGTCTCCACTGCAAAGATCTATTGCCCCCGTGCAGGTGTGCCAGTGTGAAAAAGGAAGATTGTGCGGTCTTCACCTTGCACAACACCTGCATTTCTTTGGTGGTGGTTTAACACGTAGTTTGCGTTTCTTGTACTTGGAAATGAACAGAGTAATTCACTGGATGGCGGTAAAGGAAGTCAGTTGTTCGGCCAGAGCCATAGTGTTGCACATCTATCGGGTATATTTGATTCAGGAAATTATGCTATGTATACATACATACACCAGAGCCCTGGTGGCGCAGTGGTTAAGAGCTCAGCTGCTGACTGAAAGGTCGGCAGTTGGAATCCACCAGCCACTGTTTGGAAACCTATGGGGCAGTTCTCCTCTGTCCTGTAGGGGTGCTATGAATCAGAACTCACTTGACACCAACAGGTTTGGCTTGTCTTTTTTTTTTAATACATACATACATACACATAGATTTCTCTGGGCTTGTGAAACACAGACAGTAGCATTATCTGTGAAATGCATTCTACCAGGATTTATTGAGCAATGCCTAAGTGTGAAAAACCCATTGCCGTCAAGTCGATTCCAACTGACGGAAGCCTATAGTGCTAAGCGCTGTGTTTGAAGAAAAAGTAGGCTTGATAGTTCGTTGCAAAGGTGTACTTGTAGAACAAGTTGACAGTATTCATGTTTCACTGTTCCCTAGCTTATTTGAGTGTAGTTTTTAAAATGAGGAATCCATAATTATTTTAGACATCTTCAAATTTCATTAGATGGTTATTGAGTAGCTATTGTAAAGCAGCAAGAATACTTCCAAAGTATAACATAAAGTGCATTCATCTCAAGGTACATCTCAATGATTGTTTGTCTGTGCAGTCACCCATGTAACCTCCAAGGAGGC
>NW_004443938.1:12441980-12456374 GCF_000243295.1 Trichechus manatus latirostris | reverse complement strand
TTGCTGTTGCCAGTTTGTTTCCTTATAGAAAGATCTTAAAAGAGCACAATGCTCAAGGCAGACATTCTTTCTTTACTAGTAAAGCTAAACTATTGTTTGGTTTTAAGAAGACATCAGGAGATATTATTGGTGTAGGGTTTAGGGTTTGAAGATTATTTCAGAGCAATAGTTTCAAGGGTTCATCCAGCCTCTGTGGCTCCAGAAAGTCTTACTTAGTAGTAGAATTTATTAATCTTTAATAAATAGCTTTACATTTGGTAAATATGCTTACAGTTCTATCCAGGTGGTCAAAATATGCCCCTGAAAATACTTCGTATAGAACAATACAAAAAGAACCACTGCCATCTACCAAACCAACCCTTCCAGGTTAACTTTATGTGGCATTTGTGGGCAGAAGAGATCCTTTTATACCCTATCTGTTTCAAGTCTTTTTTCTGAAACCTTTGATGTTACTGTTGTTTTTAGGAGCCTTCGAGATGATTTTGACTCATAGTGACCCCGTGTTACAGAGTAGAACTGCCCCATAAGGTTTTCTAGGCTGTAATCTTTATGGGAGCAGATCGCCGTGTCTTTCTCCCATGGAGCGGCTGTGTGGGTTTGAACCACTAGTCTTTCAGTTAGCAGCCTAGTGCTTAACCATTGCGCTACCAGGGCAGACCTGAAACCTTTCATAGCAGTGTTTATAAGAGGCATAGATGTACGCTTATCTACTGACACTTCTCGAGGGAACCTTCAGGACTGGTTGAGAGGTGATGTTTCTTAGAGTTACAGTCCTCCTTTTGCTGAGAAGCATCTTCACTAAAGATGAGTTTTTCTTTTAAAAGCATCTTCATCAGGTAGGCATGTGTACCATGCAAACTGATTATGTTCCAGAATGAAGATTATTTCAGAAAACAATTACTTGGGAATGATTTTCTTCTGGAAAACAGCTTCTTACATATATTATTGATGTCATGCAAATTAGTCGAGGTTGGTACTAATTGTTCATTTAGGGCTTTTCTGCGCTTAAGAGCAGACAGGCAGGCATGCGTGTTTGGTGGAAATTAGTTCCTTTACAGGGATATATCAGCTCTAGGAGTGATCATACCTGGATTCTTGGGTTTGGTTGCATCTTCTTTGAGGAATTTTTTCTGGCTCCCTCCACGTTATCCCAACTGTGCCCTGAACAGACCTTTCTGGTAGCACTGGTAATGCTTTATTGCCGGTATCTGCTTGCGTGGTTGTATCTCTCTACGTGATTGTGAGTTCCTCAAGAACCAGGATGATCTTTTTAACTGTACTGCCTGATGCATTGCTTGTGGGCAGTAAATATTTATTAAGTGAACAAATCTGGGAAAAACTCCAAATCAAGAGAAGAAAGAGAGTCAAGAGCACATGTGAGTATGCATGTACACCTACACCCCTACTTACACACACACCCACAGAAAGAGCCCCAAATAAACCCTCCTGAGAGGCTCATGTCATCATCAACCTCTTCCCAGGAAGTTCTTTCCAATGACCATCCTAACCCAGGCTCTAATTCTCTTATTCTGTCCTTATTGGAGGTGGAAATCAACTGGTCACCCTTCATTACACCTGTTTCTCTTAGAAGGCCTTGCAGGCTAACGTAATAGTTTCCAGTCTTGGAAGAGAAAGGCTAAAATGGAGATGTGATTGAGGGCCAAGAAATCTTTAAGGCTCTCAATAAAAAACCAAAACCAAACCTGTTGCCATTGAGTCGATTCCGACTCATAGCAACCCTATAGGACAGAGTAGAACCGCCTCATAGGGTTTCCAAGGAGTGGCTGGGGTATTTGAACTGCTGACCTTTTGGTTAGCAGCTGTAGCTCTTAACTACTGCGCCACCAGGGCTCCAAGGCTCTCCGTAGGTGTGGATTTGCTTACCAAATTCCAGACAATTAGCATTTTATGGTTGAAAGGACCATTTAAAGTTGAAAAAGATAATTTTAGTTGTCTTAAAATGAACCATGAGATTAGAGTATTAAAGTCTAGCAGAGACTTAGATTTTTTTTTTTTAATCTTTATCTCTCATTTTACAAAAAATAGATGCATGGTAATTAGGTGACTTGTTCAGTGGCAAAGAGGGACTGGAACATCAGTTTTCTGACTGTGTCATATATTTATGTACTACTTATCAAAAAAAAACCCACTGCCGTCTTGTCGATTCCTACGTATAGCGACTCCATAGAGTTTCCAAGGCTGTAAATCTCTATGGAAGCAGGCTGCCACATCTTTCTCCCGTGGAGCCACTGGTGGTTTCGAACTGTCATCCTTTCGGTTAGCAGTCAGTCACTTTAACCACTTTGCCACCAGGGCTCCTACTACTTATCAAATAGAGAGCAAAACTGTGCTCTCAGTCCAGATTAATCTTATGGAAGGTCATGCTTCTCTCTAGAAGAGCCCTTAGTCCTGCTATCTAAAGAAGATCATTTGACTGTCTGTGTGACTACTCCACGTATTCTTAGATATGCTGCTTAAAGTTTCTGTTCTTTTAATACATCGTCTCAATTCCTTTTATTTTCCTCTGTAGGTCCAATCTTCCATCATTTTGTTGGAGGGTTATGGAACTGGGGAAAAGGGCCGGCTTTCCATTACTTAGAGCTGGTTGTTGGTCTCTTAGATTACTGTGCTTGGAGAAGATGGGTAAAAGAAACAATTTGAATCTCAAATCGCTTTATTCTTGTTTAACCAGTTCCAGTAGAAACTTTGAGTTGAAATTAGCAATTATGATGTGGTATTAGAATTTTCTATTGTAATCTTTGAATAATTATACTAAAATATCATCTTTTTTCCCTATTCTTTAGTTTTTCAAGGGTGGCTAAAATATTCTAAAAAATTTTTTATCCTAATGCACTTTAAGCAGTTTTTCTCTTTCCTGTATAAATACTGTATGACAGATGTCACAGTTCCTAAAAGAAAAAAATGGAAATTTCTAGATTACAAGAGTGATCTCCTGTGCAATTGAATCTTAGGTTTCTGTTGTGCTCTGTGGTGAGTCTGAGAACCTAGAAGTGGCCTCCCTTCCTGGTGCCTTCTCTGGTTCACCCTCCTTTCTGCAAGGCCAGAGCCCCTGGTGGGAGGTGAGCCCGGCTGTTTTCACATCTCTGTGTGACAAGGATCAACTGTCGTCAACTTAGGAGAGATTTGAAAACCACTTTTTGGTTTAGAAATATCATGTATAGAGGCTTTAACATATTTATGCATTTAATCACTAATTTTAGGGAGAAAACCTGACTTATTTTGGGTTAAAGCCAGTAAAAACTTACTGGAAGTCTTTTCTTTTATCTTCCTTATAAATTCTTCGTAGAAAGTGACTGTTAGTAAATTTGTGGTTACTAACTATGGTTTCATAGCGATGAATGTAAGCGGAGGACTCTTTTATTTCCTTTAGTGATGGCCTGTTCTACCTTTTCTCTTTCTGTTCCTGTGTATGCATGTCTAGATTCCAGACAGTTCTAGTTCTACTACTTACTAGCTCGTGTCCAAGTCATTCAAGTTACTAGTTTATTCATGGTTAAACTGAAATAAGTCCTTTCTTTCAGAGTTTTTTTTAGAATCTATGTGATTTTTTTGGGAGGGGAAAGATCTTTGAAAATTATCAAAGTGCCATGTATATGGATGGTGAATTTAAAGCACTTTATATCCTACTTATATTCTCACTTTCCAGCCTTCCTGCTACTACTAATACTCTTAAGTTCAATTACTTTCCTCATTCATGAGGTCAGAGACAGTGTTTCTTGATTTTGGTTTCACAGTTAAGATCTGAAAACGCATGTATATTCAGCAGGTATCTATTGCACTCTGTGTGTGCCAGGTGCTGTGTGTGCCAAGCGCTGTGTGTGCCTGCCACTGTGTGCACCCGCCACTGTGTGCTCCAAACGTTGCATGTGCGCACCACTGTGTGCTCTAAGCTCTCCGTGTTCCCACCACTGTGTCCATCAAGCACCGCATGAACCCACCACTGTGTGCTCCAAGTGCTGCGTATCCCTGCCACTGTGTGCTCCAAACACTGAGTGTGCCCACCACTGTGTGCATCAAGCACTGCGTGTGCCCACCATTGTGTGCATCAAGCACTGTGTGTGCCCACCACTGTGGGATGAGCTTAGTCCTGCATTCAGCCCTCATGGAGTTTACTGTCTAGTGATGAAGGTGAGGTGTATACCTGGATATCTCTTTCTCCATTTGTATTTCAGTTAAGCACAGAACAAAAGCTACATGATGGTCAAGGAATTGGGGGTGATGCTTACTAGAGATTTTGTGGTGAAGATGACCTTTTGAGCTAGGTCTTGACAAATCGTTAGAGTTTAGGTTAGTTTAGGTAATCTTAGGTAGGTTAGAGTTTAGGTAGTATTTTCCTTGTGATGCAAGAAGATGTAAGCCATATTCTGGATTCCGAGAAGCAGTTGTTCTCTTCGGTGCCCTGGCCTTCACCTAGCATGTAACTGTTACTCGGTCAGCTCCATCTCCAGCCTCCCCAGAAAGATGCTGCCCACCCTTGTCACTTGGTGCCCAAGGACAAGACCTGTCCGTTTTTGCCCGCCCTAGAACAGTCATCCCCTTGACAGGCAGTGATTTTCTGCCTTCCTGTTAATGATGCTGGGAGATATTTGTGGTTTTTAATGGGGATTCTGCCTACTCAGGCATTCTGTACTTTGATCAGTTTCAGTGGCCAAAGGTTTAACAAAGGGCCTGTCTTAATAACTTGACTTAGGTAAACACTCAGGGCTTCCTGGTTGTCTCCATGCAAAACGCATCCAGCATGCAGTGTAGTCACGTGTGAAAAGCTCCATAATCACGTGCCATGACCCGTCTGAAGTAAAGATAATATACTAATGATTTAGCATTCATGACTTAACTTATGTGGCTCTCCTGGTAAGGTAGCCGTCTGTATTTATTTATGTGAGCATGTTTAAACATGCTAGGTGACCATTTCTGTCTTAAAATTTGAAAACAGCCTTCCAGTTGTTCCCGTCCCTAGGAGAAGAGGCATTCCATTCTGGGAAGCCTAGCCTGCCCACACAGGTACCTTGAACCCAGAGAGGAGAGGTTGCTGGTCTACCTGCAGTCAGTGGAGGAAGCTCTGAGTTTGCATCACACTGCAGGCGAACCAGGGCCATGAGGAACTCCGGGCTGCGTTGGTGAAAGTTTATGGCTTCAGCGGTGTGCACAGCAGATTCCCAAACTGCATAGTGCTTAACATAGGAATTGCAAAACCACAACCCCTCAGACTCTGCCATGTTGTGCAGATACACTTTTACTGTATTAAGAGTGAAACAGATACTGGAGACTGACCTAATTTTATATCCTGGAAAGGAATTTAAAACAATAAAATGTACCTACTAGAGTTTGGTAGATGTTTCATTTTGATCTGCCAGCTTTATTAGAAAGGTTCTCTGGATGGGAAACTAATAACAAGATCTTCATAGTGAGACTGGGAGGATGGAGAAGTGTGTGAATAAAGTAAACTTGGTAGTTAAAAAATATATTGTAAAATTTCCCGAATACAGCCATAGTGAACTTCATTTTCCTGGTGAGGCTATCTTCTTCGATAGGCCAGGCATGAAAGATGGGTGGTGGGTGTTGTGCTGGCGACACAGAGGGTGACACGGGGGCAAGAGTGGTGAGAGAGCCTCCTGGAGGGGGTGGGGTGTGAGCTAGACCTCGAAGCTCATTTCAAACCTCAGAGACCCTTCTAGGGTTGACACTGTGCTAGAGTACAAAGATGAAAAAGACACCATTCCTGCCCCAGTGTTTTGGCTGTTGAGGGATAGATATCATTTGCGTGGGAATAATGTTGCTACTTTATCTTCCATCTGTCAGTTTACTGTGCCGTGGTGCTTGTGTGTAGCTGTGATGCTGGAAGCTGTGCTGCTGGTATTTCAAATATTAGCAAGGTCTCCTATGGTGGGCAGGTTCCAGCGGGGCTTTCAGACTAAAACTAGGAAGAAGGGCCTGGCAATCTACTTCAGAAAATCAGCCAGTGAAAACCCTGTGGATCATAACAGAATATTGTCTGATATTGTGCTGGTAGGTGAGCCCCCTAGGTTGGAAGACACTACACAATAGCTGCAACAATGGACTCAAGCATACCAGCAATCATGAGATGGCGCAGGAATGGGCAACGTCTCATTCTGATATGCGTAAGATCGCCATGAGTTGGAGTTGACTTGACTGCAGTTAACAATTGCCATATATTGTGTGTCCACAATTTTTTATGTACTTTATGTCCATTGTTTTGTTTACCCTCGTTACAAGTCCCTTCAGCTTTGTCTTTCTGTCCCCGCTGTTCAGTGGAAGAGTCTTGCTTCAGAGATGTTGAGGAAGTCGTGCAAGGTTACAGAGCCAGATGACGGCATGGGATTTGAATCCATGTCTGTGTGCTTCTTCTTCCAGGAGACACTCCTTCAGAAAGATGAGTGGGAGGGAGAGACAGTAGCCTCTGAACATCACTCACCAGGATTCTATGACAGCATATGATGGGGCTGTAGTGCAGCCAGTTATTAGAGACGGAATGTATTTGAGAAGAACTCTTTTGAACATCTTAGTTATATGAAATCTTACTCTGAACAGGGAGACTGTTCTAGCAAAGAGGCGGAAAGGGACTGTTGTGCAGTAAAACCTGCAAAAACTGGAACCTGTGTAAGGCTTAAACCTGTCGGAGAAGGAAAACTCAAATATTTTCCACTAAAATAAGCGATAGAAAAGTGGTAAAACTGCACCCTGTCAAAGGCAGGAAACTTGCGAGATCCGGGAAAACAAGGTCACCCTGTCAAGTTCTCTCACACGTTTCACTGTATGTTAAGATCTGAATAGTATTTCACCTAAACTGGCTTATCTATTTTTATACCAAAGCTCAGTAGTGAAGTTAATTTTAATTTCTATCACAGTAATGAGGGATTCCTGATGGCGCAGTGGTTCAAGTGTTCGGCTAGTAGCCAGAAGGTCGGCGCTTAAAGCCCACCAGCCACTCCACGTGAGAATGATGTGGTAGTCTGCTTCCGTAAGGATTTACAGCCTTGGAAACCCTATGGGACAGTTCTACTCTGTGCTGTAGGGTCACTAGGAGTTGGAATCAACTCTACAGCAGTGAGTTTGGTTTTTTTTCATTATAGTAATGCTTACACATGGGGAAATGTAAAACAAAATGGAAACCCGTTGCTGTCTAGTCAATTCTGACTCATAGTGACCCTATAGGACAGAGTAGAACAACCCCATAGGGTTTCCAAGGAGCAGCTGGTTGATTCCAACTGCCGACCTTTTGGTTGGCAGCCAAACTCTTAACCACTGCGCCACCAGGGCTCCTTAGTGAAGAATAGCAGTCTTCTATTGCCTGTCTCCTCCCCACCTACCCCCTGTCCTGGCTACTCACCAAAGGCTGGTAATATCATCTATTTGATTAATCCATTTTAGGCTTTTGTCTTAAGTTCTTTCCTATCTTGGTAGGTGAGGATTTAGCTCTCTTCCTTCTCTTTTTTTCTTTTTACTCAACCCAGCAGTGCCCCACTGCCCACTCATCCCAATATTGCTGTATCACGATAATCGATTAAGTCATTATTCAGTGTTTACATTATTTAAACTATGTAAATATTGCTCCCAGATGAGCCCAGTAGGATACTCAGATTATATTGACTTTATTGTTTAATCTTTTCCCCCCTGGCGGTAACAATTGGCTTACTTTCTTCATTGGTTTTGTTTTTTTACCTACTGCTGAATCTTTCCACATCTTCAATACAGTCTCTACACATTGAAACCAATTAGATAATTTGTCAGTTCCTTTTTTAGGAGAGGGAGCCAAGACCTCTATCTGGGGGTCCTTTGCCCTCTTGCTGCTCTCTGGATTGGCTGCTCAGTGGGCCTGCTGCCCTGCTGACTTCCCAAACTTCCCTTTATCATCTCAGGAATTCCCTCTGCCCTTTGCTTCTGCTAGATCCCGTTTCTTGGATCTTGTGTGTTTGTCTTCGTTCATCTCCTCTTTTCGGTGGAACATGATCTTCTGGATCTTCCTAAGAAAGAATTCTCAAGTCATAAAATTTTTTTTGAGACTTTGTATATTTAAAAATTTCTTTATTCTACTCTTACTCTTAATTGATAGTTTAGCTGGGTATAGCTTTCTAGGTTTGTTTCTTCGCAATTTTGAAGGAACACACACGGTCTTCAAACTTCGAGAATCACAGTAGTTAACAGTTCAGGCTCTGGAGCAGACTCAGTTTGAATTCTAGCTCTATCATTCAGTAGTATTGTGACTTAAGTATATTATTTAACTTCTCTGCACTATAATTTTCTCATTTGTGAAATGAGTTTATAAATAGTACTTTTCTCAGAGGTTTTTTTCATAAGGATTAAATGAGTTGCTATCCATGAAGCATTTAGAACAGTGCCTGGCATGTCATGAGGGCTCTGTAAAATTTTCCATTACTGTTACTGTGCATTCTTTGTATGTGACCTTTTTAAAAACAAGAATCTGGGAGTTTTTGGGGTCTGCTTCTTATCTGAAGTACTCTGAAATTTCATGATGATGTGCCTTAGTGAAGATCTTTTTTCATTTATTGCAGTGGTCCTGTGGTGGACTCATTTGGGGGAGACTGTGTCTTTTGTTCCAAGACATTTTTGTTTGTTTGTTTGTTTGATTATTACTCTCCACCTGCATCCTGGATTGTCTTGTTTTCTCTAACTTCTTAGTCAGATGTTGAGCATTCTAGAATAATGTTATGATTGTTTTGTTTTGTTTGACTTCATGAGAGATTTTCTCACTGTATTTTTCAACCCTTCTGTCATGGATTGAGTTGTGTCCCCCAAAAATATCTTTCAGCTTGGCTGGGTCATGATTCCCAGTATTGTATGATTGTGTTATCTGATGTGATTTCCTTATGTGTTGTAAACTCTATCACTATGATGAGATTATACGTGATCTCCTTATGTGCTGTAAATTCTATCACTGTGATGAGGTTATACTGATGAGGTTGACAAGATAAGTGTCTTAATGCAATCTCTTTCGAGATACAGAAGCGAGAAGCGAGCAGAGACACATGGGAACCTCATACCACCAAGAAAGCAGTGCTGGGAGCAGAGCGCGTGCTTTGGACCTGAGGATCCTGCGCAGAGAAGCTCCCAGACCAAAGGAAGACTGATGACATGGACTTTCTTTCAGAGCTGATGGAGAAAGCGTTCCCTGGAGCTGATGCCCTGAATTTGGATTTGTAGCCTCATGGACTGTGAAGACAATAAATTTATCTCTGTTAAAACCATCCACTTGTGGTATTTCTGTTGGAGCAGCAGTAGATGACTAAGACAGAATTTGGTACCAGGAGTGGGGTGCTGCTCTAACAGATACCTAAAATGTGGAAGTAGTTTTGAAACTGTGAATGGATAGAGGTGGGGCAGCGGCAGAGGACCAGCAGCAGCAGAGAACCTGCAGCAGCACAGAAGGGGCAGTGACAGAGAACCAGCAGCAGCAGAACGAGGAGACCAGTGTGAGACGGTGCTGGAGCGGACCCACGGAGCGAGAGAGAGCAGAGTGCCTGTGCACGGGAGGCTTCCTGGCAGAGTGGGGTGCCTTCGGGCACTTATCGGTGGAGTTAGGCTTGCTGACCCACAGAGTGAGGGAGCTGAGTGCCTGTGTGCAGGAGGCTTCCTGGTGGAGTGGGGTGCCTTCAGGAGCTACCGAGTTTTGGAACACTTGCCCCAGTAGGGCAGATGCGGGTGTGAGGCCTGAAGGTCAAGAGTCCACAGGAAGCAGAAGCTGAAGAGACAAGAAACACAAGACAGTCTCAAAAGTTTTTCCCATTTGTAATGGAAATGTCTAGCTTGTGCCTGTTCTGCCACTGTACCTTTGGAAGCAGATATCTTGTATTTCACAGATGAAGAAGAATTTTTGGAATTTGGACTTTGAGTTAAGACTTTTGCTGTGATATGATGAGATGAGTATATTTTGCGTGTTGCGAGGACATGAATTTTTGGGGGCCAAAGGGTGGAGTGTCACTTGTGGTATTTCTGTTGTATTTCTGTATTTCTGGTGGAGCAGCACTAGATGACTAAGACACCTTCCTAATGGAAAGTTTTTGGGAGCCATGATTTTTTTTTCCCTAAAAGCTTTTTATAATCCTCTGCTCTAGTTCTTATTTCTCATACCTCTGTGAGGATACAAATTATTGGTCTAAACACATTTTCTTCTCCATGCATTAGACTTACTTCTCTGAGGTTCCTTTTAGTGGTACGTGTGAGTGTATGTAGGAGTGTGTGTATTTCAGTATCTCTCTCTGTTTTTCATATTTGAGGCCTTCCTCAAATGCCTAATGATTCTTGACTCTTCATTCAGATTTAAAAGGAATGCACTAGAAAGCTGATTAGTCCCTCTGGGTGTGTGTGCCGGGGGCTGAGGGTGGGCAGGGAGAGAGTTCAGATGGTGGGCTTTATTATGGAGTGATTTGGAGGAGAACCAGCTGTTTTGTTGGGGACCACCCAATGTCAGTATACAAACATCTGTCTCTGGTTGTTCGGTTTCTCCAGAGAAGTCTGTTCCAATCCCCTGCCTGTGAATTTACACCTGCCTGCCAGCATTCTGAGAGATTGGGGGAGGGCAGTGCTGGGGGAGAGGTAGGGGTAGTAGATGTAATAAAAGAACAAGTAGTAGTAGTAGCAGCAGCAACAGCAGTAGTAAGAAGCAGCAGCAGCTAGTGTTTATTCTGTGTTTACTGTGTGCTAGACACCATTCCAAGTGCTTTAACTCATTTAGTTCTCACATCAGCTTTATGACTTTGAACTTACTGTTATCGTCATTTTATAGATGAGGACACTGAGATACAGAGCCTTTAAGCAGCTTGCCCCAAGTGACACATCTCTACAAATTGACAGAGCTGAAGTTTGAACCCAGGGACCCTCCAAATTCTATACTCCTAATCACTATGCAATGTGGTGTCTCAGAAAATCACTCCTGTTCTCAGTCCTTACCACCATCTTTGCTGTGCCCCTAGACTGGTTTCTGTGGTTTACTTTGCCCAGAGAATAAATCCTCAGTGTCTAGTGGGTGATAAGACTTGCCTGGTTACATCTGTAATGGTGGTGCAGAATGGTCTGGCTGTAATGGGTGCCTGGGGTTTTAACTGTTCTTTATGTAGCTTTTAATGAAGCAGTGGTGGTTCATTGGTAGAGTTCTCACTTCCCATGCAGGAGACCTGGGTTTGATTCCTGGCCAGTACACCTCCTGCACAGCCACCACCCATCTATCAGCAGAGGCTTGCATGTTGCTAGGATGCTGAACAGTTTTCAGCAGAGCTTCCAGACTAAGATGGAGTAGGAGGAAAGGCTTGGCAGTCTACTTCCGAAAAATCAGGCAGTGAAAACCCTGCGGTTCACAATAGTCCCAATCTGTACCTCCCGTGGGAGCTGGACACCCTTTCTAGGATGTCTCCACATCCACTCCGTCTTGTCCCCCCGTCTTCTATTAATCTAGTTACCACTCCTCCGTTCATTTCTTGTCTTAGTGAATTGTGGTTTGAGGGTATAGTTTCCGCCTCTTAGCGCACTTGAAGATGGTGTTTGTGTTTATTTTCATGCTCCCTCTTGTTCAGAGGCGATTTCCAAGAGAAGGATCAGAATCATCTTTACTTTGACACCTTAAATCACAAATGCCCTGCTGAGGTATTTTTTTAAGGTTCCTAAAGGCATTAAATGTAGATTTATTTTTCCCTAAACAATAAACAGACTAGAATAGACTTATATTTTATTAAGAAAATGGAATTTGTCAAAATAATCGTGCTGTTCATTTTTTTTTTTTTTAACAATTTGTTTTGTTTGATTGTTTTTTCTCCTAATAGAAATAAATGATCACGTCCAAAAGTAATGTAGATACATGGGGAAGCACTGTCCTTTGGGTGGATTTTTGCTGGAGAGTGAGAGAAGGATGAGGGTAGAGGCAAATGATTTTTTTGGTAATAGCCTCCTAGGGGAGCAGCATCAAGCTGCATCACATCAAAATGAGAATGCACGAGATTATTACTGAAGTCCTGGGCAAATAATTATTTCCTTAACTCTGTAGTCTGTAGTCATGATTTGTTAATGGATGAACACCTGGATTCTTGAACCAGACAGCTTGGATTTGAGCTGAGCCACTTTCTGTGTGATTTGGGACAAGTTACTTTAACTACTCTACACCTTGGTTTCATTATCTACATGGAAGTGATTATACCTGCCTCCTAAATGGGTGGTGGTGATTAAAAGACGTAATCCACATAAAACGCTTATTGCAGGCCCTGGGACATAAAGGCACTCATTAAGTATTAGTTCTTTGTTAATTAATGTCAGGCTCACTGTCATCCTTGGGTTTTTTTTTTTTTTTTTTATTAAATCATCTGGGTATCCTTCCGAGGCTGTTAGGGTGGAGACTGGCCTCCCTGTGGAGAAGCGGCTTCCTGGTGGCTAAATATGGGCATGGGAGGTGAGGCATGAGGCAGATAAGGAGTTAGGGACAGGGGTGGGAGGTGTCCGAGCTGGGAGGGAGGCTGGGCTTGAGCCATTAGTTTCATCGTAAATTTAGGATTCTAGGATGTTGGGCACCCAATCTGTGTGTGTGCCTGGTCTGTTTCCTGATTGTGATGTATACAGAGTTTATCCATCCTGCTTGCTTCCATCCAAGTTGACAGACTCTGACTCATGGCTTCCAGGTAGACATGGAGCTGTCTATTGATCCTTTCCATCCAGCTTCTAGGCCTAAATGGAGGAATGGATCCCTAGTGCACTGGGCAGTAGAGATCATGTGTTACTAGGAGGTTTATGTCTAGAAGTCAATGAAGGTAGCTTCTCTGGGATATGTTGTATATGATGATGTGGGAGGGTGCGAGCAGGGAGCCCGTGAAAATCTGCACTGGGCTACAGTTTGGTGTTTCTAATGGGGCCACCCACACGCTTGACTCCCAACTTCCAAAACAAACACGCCTGTGCATTTTGCCCAGTGTTACACTGCTGGTGTTTTTATTGTACCTTCTGGCAACCTACATTTGGTTTATTTTCCTCATTGTTGCTGTTTTATGGAATTCTTACTGACATTGGTTGTTTTTTCCACTTGGCCTAGTTAGATTTGGTCTACTAAAATATAGAGGAAATTGTCTATGTCCTAGGGCTCTATCTTTAAATAATCCTAGTCTAGCTCATTTCCAGCCTTCCTTACCCCTAGGGCTCTATCTTTAAATAATCCTAGTCTAGCTCATTTCCAGCCTTCCTTACCCCTCCCTGTATATAATCCCTGTAACAATGTTTAAAGAAAAAAGCAATGTTGTCTGTCTTAGCTCTATTCTTCTCTTTCTTTGCTTTTTTTTTAAATTAATTTTATTGTGTTTTAGGTGAAAGTTTACAGCACAAACTAGTTTGTCTTTTAAAAAATTTAAACACATTATTTTGTGACATTAGTTGCAATCCCTGCAATGTATCAGCACTCTCCCCCTTTCCACCCCGGGTTCCTCGTGTCTATTTGTCCAGTTTTCCTGTCCCTTCCTGCCTGCTCGTCTTTGCTTTTGGGCAGGTGTTGCCCGTTTGGTCTGCTGTACTGGATTGAACTAAGAAACATGTTCTTCATGTGTGTTGTTGTTTGTTTTATAGGCCTGTCTAATCTTTGGCTGAAAGGTGGACTTTGGGAGTGGCTTCAGTTCTGAGTTAGCAGGGTGTCCGGGGGCCATAGTCGCGGGGATTCTTCCAGTCACCATCAGACCAGTAAGTCTGGTCTTTTTTTGTGAATCTGAATTTTGTTCTGCATTTTTCTTCTGCTTCTCCAGGGACTCTCTCTGTTGTGATCCCTGTCAGAGCAGTAGAGGGCGGTAGCCGGGCGCCGTCTAGTTCTTCTGGGCTCAAGTTTGTGGAGGCTGTGGTTCATATGGTCCATTAGCCCTTTGGACTAATATTTTCGTGGTGTCCTTGGTTTTCTTCATTCACCTTTGCTCCAAACATGCTGGGACTGATAGATATATTTTAGATGGCTGCTCACAAGCTTTTAAGACCCTAGACGCTACCCACCAAAGTAGGATGTGGAGTATTTTCTTTATGAACTATGTTATGCTAGTTGATCTAGATGTCCCCTGAGACCATAGTCCTCAGCCCTCATCCCCAGTAACTCAGTCCCTCAAGGTGTTTGAATGTGTCTAGGAAGCTTCCCTGATTTTGCGTTGGTCAAGTTGTGCTGACTTCCCCTATATTTTACATTATCTTTCCCTTCACCAAAGATAACACTTGTCTACTATCTGGTTAGTGATGTCCCCTCCTCACCTTCCCCCTCCCCTGTAACCATCAAAGATTTTTTTTTTTCTGTGTATAAGCCTTTTCTTGGGTTTTTATAATAGTGATGTCATACAATATTTGGCCTTTTGTGATTGACTTATTCAGCATAATACCCTCCAGATTCATCCATGT
>NW_004443938.1:12438293-12440227 GCF_000243295.1 Trichechus manatus latirostris | reverse complement strand
TATACTTTTATAGCGTTGTAACCAGAGGAAATGCTTTGTATTATTTCGATGTTTTGGATATTATTGAAGGTTGCTTTGTGGGCTAAAATGTGGTCTGTCCTGGAGAATGTTCCATGTGCATTGGAAAAGAATGTATACTTTGCTGCTGTTGGGTGGAGTGTTCTATATATGTCTGTGAGGTCAGGTTGGTTGATTTTAGCCTTTAGATCTTCTGTATCTTTATTGAGTTTCTTTCTAGATGTTCTGTCCTTTACCACGAGTGGTTGTTTAAGTCTTCTCCTATAATTTTGGAACTGTCTGTTTCTCTTCTCAGTGCCGTTAGAAGTTTTTGTTTTTTTATGTGTTTTGGAGCCCTGTCATTGGGTGCATGTTTATTAAGGTTATGGCTTCTTGGTGGATTGTCACTTTGATCATTATATGTCCTTCTTTGTCTTTTATGGTTGATTTTGCCTTAAAGTCTATTTTATCTGAGATTAATATTGCCACTCCTGCCCTTTTTTTGGTTACTGTTTGTTTGATGTATTTTTTCTATCATTTGATTTTTAATATATTTATGTCTTTCTGTCTAAGATGTAGCTCTTGTAGACAGCATGTTGATGGGTCATGCGTTTTTATGCATTCTGCCACTGTTTCTTTACCAGTGCATTTAAACCACTTACATTCAGTGTGATTATCGATAGGTATGAGTTTATTGCTGTCATATTGTTGTGCTTTTTTTGTGGTGCTCATGTTTTCTTTGTTCGTCTTACTTTCCTATGCTGAGTTCCTTTTGTTTGTGGATTTTCTTTTCTTTTTTTTTTTTGTTATTGTGGATTTTGTGTTTACTGAGACTTTGTTTTTCTTCCTTTTTATTTTGATGAGTAGGTTTGTTAATTTTCTTTGTGGTTACCTTGAGATTTACTCCTATCTTCCTAAGTTTGAACCAGTCTTATTACTTGATATCGCCTTGACTTCCTCTCCATTTGAAAGTTCTATACCTACACCATTTATTCCTCCTTTTATAGTTTTGATGTTGTTGTCATTTATAGATTGGCGTCTCAGTTTTCCTGTTTAAGTCTTTTAGCTTTGTTTTATTTCTGAGATTTATTTCTTTATCCCTTCATTTGATGCTTGGGATTCCAGGATTGATGTTTGTATCTGCTTTATGTAGTTTTTCAGTTCTTTGCTGCAGAGGGACAACATGATGCATCTGTTGAGGGCACCATGTTGGCTCTGCCTCGTTTCTTTGCTTCTTAAAATTTTAGAGTTTAAGGAAGAGTTCGTTAATTAGAGCCTTAAAATAGGAAAATAAATAACCTTGGAAGCACCGTCATTGTCAGTAAGAACTACTTTGTAAAATTCTTGGTAGCAGAATAAATGTCTAATGGCTTTGTTTATAAGGTTCTATGAGTTAATGTTTAGGACTTGGAAAATTAATTTTGTCCACACAGAGTTTGAAAACAAAGGTATAAAAACCATTTATCACCAGTCCATTGAGTTGCTGTTTTCACAATTTTAGATTTTATTTTTTCTCCTTTTCAGGAAATTCACCACAAGTAGCATTTATAGTTAATTAGGGAATTACTTAAGCAACATAACCAAAAAGCTCTTTCTTATCTCCTAGGTCTTAAATTTTTCTTTCCCCTTAATTATGCGTTTAAAAATCCTAGTTATCTACTTTATTTCCAAGACTGAAATCACCTTCAGGGAGTCAGATCTGTAATGCAAATTGACATACTTGAAATACTTGTTTAAGACACTAACACCTTTTTTAAAAAAAAAAGCATCACTATAGTTTAGTGCAGCACTGTCCAATAGAAATATAATATGAACTGCATATGTAATTTAAAATTTTCTAGGAGCCTCATTAAAAAAAGTATAAAGAAACAGGTGAAATTAATCTTAATATACTTAATGTTGTTGCTACGTACCACCAAGTTGGTTCTGACTCGTAG
>NW_004443938.1:12435829-12437227 GCF_000243295.1 Trichechus manatus latirostris | reverse complement strand
TGAGTCACTTGAGAGTGTAGCTCATGTCCATTTACTCTGAAAAACTTTAGCATATGTTCCCTAAGAATTCTCTCACATAACCACAGTACAGTTATCAGCTTCAGGAAATTTAACATTGATTTAAGCCTCTCCTCTAACCTACTGTCAATATTCCACTTCTGTCAAACGACCACCAAAGCATGTCCTGTATAAGTTGTTTTTACTTTTTGTTTTTATTTATTATTTCTTGAGCTCCAGTACTGGATCCAGTTTAGGATTGTGTATTGCATGTACCTGTCATGTATTCGTGTATGTTTAGGTCCCTTGAATCTAGAACAGTCCCTCAGTTTTTCTTTGTCGTTCTTGACCTTGGCATTTTAGAAGAATACAGCCCCACAACCCCAGTAGAATGCTCCACATTTTGGGTTTATGCAATCCCGTCCCCATTATTAGATTCAGGTTAATCATCTCCAGTGGACTACTACGTAAGTGATGTGTGTCCATCCAGGGGCACACCCAGTGATGTCTGCTCCCCTTGGTGAGATTAATTTTGATCACCTGGCCCAAGCATTGTTCAGTTTCTCTACTGTGTAGTTAATATTTCTTTCCTTGCATTTGATCAGCAGTCTGTGGAGAGACACTTTAAAACCATGCAGATATCCTGTTCTTTATCCAAATTTCCTTCCTAGTTTTAGCTTCCACTGATACTTCTTGCTTGAGCCAGTCTTTACAGTAATGATTATAAAATCGTAGTTTCCCAACTCCAGCATTGCCTCCAGAGAATGTTGACAGTTAACATTCTATTGTAAAAGCCTGCCCTTTTCCCCTCTCTTTTCATACATACAGGCATACCTCGGAGATATTGCAGGTTCGGTTCCATATCACCGCAATAAAGCAAATATTGCAATAACAGGAATTTTTTGGTTTCCCAGTGCACATAAAAGTTATGTTACACTATACTGTAGTCTGTTAAGTGTGCAATAGCATTATGTCTTAAAAAAACAATGTATATACCTTGATTAAAAAATATTGCTAAAAATGCTAACCATCATCTGAGCCTTCAGCGAGTCATGGTCTTTTTGCTGGTGTAGGGTCTTGCCTCAGTGTTGATGGCTGCTGACTGATCTGGGTGGTAGTTGTTGAAGGTTGGGGTGGCTATGGCAATTTCTTAAAATAAGACAACAATGAAGTTTGGTGCATTGATTGACTCTTCCTTCACGAAAGATTTCTCTGTAGCATATGATGCTGTTTGATAGCATTTTACCTGCAGTAGAACTTTTTTCAAAATTGGAGTCAGTCCTCTCAAGCCCTGCTGCTGCTTTATCAACTAAGTTTATGTAATGTTCTGAATCCTCTGTTGTCATTTCAACAATGTTCACAGCATCTTCACTAGGAGTAGTTTCCATCTCAAGAAACTTT
>NW_004443938.1:12432845-12434420 GCF_000243295.1 Trichechus manatus latirostris | reverse complement strand
ATAGGGAGGCCCAAGGAGAGAGAGACGGGGGAATGGCCGGTCGGTGGAGCAGTTAGAACACACATAACATTTATCAATTAATTTCACCGTCTTACATGGGTACGGTTCATGGTGCCCGAAAACAATTACGATAGTAATATCAAAGATCACTGATCACAGATCACCATAACAGATATAATAATAATGAAAAAGTTTGAACTATTGTGAGAATTACCAGTGACACAGGGACATGAAGTGACCACACGTGGTTGGAAAAATGGTGCCAGTAGACTTGCTCAATGTGGGGTTGTTACAAGCCTTCAGTTTCTAAAAAACTCAATATCTGGGAAATGCAATAAGGCGAAGCACAATAAAATGAGGTATGCCTGTGTGTCCATCCATCTGTCCATCATCCATCCATCCGTCTGTCCATCCATCTGTTCATTTATCATCATTATGAACTGATGGATTTCAATTTTTTTTCCAAAGATTATTGTTCTCAGTTATATATGTACCCAGATTTGCTCAGTTTGTCCCATATTTGGCCATTGGAAGCCCCTTTAGTCTGGCTAATGTGTCCTTTTGATGCAGCTCAGTTATTTTGGGGGTTCTTCTCTACGTTCTGATACAGCATGTTCCAGCCTCATCGTGTTACTCACCTAGCTCCGGGTCTGGAAATAGTCATTTCTCTGAGGAGTGCTGGTTGCTTTTAGTGGAGATGGTATTAGTAGACATAAAGCCCCGGCCTCTAGTTGTGAGCATGTGCACACACACACACACACACACGCACGCACACACACGCACATATACAAATATACATACACACATAGTGTAGCAGGCTGGATCCAAGTCAGGGGATGAAAATACACAGTCAGTCGCCCGTAGTAAGCCAGAGGCTAGAGGAGAGCAGGGTTCCCTCCTGGGATGGGGCTCTTTGGATTCCTGTGCCATCCTCTGCCTGTTTTGTTTTGTTTTTTAACCATTTGCGTGGCCCAGGAACTTCTCTGTCTATAGATTCACCTTCTCTAGACATCCTCTAGCTATTCTTTTTTTTTTTAAAGTTGTACTTTAGATGAAGTTTTACACAACAAACTACTTCTTATTAAACAGTTAGTACACATACTGTTTTGTGACATTGGTTACCAGCCCCATGACATGAAAACATGCTCCCATTCTCGACCTTGGGTTCCCTATTACCAGTTTTTCTGTCCCCTCCTGCCTTCTCATCCTTGCCCCTGGGCTGATGTACCCATTTAGTCTAGTTTTGTTTTATGGGCCTGTCTGATCTTTGCTCTGCCTGTTTTTATTTATTAATTCCTACTCATCTACCTCCTCCATTACTGCAGAATCGAAAGTAATATTGTAGTAATTCATTTGCTTTTTTTTTAAAGATAGGAAAAATGAATGGGAGGAGGGCAAGGAGGTGATACTGAGACTTGGTCTCTTTAAAACTTCCGGTTGGGGATGGGTGTGGGGCTAGTAGGATGTGGACTTGGATTCTGTCCAGCGCTAATGGTCACTGTGCCCTTTGGCCAGCTACTTTCTGACTTCAATTTTCTTAATCTTAAAAATGAATTTCTAGCTCTAAGGGTCTAA
>NW_004443938.1:12431066-12431964 GCF_000243295.1 Trichechus manatus latirostris | reverse complement strand
TAAGTCACATGAATTTATAATAATTACTATAAATGGATGGCTTCTTTTCTAGAATAATTTATGCCTAGAAAGTAAACCTTTCATATTTCTTTCCTAGTAAAGATGAATTGTGGTAATTGCTTGACTATTAACTTTATTTTTTTTAATAAAATTACCTATGTAAAATATTTTGGTCCTAAGTTTTTATTCAACTCATTTGAAAAAAATATTAGGCATCTTCGGTGTGGTAGCTTTCATGCCAAGTGCTATGGTATGGAGTGAACAAGATGAACAGTTTTCATTAATTTTGATGTATCTGGTTGAAAGTGCAGGAAACCTACTTGAATTGGCTCAAGCAATTAATGAAAGGAATGTGTTGGCTCATGGAACTAAACACATGACTAAAAGCATCTGGGGGGATACCAGGTTTGAGGAGTGGGTTGCTCCTCTTGGGACCTAGTGTTTCTCCATCTCTCTGCTTCTGTGTTGGCCCCACTCTCCGGCAGGCGCCTTCCCTTGCCCTTGGCGGCCTCAGGCTAACAGACTCACAGTTCTCCCGCCAGTGGAGAAGAGAGACTGCTGTGCCCAGTAGCAGTGCTGGGCTTGACTCTTACTATCCAGAGGTGGTCACCTGCCCATGCCAAAGGCAGTCACTGTGACCAAAGGCTGAGTCAGGTGCACACCTGAGCCAGGGGTGGTGGCGGCGGCAGTTAGTTGCCTGCCATTCAGTTGGCTCCTACTTGTGGCGACCCCATGTGTGCAGAGTAGAACTGCCTTCCAGAGGGTTTTCAAGTCTGTGACCTTTTGAAAGTAGATCACCATGTCTGTCTTCTGAGGCATCTCAGGATGGGTTCAGACTGCCAACCTTTTGGTGAGTAGTCAAGGGTGTAACTGTTTGCAAGGGGTGTTGGAGTCATCC
>NW_004443938.1:12422214-12423451 GCF_000243295.1 Trichechus manatus latirostris | reverse complement strand
TTCCTTCCTTCCTAGAATATAAATAGGGCTTGTGTTTCTGCCCTTTCCTTGTGACTTTAGTAATTATGATTTCATAGTTCTCTGCTCTTTGCTACCTGCTAAGATGGCATTAAACTTTAACCTGTGTGCATTTTATTTTTCAAATTTGTATGCAAAATATGACCACAGCTGTAGCAAACATGCAAGATAAAGTTCATTATGAAATCTCAGAATGTAGAAATGTCAGGTAATTTTTTTTCTTGGGCAAATAACTTTTTGTTGCACTTTTTTTCTAAAATAAGCCGTTAAAATGTCATATGGTTTATATGGCTTTCAGTGAATTGGAAATCCTTTGTTTCCTGTACTGCAAGGGTAATTGATACTAATAATATGATCCTAAGGCATTACAATATTCTGAAGTGTCTTCTGAATCATTAAAGAAAGATTATCTTAAGCATAGTTTTTAGTTCATTACATTTTATTACATTGTAATTAATTGAAAAGTAAAAGCCACACATTTCATATATAGAACTTTCTCATTTAAAAAGTAATGTGTGATTAACACAGACGTGTATAAACTATAAACATGGAAATATAAAATGCATGCTTGTGTTCCTAACCCAGTCATTTCTGACCATTCTGCTGCTCTCAGGTGGTCTAAGTCACCACTGTCTCTTGATTGGGTCAGTGCACTGACCTCATTCGTCACCTTGCATCTCCTCTGGACTTCCTTTTAATCCTCACAATGTCCACAAAAATATGGTGTTGTTAGCTGCCATTGAGTCAGCCCCATGCAAAACAGAACAAAATGCTGCCCAGTCCTGCGCCATCCCATGATTGGTTCCAAATCGGACCATTGTGATCCATGGGGTTTTCATTGGCTGATTTTCAGAAATAGATAGCCAGGCCTTTCTTCCTAGTCTGTCTTAGCCTGAAAGCTCTGCTGAAACCTGCTCAGCATCATAGCAACATGCAAGCCTCTACTGACAGATGGATAGGGGCTGCTCATGAGGTGCATTGGCTGGGAATCCAACCTGAGTCTCCTGTATGGATGGCGAGAATTCTACCACTGAACCACTGCCGCCCCGTTTAAAGCATTAGGACATCGTATCATCCCTATAACCTAGCCAAAAAACCCATTGCTGTCAAGGTGATTTTGACACATAGCGACCCTACAGGACAGAATAGAATGGCCCCATAGGGTTTCCGTGGCAGTAATCTTTATGGAAGCAGACTGCCACATCTTTCTCTCTTGGAG
>NW_004443938.1:12419092-12420730 GCF_000243295.1 Trichechus manatus latirostris | reverse complement strand
GTGTAGGTGGCATGCCTAGCTCTGCACCTAGTCTCTTCTTGGGGTCGAGGCCATGCAAGATGCAGTAAGGATGTCACATCCTCTGCGGAGGAAGGTCAGGAACACCTGCTCATGCAAATTAGCTAAAAGTAAGAGTAAGGCTGGTTATTAAATTAAATCTATATTGTTTCCATGTTTTTTATTGTGGTAAAAATATATATATTTAATATATTATATAAAGTAATACATTTAATAAAACATTCTAACCTTTTTTACATATACAACTCAGTAGCTTGGTGATGTTCATCGTGCTGGTCCAGTCATCACTGCTGTCCATTTCCAGATTTTTTCATTACTCTTAACAAACTCAGTGTCAATAATTATCCCTTTCTACCTTCCTCCTGTCCATGATAACCACTAATAAACTTTGGTCTCTATACATTTGCCTGTTCTAGGTATTTCATATAAGAGATCATACAGTATTTGTCCTTTTATGTCTGGCGTATTTCACTCAGCGTAATGCTTTCAAGGTTCATCCATGTTGTAGCAGGTATCAGGACTTCATTTCTCTTTATGACTGAGTAATATTCCATTGTGTGTATGTACCACATTTTGTTAATCCATTCATCCCTTGATGGACACGTGGCTTTTTCCACCTTTTGGCTATTGTGAATAGTGCTGCTGTGAACGCTGATGTACAAGTATCTGTTTCAGTCCCTGCTTTCAGTTTTGAGTCTATTCCTAGGAATTGCTGGGTCACATGGTAATTCTATGTCTGACTTTTTGAGGAACTGCTAAACTGTTTTCCACAGTGGCAATCCCAGTAGTAGAGGAAAGAAGGTTCCAATTTTTCCACATTCTTGCCAGCACTTGTTGTTTTCTGATTATAGCCATCCTGGTAGGCTTGAAGTGGTATCTCATTGTGGTTTTGATTTGCATTTCCTTAATGACTAATGATGTTGAGTGTCTTTTCGTGTGCTTATTGGCCATTTGTATATCTTCTTTGGTGAAATATCTATTTAAGTCCTTTGCAAATTTTTTGATTGGGTTGTCTTTTTGTTGTTTTGTTTCCATATTGTATTCTTTAGATATGAAGAAATACTGGAAAATTGCTGGAAATCTTAGTAGATTATTCCCTTTTATAACTGGGACCCAGTGTGGTATTATGAACTTCCCACCTTAGCTACCTTGTGTCATTCACGGGTTGTCTGTGTGAACAAAGGTGATGGATTTGTTGTTTGTATTGATTAGGTAGCATCTTTTTATTTTACTGTACTGTTATTTGTTTAACCTTTCTCCTATTGAGGGCATTTAAAAAATATTTTTAGGTTTTGTTAAAAGTAAGTTGCATGTTATTCTCTTTGTACAAATTCCTCTGGGCTAATTTTTTGAAGGTACAGTCTCAAAAGTGAGTTTATTAGGATTAACGACTTGACTAGTTCAAAATTTTTGTTTTATATATTTTTATATTTATATATTTCATTGCGAAAGGATTGCCAAGGGGGCGAGGGATGAGAGTGAGAAGGGGCTGTCTGAAGTGCTGGGAGGTGTGTGTGAACTCTCAAGCCTGAGGCTGCTACCCATCATGACCTCGCTTGGATGGCTAGGGATGAGCTGACCAGAACCAGACCAAATGAAAAGAAAGATGTTTGACACCAT
>NW_004443938.1:12417557-12418524 GCF_000243295.1 Trichechus manatus latirostris | reverse complement strand
TAGAAGCTGGAGCTGTAAAAGAGTGGACTAAGGGGGAGGCACTGCTGGACTCTAGCACAGTGGCTGAACCTAAAGTCCCTTAAAGGTTTTACTGTGTCGATACTTCGTGAGGCTCAGGGCAAGAAAATAATTGTCTCTCAGTTAAACTTTACCAGAGGCCAGACAGGTTGAAGATGAGAAGAACGTTTGGAGAACCTGACCAGATAAGATGGACACCCACAGTAGACCGAATGGCTGGGACCTGAGGAACCTCACCCTGAGGACTCTGTCCTACTGAAGGACTTATTGTGAACGACTGCTTTAGACTGGTAAAATGATTGGGAGGGGGAAGTTATCCTCCAGGTATGACAGAACTGTGGCTAGAAAAGCCAGGAGGTGACTAGAGGTGCCATAGGTGGCTTTTGTGTGGCTTTTCTAGTCATGGTCCTGTAACTCCCACCCAAGTGATTGGGCGGGTCTGTATGATAGGCTTAATTGTGGCCCACCAAGGGGATTTGTCAGTTTTGCCATCCCTGTGGGCTTGAAATGAGCCACCCCAGAGTCGGAAAAGAGAAGATACTACCACCACCAAGGATGGACGACCAGGAGTCAGCATGTCCTTTGGAGCCGGGATCCTTGCATTAAGAAGCTCCTGGACCCAGGAGACAGTTAGTGAGCTGTAACTTTGAAGGAGGCAGAGAAGTGGTGGCAGGAGAGACCAGCAGGAGAGACTGCAGTGGGCTTCCTGGCCCATGACGCAAGAATGCTGAGTGCCTTTGGGCAGAGGCAGAGGGCCAGGGAGGGGCATGCCTGCGAGCACGGCTGGGAAGAGGCTGTTCTGATGGAAGAACTGTATCCTGAGTGTTCTGGAGCTGAATTGTAACCTCTTACTTCCCTAATAAGCCCCGTAATCGTGAGTATTGTCTGAGTTCTGTGTGGCCATTGCAGTGAATTATCAAACCTAGCAGAGACGTAGAGAGTGCCGTGG
>NW_004443938.1:12414560-12415928 GCF_000243295.1 Trichechus manatus latirostris | reverse complement strand
AGATGTACTCTGTTGATGGTCAGTTTTCTCTTGTTTTACTGCTTAAAAAAATCAGATCACTTGTTGAGGTGACCTGTTGACAAATACGAGTAGGGTAAGCTATTTGCCCTCAAGCTGCTCATTGTCAAGTATAAATAATTGCCACACAGTATAACAAGTAGTCAGAGGTGTGTTCCGGTGTTTTGGGAGCAGTGACGGGACGTGATGGAATTCTTCAGGGGCTGGTTTGCACCAGCTATCTTTTCAGCAGTCTTGAAAAGTAAATAGAAGCTTGTGAGGAGATGTGTTCGTCCAAGAGCCAGAGCAGTGGCAGAGGAGGCGGGACCTTTTGTACCACGTAAGAGATAACATGATCCCACTAATGATAAGAGACCTCCGAAAGGGGAAAGCAGGGGCCGGCGTGATTACAGCTGCATTCTAGAAAGTTCTGTTTATGTGCAATGTAGGTTCTGAATTGAAGGAGGACTGGGAGCCAGGACTTTGGTTAAAAGGCTTATACAGGTGTCTTGGCAGAAAGCATGTGTTCAGTCCATGGCAGTGGGAATGAAGAGGGAGATCTGAGAGAGATGCAGGAGGTAAAATTGGTGGGGTGGAGGGCAGGTCAGAAGAATGGAGCCCAGAATGACCCCCAGGTTTAGGAGTGGATGCCGTTGACTAAGATGAATGATGTAGCCTTCATTTGAGACTTGTTGCGTTTGAGAATCAGGCAGGATATCTATTGAAAGTTCAAGTTCAGATTTATACACACAACAGAGTGGATGGAACTCAAGAACATTATGCTGAGTGAAAGAGCCAGATACAATGGAGTGCAAACGTAGATTCCGTTTATATGAAATTCTAGAAAAGACAGATCTAGTCTACAGGATCTAAAAGCATATCAGTTGTTGTGCTAAGTAGGGGATAACGTTATCCTACTGGTGATAGGGAACCGCTGAAATATGGATTTAGTGGGTAGGGATTCAAGGGAATTTTGGAGGTGCTGGAGCCTTGATTGTAGTGGTATTGTGCGATTGTGGGGGTGATTGTGTAAACTCATTGAAGTGTATCCTTTGAAATTTGTTTTTTTGGATGTAAGTTATACCTTAATAAAGCTTATTTAAAAAAAATTCGAGTTCAGAAGAGAATCTGGGCCAGAGGTAAATAAACATTTGACAGTTAATAGGGTTTACACTGTGGTTGAAATTCCAGGGGTAAATGAGATTGTCCAAGCCAAGTATTGAGGATGAGATGAGAACCAAAGAAGGAAGCCCAGATGATGCCAACCTTTAAGGCTACGGGAAGAACGAGAAGTCTCTGAAGCCAGCGGAGGAGTGGTTACGGGTGGAGGAGAACCAGAGAACAGTGGCAGGATCCAAGGAAAAGAACTTC
>NW_004443938.1:12404581-12412939 GCF_000243295.1 Trichechus manatus latirostris | reverse complement strand
GAAAGTGTTTGAAAGGATTAGCAGTTGGCATTCCCAGGCAGTGTTGTGCAGGGGGCTTGCCCAGGTTAAATCTGAGCTGCTGGGGAGAGTCATGGGTTTGTGGCCAGCCGTGGAGCAGTCATGTTGAAATGCACATGTTAGCTTCTAGTCAGAGGACCACACTGAGAACATCCTCTTTCCCAGGACTCAGTAGAGGCATAAAAAGTACATCTGAGAGCCTCCATGAAAATGGCCAAAATATGCTCACAATACCCCAGATGCCAGCAATTCTGTTAGATTAGGGGAGACAGCGCTGTGGTGTCTGCGGTGGTTTTTACTGGGGGTGGGGCTACATCGTTTTCTGTGATCCTGTGCCCAGAAAAGGAAATCATTCCTTGGAACTCAAAAACGTCTCCTGTGGAGAGCCCAGCACTGCCTTGCAGGGACTGCAGACTGCAGTCGTACCAGGTACTCCCAGGTGCTCAGCCTTCCTGCGGGCAGAGCAAGCCAGAGAGCACACGCCCTCTTTGCTGCTTCTGTTACTCTCTGGCCTCTTGATTTTTTTTTAAGACTTAGGTTCTCAATTACATGCTATATTCAAAAAGAATGTATTTCTGAAGACCCATGGGGTTGGAGTTCAGGCTGTACAGTTTGGTAAGGAGGTGAGGTTGGGCATATCACTTAACCTTCTGAATTGAGTGTTCACGTCTGTGAACTAAGGATTATAATTGTCTGCCCTACCTGTTACGTGGAGCCCCTGGGTGGTGCCAACTGTTAATGTGCTCATCTGCTAAACACAAGGTTGGAAGTTCAAGTCTACCCAGAGGTGCCTTGGAAGAAAGGCCTGGTGATGTACTTCTGAAAAATCAGCCGTTGAAAACCCTGTGGAGCACAGTTCTACTCTGACACACATGGGGTTGCCATGAGTCGGAGTCGACTTGAGTGCAGCTGATTTACCTGCTACACAGCATTGTTCTATGGATGACATAGGAGAATTTAAGTGAAACTGAAAAATTTAAAGAAGTGTATAATGTTAATTGTTTTCAGGGTTGTTATTAATCCAGAGAAGACCCAAATTTTCAGTCTTACAGCCTCTCACATGTCATCCACAGGTCCATTGCTTAGAATCTTTTCTGTAATGGCATGTGGGTGAGAGTCGGGTGGGAGGAAGGAGAGAGAGATGGGACCTGAGAACCTTTGGGAATTTTTTTGAATTAAAGACTTTGTTAAATTAAGGTAACGATAAAGCTGTATGAGTGGTCTTAGAGGCAAAAGCGATTGTATGTGTATAAATTTTAAGTATGCTTTGTAAAAATTATTATGCTCATAATACTCCAATCCCACCTTACTAAGATATCTTATTTTTTTTAAATGAATTTGTTGATCCTCAGGGTCTATAACACTTTCTTTTATTGAGTTGGTCAATTTGCGAGAACTTAACTGATCCCTGTGGATTTATGCCTTATTCAGGGTACTTAGCCCTTATTTGCAAAGGGAACTATAGGGTGAAGCACTTTTCAGTGTCATGTGGGAGGCAGGAGCTGACAAGTGAATTCTTGCAGCAAAATAAATGTCACCTGTAGGTTACTCAGGAGCCCTGGGGGCACAGTGGTTAAGTGCTCAGCTGCTAACTGAAAGGTCAGCAGTCCAAACCCACCAGCTGCTCCATGGAAGAAAGATGTGGCAGTCTGCTTCAATAAAGATTTACAGCCTTGGAAACCCTGTAGGGACAGTTCTGCTCTGTCCTATAGGGTCACTATGAGTCGGAATCCACTTGATGGCAATGGGTTTGGTTTTTTTTTTAAGGTTAGTCGGGGGACACTGGTAGTTCAGTGGTAGTATCGTCGCCTTCCATGCCGCAGACCTGGATTTGAGTCCCTGCCATTGCACCTTGTATGCAGCGAACATTCGTCCCGTCAGTGGAAGCTTACGTGTTACTGTGATGCTGAACAGGTTACAGAGCTTCCAGACTAAGATGGACTAGGAAGAAAGGCCTGGTGACCTACTTCTGAAAATCAGCCAATGAAAACCCTCACAAATGCAACTGTCTGATCTGTATCTGATCATGGGGATGGCGTGGGACCAGGCAGCATTTAGTGGTGTTGTGCATGGGGTCACCATGGGTCAGGGGCTGACTCAGCTAATGACAACAACAGGTTAGTCACATCTACTTAGCATTGGGTATAGAAGGACCTATGAGAAATGGTTCTGCACTCAGTGGGCTCTTACTTGAGGGTAGGAGACACGCTCATGGGGCACTAATATACAAATCATGGAAAATGCTAGAATAAACTAAAGCATTGTGATAACAGAGGAGAAGACTTATTTTGATGATGTCAGAGAACACTTTCCAAAAGCGGTAACATTTGATTTGGGTCTGGGAGACACTAGGAGGGGTGTTAGGTAGGGAATGGTGAGAAGCCTGAAGTGGCTGGGTGTTGGGATGGAGACTGAGGAGGGCGAGGTCGGGACCCACAATCTAATCCAAGCTGTTGGAGCTTTATTGAGTCTGCAGTGGTAAGTTACATTTACTACATGGGCTTGCTTCTCTTCAATATGGAGTCTCTGTTACTGAATGAGAAGAAAGATTCGTGCATTTTTATTGTAAGGTACCTCTTCGTATAAAGACTCTGCCCCAATTTAGTTTCTTGCGTGTATGTGTTTCTGTGCCATCCACACTCCTCTCCCCTGTTTACCTTGAGCGAAAACTGAGAAGAAATGGGTCTCTCGCTTTGTTCACACAGTGGGGTGCACTGGTGGACGTGACAGCAAATAGCCCCTTAAAAAACAATAACAACGTTTTCTTTGGTAATTATTGCTCTTTTCCTTCCTGGTAATATTCTCAATGAAAGTTTTAGAGATTTCATGACCTCGAAATTGTAAATTAAATTTTTTGAAGCCTTCAGAATTTATTCTCTTTTCTCCAGTTAAACAGGCCTTGACACAAGAAGGTTTATGTTTTTGCCTAATTATTCCATGGACGTGTCTGTGGGCTTGGCCTCCATGGATTCTCTTCTGGTTTATTGTTCGGCTCTTGTCCTTCTGCTTGTTCCTCATTTCACATCAGAAGGAAGACCGAGGTGATTCCCTGGTGCCTCTGCCTTTGGCTCTGGTCTTGAGGGACTTGGTGATGGCTAGGCCCTCCTGTGCTAATTTTTTTTTTTCTCCAGAAACAATGTGAGGATAGAGTAACCATAAAGAACATGAATTACAGATTTCTGACGGAAATGGTGCTTGTAGTTTGCTTCTGTGGTCACTCTATTCTTGGGGTCTGTTCCGTCTAAGAGTGTCTCACAGGAGCCAGAGCCTTGGAAAAAATGGTTAAGCGCTTGGCTGCTAACCTAAAGGTTGGTGGTTCAAGTCCACCCAGAGGCACCTTGAAAGAAAGTCCTGGCGATCTACTTCTGAAAACTCGATGAGGCACGGTTCTACTCCGACACACGTGGTGTCCTCATGAGTCAGAATCGACTCAATGCAACTGATTTTTTGAGGGCAGTGGTGGTTCCGTGGTAGAATCCTCACCTTCCATGCAGGAGACTGGAGTTTGATTTCTGGCCAATGCACATCATGCGCAGCCATCGCCTGCCTGTCAGTGGAGGCTTGTGTGTTGCTATGATGCTGAGTAGGTTTCAGTGGAGTTTCCAGACTAAAACAGAGACTAGGAGGAAAAGCCTGGTGATCTGCTTCTGAAAATCAGCCAGTGAAAACCCTGTGGATCACAACAGTCTGATTGGTAACTGATCCATGGGGATGGGGCAGGACTGGGCTGCGTTTTGTTCTGTTGTGCATGGGGTCACCACGAGTCAGGGCCACTCCACAGCAGCTAACAACAACAGAACCTTGAAACGGAAGCTTCCAGGAGCTGACGGGCTCTTAGCTCACTCTCCTCTGCAATTCAGTGCCTTCCTGAGAGGATGTACTATTATGTGTCGTGCACCTCGAGAATCAGTCTTCAAGTTGATAGATTTTTATGAGTGATGTAGGAGATTGAATAAGGAATAGTGTGCATGCATGTAATGGCAGCAGAACTGGGTTCTGTTACAAAACAAGTGAGTAGTAATAACCAGAAAATTGGATAGAATGAAAAGAAATTGATAAATGTTTACTTGGCAGGTATTTGTTATTCATACATTTACTTAATATTGGGAAATACGGAAGATTATAAGAATAACGTTCCACAGGCTCTGAGCAGGTGAGATACACTCTACGCAGGTGAAACCCTACCCAGTAAAGAGGTCCAGCAAAAAGTGCAGTGCCACATCCTGTCATTCTGAATGTATTTTCTCTGTCAGAATTAGCCTGTTACTACATTTATTTAGTCCATTTACCTTTAATGTAATTATTGATATGGTTGGACTTAGGTCTTCCATTTTGCAGTTTGTTTTCTATTTGTCTAATGTCCTTTTTTGCACCATTGGGCCTTCTTTCCTGTCTTCCTTTATGTTAACCAAAATAATTTTCTTGTATATCTTTAACTTCTACACTGAATTTTTAGTTCTATTTCTTTGCTGAAAAATTTTTAGTAGTTGCTCTAGGGATTACAACATTCATTTTGAAATTTATCATAGTGTACTTGAAGTGAATAATGAATTACTGCATTTTTACACAGATAATGTGTGCCTTCTACATTTGTTTGCCAACAGCAACCTCCCCCCATGAGGTATTTTCATAAGTGCAGTATGCTAATTTTTTATACCAACATGTAAAAAAAATTGGCATAGCAGCGCTTATGGAAACACCTCATGGGGGAAGGATGTGGTTGGCAAACAAATGTAGAAGGCAGGCGTTACTTGTGTAAAATTATGGTACTTTTGGTAAGACACAGATACCTTGCAACGATGCAGTTCCGTTTACTCTCCCCCTCAGTCCATTGTGCTCTTATTATCATAAGGAGCTTTCTCGAGTGAGATTGGGACTGTTGGAGGGTTTTAAGCAGAGGAGTATCAGGAGTAGCTACTGCTATTAACAGTACACCCAGACCTGCGGATGATTTGAATAGAGTAGTATTTAATTACAGTTTTTAAAAAATTTATGAGTAGAGGATTTTTTACCCTTGAAAAATAGCAATGTGCTGCCCCTTAGGACTGAAAGAGATGAGTCTTAGGTCCCTGAAAGAGAACATCATAAGCCCGTTTAATCATTGTGCCAGCTCATCTGGCTTTTCATTATTTTTTCCTTGATTGGTGGATCAGTGTTATATTTCCTTCAATCAAAAGTGAATCCCAAGCTTACAGCTTGTTCCCCAAATCATGTAGCATTTTAAGTGTTTTCCTCTTTCAAGCCACTTACTTTCTTTTTAAAGTTAATGCATGTACATTCTCATTGTGAAAGACTGGAGCAGTACAGACAGGTGTGGAATACAATGTCAGTTTTCCACCAGGAGGGGAACATGTTAGAAGAGCTTCTTGGCAAGCTGGCTATCTATTATCACGCCCTCACTTATTGCTTCTTTTTCTTTCTAATAAAGGGTGTGTACTCCTCCGGGCTATTCCTGATATTATTATTGTGGATTATTCTTGATAGTTATTCCTCCAACCTCCGTCTGATTTTAGAGGTTAACTTATTTGTAGATGAGTCCTGACTGCCCCATCTGTTTCTCCTTATGGCCTTTTTAGGGGTTTTATTCATGTTGCCTGTAGAATATTCAAGCTCCTCAGCCTTGACAATTTCTCTAGTAGTTGAAAGACTGGTTTGAGATGACTTTTATTGGATTCTACACAGAAGGTCCCATTGCAGCATTGAAGTATCTGTTGCATAACTGTCCTGTGTCTAAAAATACACCGTTGAGTAGCTTCAGCTCTTGCACGGGAATATGAACCCACACTGTTGGAATTATTAGTACTGACTCTGACCACAGACTGTTTTTCAGGTTGTCCTGCAAAGTGATCCTTTCTAGAAAACACCATTCTTGTTGCAGTGAAGTAGGATACTGTTGTAGTCACTGACAGCACAGCAGGCAGACTGCACTTGGTGTTTGTCCAGGTTTGACTTGCCAGCATTGCGGGATTTTCATAATTGTATTATACTTCTCTGCAGTCTTTGGTGCCTGGGTTTGTAGATTCCACTTAATCCATACACAAGCACGTTTGGCAGTGAATCTGACTTGAAACTACATGCAAAGCAGTTTTTGTATTAGGAACAGGGAGTGTTTTCCAGCTATATGCTGTTTGAAATTTGTACTGTTTTTATTGCCTGTTTTACCACATGAAAAACTATAGAACCTCATCTTGCTGACTGTGCATTACTGTTGTCGTTGTTGTTGGGAAGTGCCACCGAGTCAGTTCCAACTCATAGCGACCTGGAGTACAACAGAATGAAACACTGCCTGTATTGCGCCATCCTTACAATCATTGCTATGTTTGAGCCCATCGTTGTAGCCACTGTGTCAATCCACCTTATTGAAGGTCTTCCTCTTTTTTCCTGACCCTGTAAACTTTACCAAGCATGATGTCCTTCTCCAGGGAATGGTCCCTCCTTATGATGTGTCCAAAGTATGTGAGACAAAGTCTCACCATCCTCGCTTCTAAGGAGCATTCAGGCTGTACTTCTTACAAGACAGATTTGTTCGTTCTTCTGGCATTCTATGGTATATTGAATATTCTTCGCCAACACCATAATTCAAAGGCATTAATTCTTCTTTGGTCTTTCTTATTCATTGCCCAACTTTCACATGCATATGAGGTGACTGAAAACAACATGGCTTGGGTCAAGCACACCGTAGTCTTCAAGGTGACATCTTTGCTTTTTAACACTTTAAAGAGGTCTTTTGCAGCACATTTGCCCCTTGACTGTGTGTACAAGGTTACAAATAATTTACAGAGCCTAAATATAGGGTTGCTATGAGTTGGAATCGACTTAACAGCAATGGGTTAAGTATAGGCAGAGGAATGCTCTGGGATGCAGATGTGGAGGTTGTAAGATGACTTCATTGGGAATCAGTTAACATATGGGAGGTTGTGCAAAGAAACCAATATTTGTACTTGAGTTACTTTTCCATTTTTGAGGGTAAGATACCAATTTTTTATTCATTTAGAGTATCAACCAGATATTTATCTATTATTTCAATGCCTGTTTCCATTTGAGCTAAAGATAAGATAGTCATGCAGGTTTTGTTTTGTTTTTATTAAGTCAGTACACAGTTGTTCTTTGCAAAATCTTAATTTCATAAAGGCATACTAAAATAGTGAAGTAATTAATGCTGTATTAAAAGAAAAATGCAGCTTTTTTTATAGCCACACAGGCAGAATTTCTCTTCATTTAAGAAAAAGACAGTTATGAAGTATTTATCACAAGTTTACCTTTCTAAATAAGTGAAAAAAATTACAATTTTGTGTTATATATGTAGCAAATGGAACACATTGCCAAAAGCGAGATGATTTGGACAAAGAAATGCACAGTAAGGTAAAATTACAGATAATAACTCACTTTCAGTTCTTCCTCATTACAATCACACTTCAGGGAAATTTTTAAATTTAGAAAGGAGAAGAATCTGAATGTAGCAAAAAATATTTTGATAATATTTAGAAGCTGTCAACTTGAGTTTTGATATTTAAATGGAAGTTAAAATATAAAAATATAAAATTGAAAGGTCTAAGAAAGAAGGAGTTAGAGGAAACAATACTAAATTGAGAGTGGATATACCAGAAATTCTTATTTGTTTCAGCTGTTAATTACATATGAAACCTAAAACAAGGCCTTCATTCTGTTAGCTTCTTGAATCACCTTCCATCTCTTTGGATTTTTTATTATTTTTGTTGAAGCATAGGAGTTTTTAACAGTTTAATAGTTCTTATAGTAACTGTCTTAGAAGTTCAGTAGTTCTTGTAGTAACTGTCTATAGAAGGCAGACCTAGTCTTTGAATTTTAGACAATGTATTTAATGCTCACTCTTGAAAGATGATTTACTTGGGTATGGAATTCTGGGCTAATGGTGGTTTTCCCTTGGAACTTTGAGCATATGATTCTATTAACCTGCTAGCACTGATTGTTGTGTTGAGAAGTCTGCTGTCAGTCTGATTGCCATTCCCTGTTAGCTCTTTTTTCACTAGTTTTCAAGATTTTCTTGTTATCTTTGATTTTTGCAGCCTAAGTACAGTCTGTTTAGCAGGGGATTTACTTTTGTTCAGTGTACTTGACACCGGTTATGAGCTTTCAGTTTAAAGATTCATGTCTTCAGTTCTGGAAAATTTTTATTGTCTCCACCATTCCTTCTATGTCCATTTCTGGAAATACTGTTAGAAGTATGTTTCTTCTACTAGATGATGCCTGGCTACCACCAGTGACCTCCCTAACAGGGAGTACAACAGAGAGTCTCTGACGGAGCAGGAGAAAAGTGGGGTGCAGAACTCAAATTCTAGTAAAAAGACCAGACTTAATGGT
>NW_004443938.1:12401456-12404304 GCF_000243295.1 Trichechus manatus latirostris | reverse complement strand
TATGAGAAATTAACTTGAACTGTAGACTTTCACTTAAAGCACAATTTTAAAAAAAGTCTGTTTCTTCTCAATCTATTTGTTATGTTACTTAACTTTTTTCTGTGTATTTTAACTCTTTTTCCTTAGTCTTTCAGTTTACTAATTTTGTCTTTATGCCTAGTGTTCAGTTTATCCCATTTATTGATTTTTTTTCAATGACCATATTTTTTATTTCAAAGATTTTTAATAGGTTTTTGTTTTCAAATCTATTTCTTCTTGATTCATTGTCTGCCCTGCCTCCTTTCCTAACTCCTTTCCTTCCTGAAAACATTTTATCTATCATTGCTATCATTTGGAATAGTGAGTGGAATTTAGAACCTGAACTCAAGGCGTCCTGACGAGAAATTCTGTTTTAATTTCTTCATCTTTACTAGGTAACATAAAGGTCCCTTCCAACTTCAAAAATTCTAACTTCCCATACATACCAGGCAGCAAGAGAAATTACCTGTGGAGTCAGGTGTTTGCGTATTGCAGCCAACACAGTCATTTTCCTGTCTTTATAGTCTGGACCAACCAAGCTTATGAATTATTGATCTAAAAAGGTGTCTCAGATGTTGTGGCCTCTACAGAAGCTAGTGTTCTACAGGCTTTTCCAGTTATTATTGCATTCCCAGCTAATATTTTCCAAGCTAGACTGTTTTTTGGGGTGAAAAAATCCTCTAAACCATAGACATAATGCTGGCTAATGGTACTTATTGGTCCAAAGACCATGTAGTTGTGGGGATGGAGCTGATCATTGTCTTTTTCTCTCTCCCCACATATCTCTGCTTCCCTCTGACATGACTTTAGAGTTTTGGAGGCTCCCAGAAACCGCTTCTGAGAGCCAAGGACTCATTTCCCTTTCCATGAGGAAATCATAATAGGTGATTCTGCAATCTGATTTATCCAAGATAGCGCAAAAAAGGATCAAGAAGAGAAGGAAAGAGGCCATTGTCAGAGGAGGTGGAGTTCACTTTTTACAGGCTTCCAAAGTCTCTCTGTGGATGATTGCTAGAGCTGCTTGTTTATGTTTTACGAATAATGTTTAATGAGGAACTGCCAAAATTGCAGTTAACTTTTTCTTTTTTAAATAAATAACTTAGCAAGGAAGCAGCCATATGGTATCTGCTTAGAACTGGAGGCACAGATTCTATTTTAAAAAATAGACTCACAGAGAGACTCAACACAAACCAAAAAACCCCCTCCATTTTAATAAAAATAACATTGAGCCATCTATGATTAATTTTTAAAAAGGAATTTAAAACTTTTAAAAACAGCATATTAAATTTGACAAACTGAATTTCTGAGAAAATATAAATCTGATACTAGTCAGATGGTTCTCAGTGATTTTCTCATTGCTAACCTTCTAAGTGGAAGAAAGAATTGCGCGTGACTATAAGTTTTAGGGAACGAGGAACTGTTAGGAGGGCAGTGGTGGTTCAGTGGTAGAATTCTTGCTTTCCATGTGGGAGACCAGGTTCGATTCCTGGCCAGTGCATCTCATGTGCAGCCACCACCTCTCTGTCAGTGGAGGCTTGCGTGTTGCTGTGATGCTGAACGGGTTTCAGCAGAGCTTCCAGACTAAGACAGACTAGGAAGAAAAGGTTGGACATCTACTTCCAAAAATCAGCCAGTGAAAACCCCATGGATCACAACAGTCTGATCATATTGTGTCACCATGAATCAGGGGCCGACTTGATGGCAGCTAACAACAAGTACTGTTAGAGAAGAGCTCAGTTGAGGGCCTGGCATTAGGGAGGAGGCAGAAAAGTACGTGACCACAGAGGGAACAAGATGGGGCTTCCTAGAGAAGGTGCTGCTGCTGTGGCATGAGGCCTGTGCTCTGTGACCATGACCTGGAGACCTGCATACACAGGAGTTCACCTGAAGGTTCCAACATTTGGTCTTAAAAACCTCAGTCCACAAAACCTACATCAAAAGTGACACAGTGAATTTCAAATGGACGTTTGAGCTACCCATGAAATTTCTTTTCATGATTCTGTTGCCCTTTGATTGGTTTATAAGATAAAAGATTTATCGTTACCTAGAGAATAGCTATCTATAAAATGATTAGAAATCCCTTAATGCTAAAATAATTTGTAATAGAATTGAGTTGTTCTCTTCAGTTTAACTGCTTGATTCGGCATGATGTCCTTACCTCTTTGAAGAGCATTTGCTATGCCTTTTTTCCTGTGTATAAAGCATATCAGGAACCCATGCCCTAATAGTGTTTGATGGCATTTGTGAATTGGGCTAATTAGCTCGGCTGGTTAAAACTCTCTGTTGGAAATAGTGAAGTATTGTTTCAGCCCATGGGTAGACCAATTAATTCTTTCAGTTTTCTGAGCACAGAGCTTTCATCCCAAAGAGGAATGGATCCTCACAGATCCATCCCTGTTACAAAAGCAACTGCAAGGTACATGACTTGTGGTTGATATATATGTCAGTATCATTTTCTATAAAACACACATGCATATGTGCATGCACACACACATGCGTGCACTTAAAAATACATAAAATTACATAGTTGGCACTGGTGGGGCAAGCAAGGAGTTAGTAAATTATAAGTGATAAGTTATTATCTTTGCACTATTTGTATAATATTTAGCAGATTGTTCTTCTATTATGGTACAAAGAATCCTTACCGTGCTTCTTGGTCTCCACGCAGAACGTGACTGGAACATTGTGATCCATAGGGTTTTCATTGGCTGATTTTTTGAAGTAGATCTCTCGTCCTTTCTTCCTAGTCCACCTTAGTCTGGAAGCTCCACTGAAACCTGTTCAGCATCATAGCAACACACAGTCCACCACTGAGAGACGGGTGGTAGCT
>NW_004443938.1:12398895-12399465 GCF_000243295.1 Trichechus manatus latirostris | reverse complement strand
CATGATGTTGCTTATTGGTCCAGTTGTGAGGATTTTTGTTTTCTTTATCTTGAGGTGTAATTCATACTGAAGGCTGTAGTCTTTGATCTTCATCAGTAAGTGATTCAGGTCTGCTTTACTTTCAGTAAGCAAGGTTGTGTCATCTGCATATTGCAAGTTGTTAATGAGTCTTTCTCCAGTCCTGATGGGGGATTCTTCTTCATATAGTCCAGCTTCTCAGATTATTTGCTCAGCATACAAGTATTGAATAAGTATGATGAAAGGGTACAACCCAGACACACCCCTTTCCTGACTTTAAACCACACAGTATCCCCTTGTTCTGTTCAAATGACTTGTCTCCTGGTCTCTGTACAGGTTCCTCATGAGCACAGTTAAGTGTTTTGGAATTCTCATTCATCACAGTGTTATCCATAATTTGTTATGATACACACAGTTGAATGCCTTTGCATAGTCTATAAAACACAGGTAAACATCCCAGGCATTAGTGAGCTGAAATGGACTGGTATTGACCATTATGAATCAGACACTCATGTGGTCTGCTATGCCAGGAATGACAAATTGAAGAGGAAT
>NW_004443938.1:12392228-12397424 GCF_000243295.1 Trichechus manatus latirostris | reverse complement strand
TAGGTATAAATAATAAATATATACAGCTAAGAAATAAAGTTGATATTTAGGTTCTTTTCATGTAATAAGTGGTTGATGCATTCTGTATCAGCATATATTGCTAGTATTGCATAAGGTCTGACCAGCTTGACACTGCTCAGACAGAAAGAACTAAAGGTCACAGTGGGTAATGAGTAGCATGGGGTGGAAGCCTAGTTGTAAATAAATGGTAAATGAGGTTCTTATAGAGAAAGTTCCTCAAGAGTGAAGATGTAGAGTCTAATTAGTAATGACTCCACATGGTAATACTGTCTTTATGAAATTAATACTTGTCAAAAGAAGGCGTTTGGGTTAAATAGGTTATGGTAACCATAGTAATCTGGTTTATTCCTCCAGGCAGCTGCCTTTAACCTCCTCAGTCTATGTGGATTTTTCCTTAAGACTTACCTGCAGTACTAATGTACCAACTACCTTGTAATGGTATATTCTTAATTATTTTTTCATGTTGATACATTCAGCAGATATTTATTGAGATGTTATGGATTGAAGTGTGGCTCCCAAGATATGCATATAAAAATCCGAACTCCTGTTTCTGTAAATATGACCCTGTTTGGAAACAGGGGTTTTCTTTTGTTATGTTAATAGTTTGACCAGCGTTTCTGATGTTAATGAGTATAGTGAGTCCTAAATCTAGTCACCTCCGGATTATCAAAAGAGCAGAGCAGACACCAAGACACACACAGAGGGAAGATGGACATCAAGGAAATCCCGTGATTACTGACCAGGAAGGACCCTCCCCTAGAGCTGATGCCCTGAGTTGGACTTCTAGCCTCCGAAACTATGAGACAATAAATTTCTGTCTTTAAAGTCACCCACTGGTGGTATTTTTTGTGCTGGCAGTATTAGGAGACAGACAAGCCCCTACGATGCCCCAGTCATTGGAGATTTAGGACCAAACTGATCCTTGAAGACGAGGTAGGTTTCATAAGGTCAGAGAAGTCTTAGCGCGTGAGAACAGAGCCTGCTGTGTTCCGATGAACATGATAAAGAGTCACTTTCCGTTGCTTTGTAAGACACATCAGACTAGGCAACTGTGAGTCTCTCTGTCTGCATGTCCTGCTGTTTGGGAACTTTCATTGCATAGACTGGTTCTTGACTTGTTTTAACATCACATCGTTAGGATGCTGTTAATAACATAAGAAAGCAGCGGCCTGCCTAGCTTAGATGCAAAGGCCATTAGAAGTAAATAGCAGACATTTTCCAGGAGTGAATTGGTACTGTCAATGTGTTGTAACTATAGGTGGTATTTTGTGGGTTACATTAATTTTCTACAAATGGAAGGAAAATGGAGAAGAGTTAGGAAGTCCAAAGAAGATAACCACTTGGTCAGTCTCCCAGGCCCAGGCCCCGGTCTTGTGTTCTAGTGTGGGACCTGTAGCAGGTGGGGGAGAGGAGTCCTCACCTGGCCCGAGGGGTCGGATTTGCTCCCAGCCTGCTGCTGATGCTCACGTGCCTGAGGATGCTCGGTTTCTCCCCGACTTCTGCGTGTGGTGTCAGAAAGTCACTCTTTTCCTCTTTAATATCTTGGAAGTGGCCAGACAGAGTTGTTTATAAGAGCTTGACCTTTTCCAACAATAGTAATACAGTGAACACAGGAAATATACTGGACCAGCTACAGCGTGATGGCTGGTACAGTATAGAGTTCTTGGTTTCGGCGTCTCAGCAGTGAAATTATTCATGGGTGGTACCTCCTAGGATTCAATTTTTGTTTTAAAATAGGTCTGAAATGTAATATTTTTCAAAGTAGCTTTTTAAGAACATTCTTGGTGTGTTTATGTAGTTATCAGGGGTGTTATTTCTTCCTTTTAAATTGTGGCCTTGCTCTACTTACCAAAACTGCATAGTGTTAAAGAAGTCAGTTTCTCAAATATCATTTAAGCAATTAAATAGTAGGTTTTTTTTTTTTTAGGATTTTCATTTTGTTACTTGCTGGCAAGTCAGTGTGTGCCCCTTTTCCCGTCCATTTATGTGGCATTTGTTGGCTGCCTACTGTGTGTCAGCATCTGGTGCTGGGGATGACAGGATGATGAAGCTCTGGTCCTCCCTCAGGAGAGGGGAGGTTTGAGAGAGACAGGCACAGACAACTCCCGTGTCATGTGACAAGTACTAGACTAGAAGGCTGGTGATGGTGCTTACAAACATGGAGCAGAGGGTTGAATTTTATGGAGATGCGAAGGCTCACTAGGAAAGATTTGCAGAGAAAGGCACATTTGATCTTAGCTTTGAAGAAGAAAAAGACACTTACAAGGCAGACTGTGATCGTTAAGGTTTTGTGTCAACTTGGCTGGGCCGTGATTCTCAGTGGTTTGGCAGTTATGATGTAGTCACCTCGATGATGAGATCTGCTATGAGTAGCCAGTCAGTTGAAAGGGAGTTTCCTTGGGGGTGCGGCCTGCATCTGATATAGGTGGACTTTCTGGCAAAGCTTGTGGGCTTTTGCTCACTCTGGATCCTGCAGCTGGCTTCTATTCATCTGACCTCTGGTTCTTGGGACTCAAGCTAGCAGCTTACCTGCTGATCTTGGGATTCGTCAACCTCTGCAGCCTGTGAGCCAGAGGCCTGTTGTCTGACCTGCTGATCTTGGGTTCACCTGCCCCTGCAGCTACGTGAGTCACAAGAAGCTGTCAGCCTGACCCACAGACTTGGGACTTTCCAGCCTGTACAACCGAGTGAGTGCCATTTCCTTTATATAAATCTCTCTGTATACATATGGGGCAGTTCTGCTGTGTCCTGTAAGGTCACTATGAGTTGGAATCGACTTGATGGCAACGGATTTGGTTTTTTGGTTTTTTGGTTTTTATATACATATTTATACGCTTCACTGGTTTTACTTCTCTAGAGAACCCAGCATAAGACACAGACCATTACTAAGTGTTGAGGAGAAGGCTGGCTTTATGGTGCAGGAGTTTCTAAGAGACCTTGACTATAGCATAAAACATAGTATGCTCAAGTTCATTCAGCAAGTCTGTATTAAATGTCTACTCCTTACTTGGTATATACAAATAATACAGGTCTGCGTTGGGTTCTCCATGAAAAAGAGCTCACACTGGACTTCAGAAACCTGAATAGTGGAAAGCGTAATGGGATTGAATATAATTAAATTTAAAAAGTTTGTTATGGATAGCACTAGAGAGATCTTTGTGACTTAATGGAGACATAGACTCACGACCGACGGGTACAACTGCCTTTGTGAGTGAGGGATGGAGTTCCAGGGGAGGGCAGAGCAGAGGCAGGAAGGCCAGACACAGCTGGGCCATCAGGGGAGTGAGGCCCACAGCTGGACAGAAGGTGGGAGGCAGGGACTGCTGCCAGGCTAACGCAGCCCCACCCCATGCTGTCTCTCCCGGCTGCCTCCCTCTACTGCTGTCTTAGTGGTCTGTTGCTGCTCAACAATCCACCCCAGAACGTAGTGGCTTAGAGCAGCAGTGTCGTTTACAGTCTCCCTGAGTTTCTGAGGATCAGGGAGTCGTGAGCAGCTCATTGGGCAGTTCTGGCTCACAGTCTGTCATGCAGCCACAGTGAAATGGTGGGTGGCTGGGGCCGGGGTCCTCATGAAGGCTTCTTCACTCTCATGTCTGGTGCCTGGGCTAGGGAGACTGGAACAGCAGGGCAGAGTCCTCCTCAGATCCCTCTCTCTGTCTCTCTGTGGTCTATTGACATGGTCTCCTGAGCATGGCCAGACCCTTCACGTAGTATCTCAAGGCTCCAAAGGTGTGTGTGGAAGAGAAAGAGAGCACCAGGTAGAAGCTGTGTCCTGTTTTCTAGCCTGGTCTTGAAAACCATGTAGCATCACCTCCATGTAGTTAGTGATTGAATGGGAGGAGAGGACACTGGTCCTACCTCTCAGTGCGGAGTTCCAGTGTTCAGGGGCTGCTGGTTATCCAGGTGAGAGACCAGGCTGGTAACATTGGTGACGGTGACACTGCTGGATTCTGGGTCCGTTTTGAAGGTAGAGTTGATAGGATTTGCTAACGAATCACATTTGAGGTATGAGGGAAGGAAGACTTGGAGGTTTTTGGTCTGATTGGTTAGAGAGATGGAGCTGCCATTTACTGAGGTTGTAAAGATGGGAGCACTGTGTTTGGGGCAGAATTCAGGAGCTCTGCTATGAACGTGCTAAGTTTGAGGTGCCCCTTTCACATCCGAGTGGAGGTTTCCAGTGGATAGTGTCATAGAGTCTGGATTCAGAGCGAAGAGTCAGGCTGGAGTCATCAGTATCTCATGGACGCGATCCCCGAGGGGTGTTCTAATGGTGGGTAGGGGCTGGGGTAGCGTGGTGGAGTCCCTGGGTGGTGCAAATAGTAACACGCTGGGCTGCCAACCAAAGGGCTAGAGATCCCAATCCACCCAGAGGCACCTCGAAAGAAAGGCCTGGTGATCTACTTCTGAAAACTCGGCCATCGAATACCTTATGGAGCACAGTTCTGCTCTGACACAATGGGATTGCCATGAGTCAGAGTTGACCTGATGGCCACTAGTTTTATTTTTGTTTTTTAAAGACAGAATAGAGAGTGGAACACTCAACAGTTACTTCAGAGGAAAAAAATGAATAGGACTTGGTGACAGACTTAAGGTTGAGGCCTTAAGGAGAGGGAGGAATTAGAACTGCCTCCGAGATTTTAAGAGTTTGAAAGATTAAGTGGACAGGCTTCCTGGTTTCACTGACTTTATGGTCTTGTCAGCAGACTGTTTTTTTATTTTAATCTTTATTGTATATTAAGACCCTGATCAATTGAGATTTGAGTCTGCTTTGAGGCCATCCAGGAAAGTGTCAGCAAGCACTCCAGATAGCCTTCACCAATGCCAGGACAAATAAGGCTCCTTTGCTGGGCCACAGCGTGGAGGTAGGGAGCAGTCATGCTGGACAAATGTTTCTCAGCCCTTAAATGACCTTTCTGTGTTTAGTAGCCATGCCTTAAATAGCTCACCCCGTTCTGTCTTTTGACAACTCAAGCAAAACAAAATGCCAGAAGGGCACCTGGCCCAGGTTCCATGTGCCATGTGCACTGCAGGGGGCGGTGGACAGGTTCCATGTGCCATGTGCACTACAAGGTGGGGCGGGACAGGTTCTGTGTGCCCTTTGCACTGCAGGGCAGGGCAGGACAGGTCAGTGTGCACTGCAGGGTGGGCCCGGACAGGTCAGTGTGCCATGTGCAC
>NW_004443938.1:12390872-12391639 GCF_000243295.1 Trichechus manatus latirostris | reverse complement strand
GCATGTCTGTGCAGACAGTTGGGATGGCTGAGGAGAACTCAGGGTGACACGGATGATTTTCCATTTGATAAGATTTTCTTTTACACGTCCTCTTCCCAGGCCCTATGCCAGGCTACGATAGAAAGCTAAAGAGGTCAGCTGTCCTTGCCCGAGCCACTTGTCTGGTGAGGAAGACATGGGCAGTGGTGCAGTGTTGGGTCATACAGGGGATGGCCGTTCAGGCCTCTGTAATGGCCAGGGAGTCGTGAGTCAGAGGAGGCTTGCCGGGAGTGGGGAATTTTAGTCAGTTTGGACATTTCACTTCAATTCTTGGTGATTTCAAGGGAATGAATGACTGCAGGTATTCTGTGACTCCAAAAAGCGAATAAACATAGCGCCATAATTTTATCTGAAATTCTTATTCCTGAATTCTAATTTTTTACAATTTAGAAGGTATATGGTGCGTGTACCATATAGTATGCAAGACTCCCAGCGGGCTGGGGCATCACCCTGTAACCAGCCATAATATTTCAGCAAAGGGCATCACCCTGTAACCAACCATAATATTTCAGCAAAGCACACTCTACTGGGCTGAATCGTGTCCCCCAAAATTCATGTCTGCCGGAACCTGTGAAACAGGGTCTTTGCAGATGTAATCAAGTTAAGATGAGGTCATTCTAGCTTGGAGTGGGCCCAGGAGGCAAGGAACGATCCTCCCCTAGAGCCTTCAGAGGAGCATGGCTCTGCAGACACCTTGATTTGGGACTTGTGGCCTATGGAGCTGTGAC
>NW_004443938.1:12387955-12389687 GCF_000243295.1 Trichechus manatus latirostris | reverse complement strand
CAAAGTCCCTGGGCCCTTAAGGTCTAGAAACTGGACTCAAACCCAGTGTTGTGTCTTCAGACCTGAGGTGCTCCTCACTGCCCTCTGCCACCTTACACATACTTAGAATAGTCTTGCCTTCCTGGTATACATTTAATAGGTGTCAGTGATGATGAAAACATTACTTTCTGAATTCTATGAAATCTCATATCCAGTTCCCCTGCCTTTAACACAGGGATGATTATGTCCGCTTTTATTATAGTATTGTTGTGAGGATTATAGTGGAATAACAGAAAGTGAAAATGATACAATGATTAAGTTGTATACACATTCTAGCTATTATTATCAAGGTGTGGATTTGCATAGTTTGGGTTGGCATCATGCCTGTTTTCAAGGTCATGATCTGGAAACAAAACGTATAAAGGTGAATAGAAATGTACCATTAGAATTATATCAGCATACCAGTTACCATCGAGTCGATTCCGACTCCTGGCTGTGGACTCACCTCATCCCCATCGTTGTGTGGTTTGGTTATCTGCTCAGTCTGTTTGAGATTACGTTTTACATAGGCACAGCGGATTGGACAGATAATTGGCCACACCCAGGATGGGGATGACAGTGAGCTCACCAGTGGGAGCTGCACTTTTAGCTGGGCGAGAAAGGGCTGGAGGGATGCAGAAGAGCACAGTCAGGCATTCGAATGCCAGGGTCAGTCTGAGTCAGAGCCTAGAGCCGGTTTTCCAGTGCACACAGCCTAGGTTCTCTGCACATGGGTGTAACGAGAGTGGAGTGGTGACTGCAGACCACCAAAGGGAGAAATGACTTTCCGCAGGGCTGATTGACGCACACACTTAGTTGACCCCTTTTAAAGGGTTTCCGAGAGGGTGCCTATCTGCTAGGAGTTGAATGTGGTTTGGGTATGGCTTTGGAAGAGAATGAGAGCAAAAGAAATTGTTGGCTTGGTAAGAAGTAAATGAGTGAGGATTCCTACCGAGGAACCAAACGGTGGTCACAAGACTGGGGTACAAGAGGTGGGTCGAGCGGTGGCTGCTGCGGCTGTAAGGACTGGGGGAGACTTTAGTGACGTTCTCTGAGCGTGACTTAGCCTTCTCAAGTACCATAATATTTACATCTGCAAGTATACCCCACACAAGATTTTGTAGCATATAAAGCCAATTGTTTTATTTCCTGAATATTGTATACATTATGACAAGATAATTTAATTTTGAAAATTTGACTTTTAGTATAAGAGCTATATGCTTATACATATAAACAACATTTATTTTTATATCTTTTTATTAGTTGGCAGTGAATTGATCCTGTCAGGCCAAGCATTTTAATTTGTTTGACAGTTATTAGCCAGCTGTCCAGACTGGGCTCAGGGGACACTATCACCCTGAGGAAGCATGAGCAGTTGACCCTGTGTGAGTCTTCGACATCAGCTGAGCGGCCCCTTGTCGGTATGGCCAAGTGAGAAAGGCAGACAGAGGATCCAGGGAGAAGACAGCCTGGGGCTCGGGGCGCCATGGAGGCTACTGCAGAGGGCAGGCAAGGGCTTGTCTCATAAATATCTGGAGTGTGTTTAACACGACGTGACTGCAGAGTCAGATGATCTGCTTGGAAAACTTCCCAGCAGTCGCTTTAGAAATTCTGAAATTAATTCCAGATTATATCTCAGAGTACCCAACTCCAAAGTCAGGCTTTTCATTGAGTTAAAAGTAGTTGACTAAAATAAACAAACTGATGCACGACA
>NW_004443938.1:12384761-12385843 GCF_000243295.1 Trichechus manatus latirostris | reverse complement strand
GATGTATAAGAAAGAACCCTAATTTCTTGCCTTTAGCTTACAATAGCAATAGATTTCAGAGATAATTTTCTTTATTCAGAGAGGCAGTACACCATAGAGGTTAAGTACGTAGGCAGACACCGGAGTGCCTGGGTTAGAAATCAGACTTCACCACTTATTAGCTGAATGACCTTGGACAAGTTCCTGACTGCTCCGTGTTTCTATATCCTGATCGGTAAAATGGGGACAGCCATAGTTCGTATCTCATAGGGGTGTTGGAGGACTAAATGAGTTAATGCGAGTAAAGTGCTTCGAATTGTATCTAGCACATAGTAATATGAGCAATTTTTTAAAACCTTGAAAATGTGGAGAGAATTACTAGTTTATTTCTCTCATCTCAAAGTGATTTACAAAAATAAACAGAAAAATCAGGAGGGCATAGTGAAAATGGAAAAATATTGTAAAAGCAGAGGATAAAAATGGAAAAAAAGATGCATGCATACAGTTGGGATAGTGGGTGAGTGTGCAGGTAAGCAGAGAGGGAGAGAGGGGTTAGGGTGCTGCTGAGAGCTGGTGGAAGTGCCTGCAAGGCTCATATGTCATGGGACACAGGCGCGTGGTTGGTGTAGTGACTGCTGGTATAGTTCTGTTAGTTAAGTCTCAACAAAGGTTGATTGTATTACACAAAAGTGCAAATCTCATTTGAAAGTGCAAACCAACTTTAAAGGTCCCTGCTCATCTAGAACGTCAGAATTGCTGTATACCTTATATATTAAATGATCCCGTTGGTCATGTGTATGTCCTAAAGCTTCACGAAGTTCTCCAACTACATCCTACAGTAGACGTCCTTATTTGAAGGGATTGGGATTGATTCATCTAGAAAATGTGGTTAGTTAATCCAAAAAAGGGAAAGTGGGTTAAAATAGGAAATCATTAAAAATGATGTTTAAACACTTTAACTTAAACATAATTCCAAGGAGTAGGTTTTCCATGTACTCGCTACATGGATACCATCATGTTTTTTCCAATGTCCAAGGCACGTGTTACTCGCTGTAGAACAGTACAGTGCCAAAATTCTATTCAAGAAACGTTCTGATGGGGTT
>NW_004443938.1:12380296-12382152 GCF_000243295.1 Trichechus manatus latirostris | reverse complement strand
CTCTGACTCCTTATCTGAGTCCTGAAAATGAATGTCCCAGCTCAAGATGATGTGGTGTACTGATTCATAGTTCCAAAGGGGTGAAGCCAAAATAAATAGCAGTTTCATAATTTTGTTAGATCTGGTCTATTTTTGCTGGAAGTATTTTAATAGGCAAAGAATTTCTTTTTCTCCCTAATTCCTGTTACTAAAATCAATAAAGGGCAACTTCTCCCTTATAGCGTACTTTTTTCTTGTACTTCTTATCATATACGTGGAAAAATTGTGTTTTGACGCGGAGATTAGTAGAAGTGGATTTGGAGGTTTTACTGTGCAATCTTAGGTTTTAATTAATCTGTTGCTGTTAGTTGTGGTCAAGTCAATTCTGATTCATGGTACTCCCACGTGTGTTGGAGTAGAACGGTGCCCCATAGGGTTTCCAAGGCTATGACCTTTTGGAAGCAGATCACCAGGCCTGTCGTTAATTGCCAGTGCTATAAAGGGGTGCGTGAGCCATGTGGTGTGTCTCTTTCTGGTACTGTTGTCCTTTGAGTTTGTAGGTGACACTTCTGACAGGACTTGTGTATTGTCAGTGTGGATTTGGCCGGAAGGCGGGTAAAAGCCTGGAAAGCCTGTCCTATGAGGTATGCATCACACCTCATATGCAGCAAGACCTTTGGGCTTATGGTGAGAGCACCTATTGAAGAGCATAGCCCGGCTCAGGTCTGTTGGACAGAAATTCATATGTACGTGAACTAGGCTTTAACTGGTTTAAGTATTGCTAAAACTTTTTTAGTTACATAAACCATTCATGTGTATAGGGAGAAATTCAAGGAATAAAGCAGCATGTCCAGTGTAATATCCCTCCAGTACCCAGAGAAGCAGCCATTATTAACAGCTTGGTATTCTTCATGAACTTTTTGTGCACACAGGGGCAGGCACGAAGACACAGGGTCACACACATAAGTGTACACAGCTTTTAAAAAGCAAAATCAAGTCATGGTACACCTCTTCTGCAGCTTGATTTTTTCCCTCTGCCTAACTATATGTGAGCTTCTTTTCTTGCCAGTCCATACAGATATAACAAAATAAGATAAAAGAAAGAAGAAGATTATTATTCAAATAATGGATGTACCATTATTTAATTATCCAGCCAAGTGTTGATGGATGTTTAAGTTGTTTTGTCTGCCTTCCCTTATTGATTTGTTAGCACCTTCAACTTAAAAATAAACAAAACAGAATTCCAGTTAGTTTTGTCAGTTATTAAAGTATGGGCATGTGCTCCTAGCTGTGGGATTGTTGTTGTTAGATACCGTCCAGTTGGTTCTGACCCATAGTGACCCTATGTACACCAGAATGAAACACTGCCCGTTCCTGTGCCATCCTCACAATTGTTGCTATGCTTGAGCTCATCATTGTAGCCACTGTGTCAGTCCATCTGATTGAAGGTCTTCCTCTTTTTCCCTGACCCTCTACAAAACGTGATGTCCTTCTCCAGGGACTGGTCCCTCCTGATAACGTGTCCAGAGTATGTAAAATTAAGTTTCATCGTCCTCACTTCTAAGGAGTGTTCTGGCTGTACTTCTTCCGAGACACAATTGTTCATTCTTCTGGCAGTCCATGTTCACTCAATATTCCTCGTCAACACCATAATTCAAAGGCATCAATTCTTCTTCTGTTTTGCTTATTCATTGTCCAGGTTTCGCATGCATATGAGGCAATTGAAAATATCATGGCTTGGGTCAGGCTCACCTTAGTGCTCAAAGTGACATCTTTGCCTTTTAATACTTTGAAGAGGTCTTTTGCAACAGATTAGCCCGACGCAATATGTCATCTGATTTCTTGACTGCTGCCTCCATGGGTGTTGATTGTGGATC
>NW_004443938.1:12369915-12378675 GCF_000243295.1 Trichechus manatus latirostris | reverse complement strand
CCTGGATTAAAGAGAATGAATTAGGAGTGAGGGGTACTTTTTTATTATTGTGATAAAAATGTATATATATAACAAAATATTTACCTAATTCACAGTGTTTACATGTACAGTTCAGTGACGTTTATTATGTTCAGCATGTTGGGCAAACCGTCACCAAAGTTTTGCAGTGAGGGGTACTTTGGATGCATACTGTCTGCTTACTTTCTGGAGTGTGTTGTACCAATGCGTACTGCTGTGTTTGAGGATACGTGTTACCATATCTTTGTCAGCATTGGATATTATATTTCTGGATGATTTTTGTTGTTATTGCCATTTCTTTTGCCGGGAGTAAATGTCTAATGTTATCTGGAGTGTTTAGATGTGCTTTTCTCTGCAGTGTGGGAAACTTCCACAAGAGGAGACTTCATGTTTTGCTCACTTCGGTATTCCTAGACACTAGAACAGTGCCTGGAATGTGGCCAGCACTCAGTAAATGGTTGTTGAATGAATGAAGTAACAGAACGTCTGCCTAACTGAAGCTTACACAAATAGGAATTTGACTCACATAATAGGAAGCAAGAGAGGTGAATGCTGCTGCCATTTTCCAAAAGCCCAGGGCAGCATCTCTCCTTCTCTTGGTCTCTTCCTCATGGCTAGGCTACAAGGTGGCTGCCACAGCTTTCTGTGCCACAGTGAAGTTTAAGGCTGGAGAAAGCTGGATGGAGTGACTTCAGCAGATTTCTGCTCCCAGTTCATTGGCCAGTCCTGGCTTGGGAGGGGAAGGGGATGGTGGAAATCAAATAGCAGAGGCAGGCAAAGGAGGAGCGTGTTGGGATGGCGTGCTGGGTAAGCACCCCTATACTGCCACAGAACTGGTTCCTTGTAATTTGTATTTCTTTGCTCATTAGGGAAACCACCGAGCCTTTCCTCTTATTTATTTATTTAGCATTTTCTCTAGTTTGTTTTGACCTTTTACTTGTAGTAATTTGAATTAGTATTAATTCGATCTCTTTTGGTTACAAGTTGCAGAAATCCACCGTAGGGCATTTACTGCTCCTCCTAACAGCCCTGGTCTGGACTGACTGTCGGCCCATTTCAGTCCAGGGGCATAGATGGCACCTTCGGGCCTCGGCTTTTCTCCATGGGTTGACTTTATTCTCTTGTCAGCTCTTCCAGGGTGAATGGTTTGTGATAGGATAGCCTCAGGTTTCCATGATTCTGACAGCTCACAATGCCGGGTGAAAGTTGATACATCAGATTTCAGGAGTGAGCTGGTGGCCCAGCCTTGGAGCAGTCGGTGGAGGTGTGGAGGACCTGATCGGCTGCCAAGGTCAGGGGCCTGCCCACAACAGCGGACGGTGAGGCATCGGATGGCAGTTCTGGCAGGAGGGTAGGGGTAGGCCAGGAGCCCCTCCCTGTGGAAGCAGGAGTGCCAGATACACGCGCGCGCACACACACACACACACACACGCACACACACGCACGCACGCGCGCGCGCACGTCCACTACAGGCTTGAACGGGGGCATTTTCATTCTTCTGTAGTTGACTCTTGTTTTTCCTTGATTTATTTTTTCCCTGCTGTCTCAAAGTTTAGAAATTTGTCATTTTCCAAAGATGCTGTTTTATGCTGGATTTGACATTTTTACATTCTGCTCAGTCCTGGAGTTGAAGTATGGTGGAGGGTGAGGTAGCGTGCGCTCCGGAGCTGGGCTGAGTCAGGCTGCCTGACTTCACACGGTGGCGCCACCGTGTGGCCGCGTGAGACCTTGGGCTGATTATAACATCTCCCTACGCCTCACTTTTCAGAACAGTAATAGTTCTTCTGAATAGTTACTGTGAGGGTTAAATGAGAAAATGCATGTCTGCTCTTGGCGGAGAACCACACGCAGTGCACGCACCCCATAGATGTTCGCTGCTGTTATTGTTGTTAGGGGTAGCATTACCCCCTCCCCCAATCAGTGTCGGTCGTTCACAGCGTGAGCTGCTCCCTGGCTGTCTCCTCCCTGATGTCTGGATCACAAGCCAACTTCATCACTTGCATGTTCTTGGCAAGAAGCCTCCTTGCTTTTAGGCAGTTCAGTCAGATGATTAATAAACATTTACCGAGAGCTTAGCTCTGCGTGCCGTGGCTTCCTTCTTTGATATAGGGGTCTGTTTTCACAGGGAACTTAAGTACAGTGATAGTCAGCAATGATTCTTTAAAAAGGTAGAATGGAAGAGGTAACACAGACAAAAGAAATTCATTGTTAGGAAATAGATCCTGTGAAATATGTGAAAAGGACCAATTTTAAGGTAACTTTTTCTAATTTTTGTATAATCTTATATATATGAAATTATAGAAATAATATACATTTATTTTGTTAAAAAATGCACTAAAAGAAGAACATAAAAATCTCCTGTGATCCCACCCCCTGGAGATAACCATTCATTACATTTGAGCGTCTCTTTCCAGGCTGCTTTTCTGTATACACGTGCGCATACTTTGTACAATGACGTCGAAGGTTCTACTTAAGGGAATGTATGTAAAAGGTGCAGCCAGTTGGCAGCGCCTTGGAAAATTGAATACAGAATTGCCATATCACCCCGCAGTTCCTCTCCTAGGTTTGTACCCGGAGGACTTGAAAGCAGAGAAACAGATACATGTACACCAGTGTTGGTTGCAGCCGTCTTCACAGTAGCCAAAAGTGGAAACACCCGAGATGTCCATCAGTAGCTGAATGCATAAACCAAATGTGGTATATCCATACCAAAACCAAAAACCAAACCCGTCGCCACTGAGTTGACTGACTCATAGTGACCCTATTGGACAGAGTAGAACTGTCCTGTAGGGTTTCCAAGGAGTGGCTGGTGGATTCGAGCGGCTGACCTTTTGGTTAGTAGCTGAGCTCTTAACCACCGCACCACCAGAGTTCTGTATATCTATACAGTGGAGTGTTACTCAGCCATAAAGAGAAATGAAGTCCTGAGACATCCTACCACATGGATGCACCCTGAAAACATGCTGGGTGAAATAAGTTAGTCACGAAACGACAGCGCTTTTCCCCTGTCATTTTTACAGATGCTCAGTAAGTAATACTTATCCTCACCCGAGCTCTGTGTAGCATTTACTTGACATCACAGTGCTTTGGATTTTGAGTTCTGCAGTATAAACCTCAACGTACACGTAAACACCCGTTGAAATGCACGTTATCATTCACTGGGTCTCGGGCAGGGCCCTGGTAGTCTGTATCTCTGCAAGCTCTCAGGCAGCGCTGATGCTGATGCTGATGCTGCTGGCCCCAGGACCACGCCGTGGTGGTGAGGCCGGAGTTGGCTGGAGTCAGTTGAGAGTCCTGCGTGTGCTGGTGGTGGTAGTGCCCGGCCTCCCAGCCCCTGCCTGAGAGACCTGTGATTCAGACCCAGCTGTTGGAAGGTGAGGCACTGCATGAATATCCCTTTAAGTGAGAGACACCCAGTACTAACATTTATTGAGTGCTTTCGTGTACCAGGTGCTTTGTATTTAGTTCTGTTTTAATTTATTCCTCATCACCTCCCTGTTTTATGGACCAAACTTGCTGCCATGGAGTGGATTCCAACTCATAGCGACCCTATGGTCAGAATAGAACTGCCCCATAGTGTTTCCAAGGAGCATCTGGTGGATTCAAACTGCCGACCTTTTGGTTGGCAGCCATAGTTCTTAACCACTGCGCCACCAGGGTTCCATTTAATGTCCAGACTTGCTCTGAGGCCACAGTTACATGTTCTGCAGCCAGAATTCAAACTAGTCTGGCTGACTTCAGAGCCCAAGCTTGTAACCACTGCCCCTTCTTGGAGTTTTGACGACAGAACGATCTAAAGACATTGGAGTTCTTACCCTGTCTCTGTCTCTGGCTCGCCAGCTGACGTCCAGTGACCCCCAGTACTCGAGGTGATTCTAACTGGGCGTCTCAGATCCCAGTATTCAGGCAAGAGAAGGTGCTAGCATTTTGTAACTATTGCTTAACAGTCTCGTAACCTCAGAGTAGTATAATACAGATCACATTTCACAAGACAACATGTTTATTAATGTGGAATTTAACTACATTCATTTACTGAGAATTACCATTTTGACCATTTTGATAAAGCTTACCAAATTAAAGTGTATTTATATATAAACCTTTTAGAATTTACTGAAGTAAATTATGTAAAAATATTTTTATTACACAGACATGATCTACAAACTTCTTGAACTAGTACCTTTGTCAGTAAAAAAATTGGACATGTACCCCAGTAAGTAGCATATTTATTTATATGTTACATACTACTCTCCCAATAGAAAGTATGTGTACTATAAACATAAAAGAGAAATCGTAAAAGGGTAAGATGCCAGTGAAATAAACAGTATTTTTAAATTTAAACTACCTTCCCAATCATGATGGATTTGCCCTGCTATAAAGTAATATCTGAAGGTGTAGTGTTTAGAAGGGCCTTCATTCATTCACAGCTGTGCATCTAAATCCGTATTTAAATCGTTGTCTTGATAATTTCTTTCTTGATAACTTTTTTTTCTGTTCCTTTTGCTTTCTGTCTTGTCAGATGTGAGCAGATTGTCTTTGCATTTACCTGCAGTGAGGCTGGTGAGGGACTCATCCTGGAAGCAGGAAGTGTGTCCATTCTGCGTTTTCTTGTTTTGACCCCTGCTTGCATCATTAGTTTTGTCTTCTCTGGTTTCTTTGCAATGATCCTCTGAAACTGCTGGTCCGTTTGTGAGGTTAGTGTAGTGAAAACTAGGTATCTAATTCAGAAGCCCGTGTACCTGGGAATAGGTACAGTAGAGGTGCTGTAAGCAGGTGACCCCATGGTTGTCAGAGCAGAGCTGTGCTCCATAGGGTTTTCAGTGGCTGATTTTCAGAAGGAAATTGCCAGGTCTTTCTTCTGAGGAGCCGCTGGGTGGACTTGAACCTGCAGCCTTTTGGTTATCACCTGAATGTGTTAACTATTTGCACTACACACAGACTCTACAAATGCTCTCCTTTTTTCCAAGTCAATGCCTTGTTCTTACCAAGAATTTTATAACGTGACTCTTCCCTCTCTTGTTTCCAGTGGAAGATTAATTGTGTACCCAAGTATGTACAGAGGACCTCTCCCCTGCTGCCTTCCCCCTTTGCTTTCTTTGTTAGCTTACTCTTCTGCTGCTCAGGCCTCCCCAGAAGGCCCTCCCTGCAGCATCTGGGAGGGGCCTGGTTTGCTTTCAGCACCTGGGGCTGGAGCATCTCCCACTCAGCCGACCTAGCTCTTCCCCTCCTGCAGATGGCGCTTACAGCAGCAGTTCTCAAACTAGCCTTCCTCCGGCACCTGGAACAATGGCATGTCTAAGGTGTGGCAGTTATGGTATGTGCCCTGGGTGCCACTTGAAGGAGAGCACCACCGAGCAGTTTCTATTAACCATCCCAGTTCCAGTAGCCAGCTGTGAGAGCTGATTCAGCAAGTTAAAACTAATACTTTTGTATTTGAGAGCCTCCATGGGTCAGGGCAGACTGTGTTCTTGCTCTGCTGAGTGTAGAAAGAGAAGAAACTGAAAATAGTGACTCTGAGCACATCACAGACCAGTTTTCGTCCGTGAAAGCAAGGAAGGTGCAGTTACTATTTTCACGTACTGCCGTAATGTGTTAAGTAAAAGGTTAACGAGTTTGACTTGCCTTTTTGAGTTGATATTATGGTAAAGTTCTTTAAAAGATGGGTGTCAGATGTTTGGACAGGGGTGCAGTTTCAGTGTTTGCATAGGCACTGTTTTCTGTAGGTACATCTCCAACCTGGAGGGCCTGCTTGAGAGATTGTGGGCCCCACCCTGGACCTGCTGCTTCAGTAGGTCTGGGTGACCTTTCTAACAAGTCCCGGGTGGTGCTTTGTTGCTGATGCTGAGACTCTGAGAGCCACCGGCCCACGGGAACTGCTGTTTTTCATTGGCATTGGCCAGGTTCCCTGGAAGCTGAGCCCAAGGTAGAGATCCTTGTTCCACGGATTTATTGCAGGTGCTTTCGGGGGATAGGGAGTAGTCCAGATTTTCTCGTGACGCTGCCCATACACAACGCAGAGAGAAGAGATTGTGGCTAGTGGGCCTTGTAGGTATTCTCACCAAGGGGTGAGGCCCCAAAGTTCAGCAGCTGCTCAGAGAAGCCGCCAGCTTTCAAGGCGCCTGGGAATTAGCAGCAGGAAGGTGATGGCTGAAGGGATGGGAGGGAGCCAGGGTGAGAAATGGGGCATAGGAAGAGGACAGGACCTTGGGGTGCATGCCCTCCTGGGGTGGGATTTCAGAGACCATCAAGCAAAGCTGAGGGACATGGTGTGGAAGAAATCAGGGGAGAGAGAAACAATTCTAGACAGGTGTGGGGGTCTGGCAGGAATGGAAAAAAATTGGTTTTGTTTAATCATTAGAGCTCAGGATGGCACCGTGATGCCCAGATGGAGGAACCCTCATGAACATCAAGCAAACCATGTGCTATGTAATAACAGCAGTGGCTAATGTGGGTGCTGTTCACAGGACTAGTTCAGGTCAGGCTCTCGACCAAGGGCTGCCCCTGTACCCCTTCACCCAGAGAAAGCAGGTGCAGGCGCAGGGCAGAGATAAAGAGATTAACGGCTCTGGGGTCCCACTTACCAGGGTTCAACCCTGGCTTGTCCCCACTTGCTGAAGGATTTTGGGGGACACTGGTGAACACTCCTAAACCATTTGGAGTGTTGAGGATGGTCATAATTACCTGCTTGAGGTTTTGCATGAGGCTGAAATGAAATGATACGTGTAAAGGAGCTGGCAGATGGTGAGCCCAGAATGACAGGTAGTTATTAGTATCCTTGGCAATTATAATCTTGCGGGAGTCCTGTCAGTTAGGTGGTGGTACCCCTGTTTTACAGATGAGGAAACTGAGCTCAGGGAGGTTGTGTGACACACCCACAGTCACACAGCTGCTAAGTGGTGTTGCTCATTTTTTATCAACACTATTCATGATGGAATGTAATAGAATCCTGTTATTACAGCATAGAGGTGGCTGAATTTTTTGACCATCCAAGCTACTTTGATAATTCCCTTCAGCAAGAATTTTATGTTTACATCTGCCAACAGACTGAAGTAATGTATATTCATGAAATAATGTATCCGTCAACAAACAGGAAAGAAAAAGTTGTGCTTTAATAAATAGGTGTAGCTAAATGCTAATACAGAGTTGCCAAAATGGAATTTAAGTTAAAAAAGGGCCCAAGGTCTATTTCAGGTGATTCAGGTTCCTGACTGAGAGTCAGTGTTAAGTTCCAATAAAACAGCACCCGTTACCCATTGCCGTCCAGTCAATTCATTGCGACCCTATAGGACAGAGTAGAACTGCCCCGCGGAGTTTCCAAGGCTGTAAATCTTTACAGAACCATACTGCCGTATCTTTCTTCCTTGGAGCTGCGGGTGGGTTCAAACCGCTGAGCACTGCAACCACTGTGCCACCAGGGCTCCTTTTTAACAGCACAGACACAGAAACTTAAACAGTAAGAAATACTTTGAGGGGAAAACTCTATTAAATATATTGGGGAACGTGTAATTATAGTTTTCTGTTTACAGCTGTTAATACAACCAGCCCAATTTTCATTCTAAAAGGGGAGTGCTGGGCAGAAGACAGGTCTTTGCCTGGTTCAGGAACTCCAGCTAATTCAGGTTTAGCAGGGAGTGCTGACGGTCCCCTGTTCCAGGTGTTTGCAGACTCTGAAAATGCCTTGCTTGCAGAGAGCTGCCTGCCTGTGAGCCTCCTGACCCTGTCCCTGTCCCTCTGCACTGCTCTCAGGCACTCTGCATAGCGCTGAGCTCCTTGTTTTATCGTTATTTACCCACCTGCTGCCTCCCCCTCCCTGTACTGAATGCTTCCAGGTGTGTGAGCCCAGTGCCTTATTTAGCTGTCTCTTTGGCTCCAGCTTGGTGTCTGGCATATGGTAAACACTCCGCAAAGGTATGAAATACCCCAGGCTTCTCTACTATCTTTTCTGCATTTTAACTGGGATTTAGCCCAGTGTCATTTGTCTATTAATACTGTGGTTAGACAAGCCTCAGGGTTGTTTCATCTCATGTGGAAGGTTGTTAATGAAGTCTTCCTCCAATCCCGATGCCGCGTTCTTGTTCATGTAGTCCAGCTTCTCTGATTATTTGTTCAGCATATAGACTGAATAAGTATGGTGAGAGGATACAACCGTGACACACATCTGTCCTGACTTTAAAACACCAGCATCCCCTTGTTCTGTTCAAATGACTGCCTCTTGGTCTATGTACAGGTTCAATTAAGTGTTCTGGAATTCCCATTCTTCACAATGTTATCCATAATTTGTTATGATCCAAAAAGTCAAATATCTTTGCACAGTCAGTAAAACCCAGGTAAACATCTTTCTGGTATTCTCTGCTTTCAGCCAAGATCCATCTGACATCAGCAGTGATATCTCTCATTCCACGTCCTCTTCTGAATCCGGCTTGAATTTCTGACAGTTCCCTTTGGATGTACTGCTGCAGCTGCTTTTGAATGATCTTCTGAAAAGTTTTACTTGTGTGTTATTAATGATATTGTTCAATAATTTCCACATTCCGTTGAATCACCTGTCTCTGGAATGGGCATGTGTGTGGATCTCTTCCATCAGTAGCTGTCTTCCAAATTTCTTGGCGTAGACGAGCGTGATGGTTGAGGTTGTATGTCAGCTTGGCTGTCCCATGATGCAGCTATGTAATGATGTAATCACTTCCAGAATGAAATCTGATATAATGTAATCACCTCCATGATGAGATCTGCTATGAGCAGCCA
>NW_004443938.1:12367937-12369407 GCF_000243295.1 Trichechus manatus latirostris | reverse complement strand
GTTGGTTCTTGATCATATGCTGCCTCTTGAAATGGTTTAACATTGACCACTTCTTTTGGGACAGTGACTCTGTGTATTCCTTCCATCTTCTTTTAATGCTTCCTGCATTTTTTAATATTTTGCCCATAAAATCCTTCAATCCTGCAACCCGAGACTTGAATTTTTTCTTTAGTTCTTTCAACTTGAGAAATGCTGAGTATGTTCTTCCATATTCGTTTTCTAATTCCAGGTGTTTGCATATTTCATTATAATACTGTACTTTGTCTCCTCGAGCGGCCCTTTGAAATCTTCAGACGCAGATGACACAACCTTGCTTGCTGAAAGTGAAGAGGACTTGAAGCACTTAATGATGAAGACCAAAGACTACAGCCTTCAGTATGGATTACACCTCAACATAAACAAAAATCCTCACAACTGGACCAATAAGCAGCATCATGATAAATGGAAAAAAGATTGAAGTTGTCACGGATTTCATTTTACTTGCATTCACAATCAACATCCATGGAAGCAGCGGTCAAGAAATCAAATGCTGTATTGCATTGGACAGATCTGCTGCAAAGCCCTGTTTAAAGTGTTCAAAAGCAAAGATGCTACTTTGAGGACTAAGGTGTGCCTGACCCTAAACCTCCCCCACCAAAAAAAAAAAAAATGTTGCCCTCAAGTCAATGCTGACTCATAGTGACCCCATAGTATAGAGTAGAACTGCCCCATAGGGTTTCCAAGGAGCAGCTGGTGGATTCGAACTGCCAACCTTCTGGTTAGCAGCTGAGCTCTTAACCACTGCACCACTATGGTATTTTTGGTTGCCTCACATACATGCGAAAGGTGGACAGTGAATAAGGAAGACTGAAGAATTGATGGATTTGAATTATGCTGTTGGCAAAGAATATTGAATATGCCATGGACTGTCAGAAGAATGAACAAATCTGTCTTGGAAGAAGTATAGCCAGAATGCACCTTAGGAGCTAGGATGGCCATACTTTGTCTCACGTACTTTGGACATGTTATCAGGAGGAACCAGTCCCTGGAGAAGGACATCATGCTTGGTAAAGTAGAGGATCATTGAAAAAGAGGAAGACCCTCAAGGAGATGGATTGACACAGTGGCTGCAGCTATGGGCTCAAACATAGCAATGATTGTGCAGATGGCGCAGGACCAGTTAGTGTTTTGCTTTGTTGTACACAGGGCCGTTATGAGTTCAAACCAACTTGATGGCACCTAATAACCAATGGACAAGTCAGTGCTTTTTGTAACTGCTTTGGTTGGAGATAACTTAACGCCATCTTGCTCATAGTTTTGGGAATGCTGAATTTCATTTTGATCTTTTCAAAGTAGGAAAGGATCATAGTTGAATTTGGTTAGAAGCACAGCTGTTTTTTCCCCCATGATCTGTGTTTCTCATGCATATTTCTACTTGCAGAATACAGTAACATAAAAGAATGGTGACATTTCAGTTCCTAATGTAGAACT
>NW_004443938.1:12365023-12365870 GCF_000243295.1 Trichechus manatus latirostris | reverse complement strand
GCGTAACTTTTGAGAAGAAATGAACCAATTGAACCGCTGTGAGTGTCATCAGAAGTTGGAAGTTGTCTTGAAGGAGAGACTTGGCTGTGGTGATTAGCATTCGTATGATATGCAGCACATGTGTGAATTTTCCTAGTAAAAATAATGTTCCTCCGGCATTTGCTCTTGTCCGTGAAGATGTGACCCTCTGGGTGGCTTTCTTGCCTCTGTGCCCCTAAACTGAGCTGTCAGGGACAGCTGGTTCTCCTCCATGCCACTCATAGGGCAGAAGGTAGGGAGCTGTCCCTTAGAACCCTCATCGAGCTGAAAATCGTGTTGGTTCTAGGAGGCCTGAAGAGGGAAGACATCCACGGACCATACTGACGAGGAGTCTGTGGGCATCACAGAGGCTTTAAGGAAGTCCTGCCTGTTAATAAGCACTTGATTAAGGAGCTCCTTCCCCCTAGCCTGAGGGTCTTATGAAGTGGGGAGAGGAGGGAGGAGGAGGGTGGGCCCTCCTGCCACTGAGTGTGTGGTTTCCTTTAAACACAAAGTGCAGAAATGGGCAGTCATTTGAAAACAAGATGTTAATGTGTGCAAAGAGGATGACAGGAAGTGGAATCGTTGGAAGGGGGTATTGTCAGGAACAGCCCTGTTAGAGGGAAAAGGCTGAGTATGCTTTTATTTTGGTGAAGGTGTTATGTAGGTCCATTCCTGTAGATCTGGAGGGGTATGCGCCAAATAGTTAAGAGAGCTGGTTTGGAGGTACAGAATTTCAAGGAATGTTCATTTTCCACTTATTTCTGTCATGTCTGAAATTAACTTAGTGTATATTTACTACCTGAAGAACTAATTATCTAACAAGTAA
>NW_004443938.1:12358103-12363988 GCF_000243295.1 Trichechus manatus latirostris | reverse complement strand
TATTTTCTAGGCTGGACATTTTAGCTTTCTAATTCAGAAAATTAGAGCATTCCTCACATACAATCATTTTTCCTCGGTGAGTAGGTGATCCCAAGAAATAGGATCATCGAACGAGTCTGCCTTACTTTATTTTTTAAAGATAGGAAAGCATACTGGACTGAGAATGGAAATACCTGGTTCCTGGACCCTGCTCTGCTTTTTCTTGGTTGGGACTTTGGGCCAATTAACCTCTCTGAACTTCAGTTTCTTTTTCAGTAAAATGAAGATGATAATGCCTGCCCCAGGTTACAGGGTGGTTTTGAGAATCAGATCCTTTTGTAATCAGTCAGTTTCTTTATAAGTAATAGGAGGAACTCCCTTGTTTTAGAATAGAAAATTTTGAATCATAAATACAGTGACGTAGCAGGGGCTTAGATAACAAATGGAGCCCTGGTGACGCAGTGGTTAAGCACTCAGCTGCTAACTGGAAGATGGGTGCTTCAAACCTACCAGCTGCTCCACAGGAGAAAGATGTGGCAGACTGCTTCTGTAAAGATTATGGCCTTGGAAACTCTATGGGGCAGTTATACTCTGTCCTATAGGGCTGCTATGAGTTGGAGTTGACTTGATATCAGTGGGTTTTAGATAGCAGGGTACGGTGATGAAAACAGATGATGTTTTCTGGCAGATCTTGAAAGCCTGTGAATGTGGTGGGTCAACCGTTTAGTGTATGCTTTCCTGTATTTATTATAGAGACTGGGAAGAGATTTTAATCAATGCAAGAATAAATAAAACTTACGAATTCATTGTGGAAGCAAGATATTTGTTAGCTTAAGTTAAGACTGCTTACCTCAGCGTGCCTAGGTGGTGCTGATGGTTAAATGCCCGACTACTTGCCGAAGGGTCAGCGGTTCAAACCCACCTAGAGGTGCCTCGGAATTCCGACCTGGCAGTCTGCTTCCGAAAGGTCACAGCCTTGAAAACCCTACAAAGCAGTTCTACTATGTACACATGGGTCGCCATGAGTCGGAATTGACTCGACAGCAGCTGACAACAACAACAGAAGGGAAAAAAAGACCAGTTAGCCCTCTAGCGGGGGTCAGTGTGAAGACCTTGATTTGAGTTGGGATCCCTGCTGCAGTTTAGAGCCAAGAAAAAGTATCATTTGCTAATAGATACAGTAACGACTTTCAGAAACAAATGACCTTTGCTAATTATATAGAGAGATTACTACTTTTTATTCAGAATATCTTATTTTGAAATTTATGATTCCCTAATTCTATGCATTTGGTACCTCAAGTAATCTGCTGAGTTTGTAGCCTTGGTGGCACCTGAGGTCTCTTGTCTGCTTTGTTTTCAGATAATTCCTTTCCAAACCCAGAAGCACCTTCTGGTCCAGGCACCCTACAACAGTGAGTGCACCTCACATGGGTCTTAGGATGCTGTTCTGAGCCCAGAGTGTTCAGGCAGGACTGAGTAGAGAGGGAGGCGGGCAGGGAGAACAGCTGACAGGTCAGTCCACCTAGGGTCGCTGTACTAGAGGAGAAGACGGAAAAACACAGCGATACAAGCGTCCTCACTATGTTGCCAAACCTTTTTTAAGTTATAAAACAAAGAAGTCTGTGGAGAGAGTCACACCTTCTCTCCGCTCCAGGTTTCCTATCTGTAAAATGGAGAGGTGATGGTAATAGTACTACCTCCTAAGGTATTTGTGAAGGTTAAAATAAGCTCAGGCGTGTGAAATGTTTTGTAACCTACTAGTTATTATTATTACTGAGACAAATTGTTCAATCTTCTGTCAAAAAAATCAGTATTTTCGGAAGTGTGAGAAGTTAGAAGTGAAATATACTCCTTATAGAAACACCAGAAAATATAGAGACGTTAAAGTAAAAATCCCTTATAATCCACCACTAACATTTTAGTTTATTTCTTCTGAGTGTGATTTTTTTGTTTTCTGTCAGAACTGGAACTTGTCGATACGGTTGTTTTCCGAGACGTTTTAGCATTGCAGAGATATGATGGCAGAATAGTGCTGATCAGAAAGAAAAAGGGAGGCGGCTTCTTGGGCGGTTACACAGGTGTGTGTCCCTGTGGGCAGCACCTCACTGGTGCCTAGGGCGTACTCACGGGCTGGGCGACCGATGGCCTGGGCCAGTCTGGCTGACTGAGTAATGGAGAAAGAAGACTGGGCTCTGGCTTGGGCCCTGACTGGACCTTGAACTTGCTGTGTGACCTTAGGCGAGTCAGCTCACCTCATTCGCCTCACTTTCCTCATCAGTAAGATGAAGTGTTTGGTTTATAATGTCCACTGTAACTCCAGAACGGCTAAAGCCAACACCTACTGTATACAAGAGTAAGAGTGAGGGGGAAGTGACAGTGGATAAAAATGCTAGTTCATGACGGTGCAGTGCTTTGTAACCTCACTGAATAGTGTGCACGACTGAATGTGCTTCCCAGTCAGATTTTCACACAGGAGATGGCAGCTGAGATTGAGGGGGAAAGGGAGGAAGGCAAGAGTCTTGGGGGATATGATTGATCTCCCTGGAGTTTGAAGTGTGCACATCAGTGGCTGAAAATAGTCAGGACATGAAGATGTTAACTGTTGGGTTTCGTATCGACAGTAGAGTTCCCTGCATGTTGCAGGTGGTTAAAGTGCTGTGCTACTAACTGAAAGGTTGGAAGTTCGCGTCTACCCAGAGGTGCCTTGGAAGAAAGGCCTGGTGATCTGCTTCCAAAAAACCAGCTATTGAAAACCCTGTGGAGCACAGTTCTACTCTGACGTACATGGGATCACTGTGAGTTGGAGTGGTCTCAGCGACAGCTGGTTAGCTGGTTGGTAGTTTGTGTGTTGCTTTAGTGGAAGAGTCTTGCTGCTGCTCAGTAGGTGGGGCGGCGGCAATGCTAAGTTGATGTTCATGTCACGAGACTTGGAGTTTTTTTATCCCCCCCCACCCCATTCAGCCTTGTTTGGTAGCATAAACTATACCCCCCAAAAAGTTGCATTATTTTCCAGCAAGGAGGCTGTGGAAAATACCAGGAAGGCACACAGAGCTGTGAGTTTCCTGGGAAGTGTCCTCAAGCAGCCAGGACAGAGGGAGCCCCCCCGCCACACACACACACACACACACATACAAATTCAGGTTCTGAATTCCTTACAGGCACCTTGGCCCCTGGGTGCCAGGACTCTGACCATAGATCCGTGCATTCTGATTCCCCTGTCATCTCTGGACCATTGCCTTTCTGATGTTCTTACCAACAAAGGGAATTAAATGAGTGAATGAATGAAGACTGAATTTTGAACAGTTGAATGAGAGAAATGAATTGGATTACCTGGAAATAAAAGCTAAAATGTTCTTCATATTAAGTCAGTGTTTCAGAGGGTTTAAGAAAGAGAAACTCCTAAACTCAGTAATAAAAAGACAGGCAGTTAAAACATGGACAAATGATTCGAATTCCCATTTCTCCAAAGAAGATACACAAATGGCCAACAAGCACCTGAAAAGATGCTCAACATCATTAGCTGTTATGGATTGAACTGTGTCACCCAGAATGTTTATCAGCTTGGCTAGGCCATGATTCCCAGTATTGTGTGGTTGTCCACCATTTTGTGATCTGATGTGGTTATCCTATGTGTTGTAAATCCTAACTTCTATGATATTAATGAGGCAGGATTAGAGGCAGTTATGTTAACGAGACAGGACTCAATCTACGAGATTAGGTTATATCTTGAGCCAATCTCTTTTGAGATATAAAAGAGAGAAGCAAGCAGAAAGGAGGGGACCTTATACCACCAGGAAAGAAGCACTGGGAGCAGAGTGCATCCTTTGGACCTGGGGTCCCTGCGATGAGAAGCTCCTAGACCAGGGGGAGATTGATGACAAGGACCTTTTCCCAGAGCCAACAGAGAGAGAAAGCCTTCCCCTGGAGTTGGCACCCTGAATTCGAACTTCTAGCCTCCTAGACTGTGACAATAAATTTCTGTTTGTTAAAGTCCTGACTTGTGGTATTTCTGTTATAGCAGCACTAGATAACTAAGACACTAGCCATCAGAGAAATACAATCAAAACCAAATTGAGATACCACGTCACACATACTATGATGGCTATAATAAAAAAGATAGACGATGACAAGTGTTGGCAAGGATATGGAGAATTTGGAACCGTCGTACACTGCTGGCAGGAATGTAAAATGGTGCCGCCACTTTTGGCTGGTAGTTCCTCAAAAAGTTAAACATAGAGTTACCATTTGACCCAGCATTTCCACTCCTAGGTATACACCCAAGAGAAATGAAAACATGTCCACACATAATCTTGTTACATGAATGTTCATAGCAGCATTATTCATAGTAGCCAAAAAGTAGAAATAACTCAAGTGTCCATCAGCTGATGAATGGATAAACAAAATGTGGTATATCCATACAATGGAATATTATCTGTCCATATGAAGGAAGGAAATACTGATATTACTACAATATGGATGAACCTTGAAAGCATAATACTAAGTGAAAGAGGCCAGTTACAAAAGGCCACATAACTATATAATTCCATTTATATGAAACATCCAGAAGACACAAATCTGTAGAGACAGAAAGTAGTTTAGTGGTTGACCAAGGAAGGAGGTATGGGAGACAGGGTGATACCTAAATGGTCTGGAGTTTCTTTTTGGGGTAATGAAAATGTTCTAAAATTTATTGTGGTGATGGTTGCACAACTCTGTGAATATACTAAAAACCATTGATCTTTACACTTTAAATGGGTGAGTTCTATGTGTGTGAATTATATCTCAGTAAAGCTGTTACCCCCTAAAAAAAGCACCCTGTCATTTGAAAGTTTTAACATCCTAATGGGTCTTCCATTAATAAGTTGAATGAATGAATGATTAGTACAAAAGTCTACAGAAATATGGTTACTTGCCTTCAAGAATAGTTTGTTAGAAAGATTTATTGTATGCCTACTACCACTGGAACACACAAGCAAAGTTCTCAGTCTGGCAAGGAAGAAGGACATTGAGTTAGTAAGCTCGTGCAGTGAGCAGCCTGCACTGGAACTCGGTACAGGCATACCTCAGAGATGCTGCGGGTTTGGTTTCAGACCACCACAATAAAGTGACTGTTGAAATGAATCAAGTCACATGAATTTTTTGGTTTTCCAGTGCATATAAAAGTTATGTTTATACTCTACTGTATTCTATTAAGTGTGCAATAGCATTATGTCTAAAAAAGCAATATACGTACCTTAATTTAAAAAATAATTGATTGCTAAAAAATGTTAACCATCATTTGTAATCTTTTTACTGGTTGAGGGTCTTGCCTCTGTTGATGGCTGCTGACTGATCAGTGGTTACTGAAGGTTGGGGTGGCTGTGGCAATTTCTTAAAATAAGACAACAGTGAAGTTTGCCACATCAGTTGACTCTTCCTTTCACGAAAGATTTCTCTGTAGCGTATGATGCTGTTTGATAGCGTTTTACCTGCAGTAGAACTTCTTTCAGAATTGGAGTCAATCCTCTCAAGCCCTGCTGCTGCTTTATCAACTAAGTTTATGTAATGTTCTAAATCCTCTGTTGTCATTTCAACAATGTTCATGGCAGTGTTCACTTCACCAGGAATAGATTCTATCACAAGAAACTACTTTCTTTGCTCATCCATAAGAAACAACTCCTCATCTGTTGAAGTTTTATTATGAGGTTGCAGCAATTCAGTCACATCTTCAGGCTCTACTTCTGTCATAGATTGGGTTGTGTCCCCCCAAAATACGTGTCAGCTTGGTTAGGCCATGATTCCCAGTATTGTGTAGTTGTATCACAGTTTGAATTGTGTCCCCACCAAAATATCTGTCAGCTTGGCTAGGTTATGATTCCCAGTATTGTATGATTGTCTACCATTTTATCATCTGATATGATTTCCCT
>NW_004443938.1:12355021-12356558 GCF_000243295.1 Trichechus manatus latirostris | reverse complement strand
CTGCATGAATCCTTAACAAGAGAGTCAGCCTGTCCTTTGAAGGTTTGAAGCCAGATACTGACTTCTTCTCTCTAGCTATGAAAGTTCTAGATGGCATTTTCTTCCAATATAAGGCCGTTTTGTCTACATTGGAAATACGTTGTTTAGTGTAGCCATCGTTTATCAATTAGCTAGATCTTCTGGATAACTTGCTGCAGCTTCTACATCAGCACTTGCTGCTCACTTTTTTTTTTTTTTCACATTTATATTAGGAAGATGGCTTCTTTCCTTAAACCTCATGAACCAACCTCTGCTAGCTTCACATTTTTCTTTTGCAGCTTCTTTACATCTCTCAGGCTTCACAGAATTGAAGAGAGTTAGGGCCTTGTTCTGGGCTATGCTTTGGCTTAAGGGAATGTTGTGGGTGGTTTGATTTATCCAGACCACTGAAACTTTCTCCACACTTTCTTAACATTCATGTGTTCGCTGGAGTAGCACTTTTAATTTCCTTGGAGAACTTTTCCTTTGTGTTCATAACTTGGCTAACTGTTTAGCACAAGAGGCCTAGCTTTCAACCTGTCACGGCTTTCAACATGCCTTCCTCACTAAGCTTAATTATTTCTAGCTTTTGATTTAAAGTGAGAGACGTGAGACACTTCCTTTCGCTTGGACGCTTAGACGCTATTGTAGGGTTACTAACTGGCTTAATTTCAATATTGTCATGTCTCAGGGAATAGGGAGGCCAAAAGAGAGAGAGAGAGAGGGGAGACCGGCCAGTTGGTGGAGCAGTCAGAACACACACAATGTTTATTGATTAAGTTTGCTATCTTACATGGGCATGGTTTATGGCGCTGCAAAACAATTTCAATAGTAACATCAAGGAACACTGATCACAGATCACCATAACAGATAAAATAATAATGAAAAAGTTTGAAATATTGTGAAAATTACCAAAATGTGACACAGAGACATGAAGTGAGCACATGTGGTTGGAAAAATGGTGCCGATAGACTTGCTCGACACAAGGTTGCCACAAACCTTCAGTTTGTGGAAAATGCAATAACTGTGGAGTGCAATAAAGCAAAGCACAATAAAACGAGGTATGCCTGTGTAGAAGGTGCTGCAATAATAGCAGGAAGGAGTGTTGGAACATTAGGGCAGGCTTCCCCACCAGGTGTCAAGGAGCAGAAGTGTGTTCCAGGCTCAAGGTGATATGGAGCATGTGGTAGTGTTGGCCTTTAAGATGTAGAGATCTTTAAGGTAGGAGTACAGGTGGCGGGAGGTGGTTTGGAAAGGGAGGCTCACTTTCAGACATTTGTCTTATGTTAAATAAGTGGAAACAAGCTACTTACATATGAGGACATTGGTGGTTCATTGGTAGAATATGAGGACACTGGTGGTTCAGCGGTAGGATATGAGGACACTGGTGGTTCAGCGGTAGGATATGAGGACACTGGTGGTTCAGTGGTAGAATATGAGGACACTGGTGGTTCAGTGGTACAATAGGACACTGGTGGTTCATTGGTAGGATATGAGGACACTGGCGGTTCAGCGGTAG
>NW_004443938.1:12352402-12354669 GCF_000243295.1 Trichechus manatus latirostris | reverse complement strand
TTCAGCGGTAGGACGTGAGGACACTGGCGGTTCAGCGGTAGGACGTGAGGACACTGGCGGTTCAGCGGTAGGACGTGAGGACACTGGCGGTTCAGTGGTAGGATGTGAGGACACTGGTGGTTCAGTAGTACAATATGAGGACATCGGTGATTGTCATGGATTGAATTGTGTCCCCCCCAAAATATCTGTCAACTTGGCTGGTCCATGATTCCCAGTATTGTGTGGTTGTCTTCCATTTTGTGATTAATGTAATTTTCCTATGTACTGTAAATCCTAATGTCTGCCTGTGGTTAATGAGGCATGGTTGGGTTATGTTGAAGAGGATTAGGGTGGAATGTAACACCCTTGCTCAGATCACATCCCTGATCCAATGTAATCGGAGTTTCCCTGGGATGTGGCCCTCATCACCTTTTATCTTACAAGAGATAAAAGGAGAGAAAAGTGAGCAGAGAGTTGGGGACCTCACAGCACCAAGAAAGAAACACCAGAAGCAAAGCACAACCTTTGAACCTGGGGTCCCTGTGCTGAGAAGCGCCTGGACCAGGGGAAGATTAATGACAAGGACCTTCCTCCAGAGCCGACAGAGAGAGAAAGCCTCTCCCTGGAGCTGACGCCCTGAATTCGGACTTGTAGCCTCCTAAACTGTGAGAGAATAAACTTCTGTTTGTTAAAGCCATCCACTTGTGGTATTTCTGTTATAGCAGCACTAGATAACCAAGACAGTGGTTCAGTGGTAGAAGTCTTGCCTCCCATGCAGGACAACCAGGTTTGATTCCCAGCCAGTGAACCTCATGCTCAGCCACCATGCATCTGTCAATGAAGACTTGCATGTTGCCATGATGATATAAAAGTGGCATGGCATGGTGGGGGCATCTGACCTCCTCTAATTTCAGGAGGGGGAGGAGAGAGAGTCAAAATCAACAGCCCAAGGCTGGTTCCTGTGAAATGGAGGTTAGACATATCTTTTCTTGCCAACCTTTTTACCAGTTTGATACCAGCCTCCCACAGCACTCTCTCCTTCTCTATTGTGTTTGATAATTCATTGCAGGGGCCACACAGAACCCACAAACAATACTCACGATTATGGGGTTTATTAGGGAAGTAACAGGTTACAATTCAGGATCAGGAACGACTCAGGATACAGTTCTTTGGTCAGGCCAGCTTCTTGGCTGTGCCCACAAGCAGGCCTCTCCCTGGCCCTCGGCCTCCTGGCCCCTTGGCCCTTCAGCCTCTTGGGCTGGCCTAGCCTCTGGCCTGCTTAGACAAGTGTCACAAAGCTTTTTAGCTCCACTAGTAAGTGCCCAGAGGTACCTCATTCTGCCAGTAAGCCTTGACCCAAAGGCACTCAGTTCTCTAGCTCCATGGGTCAGCAAGCCTAGCTCTGCCGACAAGTGCCCTGAGGCACCCACTTGACCAGCAAGCCTCTTGCCCGAAGGTGCTTAGCTGTCTTGCTCCATGGGCGGGGAAGCCCACCACGCCATCTCCTACTGGTCTCCTGGTTCTGCTGCCTCTGCTGCCTGCCATTTTTCTGCTGCTGCTTCTTGCCATCTTGTGCCATCTCTGGTGTTACAGCTCTCTCTGTCTGTCTCTTGGTCTAGGAGGTTCTCAGTGCAGGGATCCTGGGTCCAGAGGATGCATTCCACTCCTAGCTTTTCTTTCGTGGTGATAGTGAGGCCCCACTTTCTGTCTCTGGGATGGCTCATTTTAAACCTAGCAGGATGGCAAAACTGACCAGTCCCCTTGTTAGGGTTCCATATGACTTATTTGCATGGTCCCACCCCCACAAGGGTGCCATGCACCTTATGTACATTATTAGCATGGTATTCAATCCCCTTGGTGAGCCACAAGCACCTTATTTGCATAGTCCCACCAAATCATTTGGTGGGAGTTAGAAGACCGTGGTGAGAAAGGCCATATAAAAGCAATCCATCACACCGGAGATGCTGAACAAGTTTCAGCAGAGCTTCCAAACTCAGACAGACTGGGAAGAGAGGCCTAATAATCCAAAAATCAGCCAGTGGAAACCCAATAGATGGCAGTGGTTCCATACACAACCATGGGGATGGCACAGGACCAGGCAGCATTTGCGGTCAACATGAGTCAGGGGCTGGCTCAGTGGCAGCTAACCCAGCAGTAGCATCATTTAAATACTGGTCTGGGTGTCTTTATCTTCTTGACTTTTTAGTTCACAAGTTAATGTGAAAGAGGTTTATTAAAGGATTGCTGTGTGCCAGGCACTGTTCCTAAGTCTGTTCTCATTATACTCC
>NW_004443938.1:12349599-12351513 GCF_000243295.1 Trichechus manatus latirostris | reverse complement strand
GAACGAAATGCTGTGTGAACCTGCACCATCTCCATGATGGCTTGTGGATTGGACCATTGTGATCCATAGGGTTTTCACTGGCTGATTTTCAGAAGTAGATCACCAGGCCTTTCTTCTTAGGCTGGAAGCTTCACTAAAACCTGTTCTGCATTATAGCAACATGTGAGCTTCCACTAACAGATGGGTGGTGGCTGTGCATGAGGAGCACTGGCTGGGAATCTAACTCAGGTCTCTTGCTTGGAAGGTGAGAATTCTACTGAACCATAAATGGCCCCAGTCTACCCATAATAGCTCTCAGTAAATGCTTATTGATAACAATAACATCATAAAGCGATGGAACATGTCTTATATTGGAGAGAGTGACAGGCTGGCATTTTTTGAATAACCAAAGACCTAATTCAAAACTTATTTCATCCTTTGTCTTGGTAGTAGAGGGGCACACTCTTCAGCCACCCCCCTAACCGCTGAAGCTCTTCTGCCCAAGGACACAAGAGTCTGCTGTTCCTCAAACAAGAAGGAGAGCTTCGCCTTAGACTGCTGGGCAGCTGCTTAGTACCCTACCACATACTCTGGGCAACTTAGAGCCCAGCTGGCCCCCGATCGGTAATCCCTCCGCATGCTGGTATGTCCTCACATTGCTGAATGGGCTGGAAGGATTTGGGGAACAGTACACCACTGGAAAGCTAAGGCAGCAATGAGGACTTGTAGACGAGAGAGGAGGGGAGAATTCTTATCCCGGGAAACAATAAATACACTTAATAAATTACAGAATAAGAAGAGATGAGTGGTAAGTCACAGCGCTGGTTTATCACAGGCAGGCAGGCAGTGTTTGCTTTGGCTAAAATGCCTTGAGGAGTTGGAAATAACCTACTCAAAATAGTTTTCAGTACATTTACAGTTCAAAGATATAATTTAATAAGGATCATAACTTCTAACTATATATTATTGCTTGGCACAATATTTTCAAAATTACTGTATGTCAGTTTTCAGAGATGGGCAAGACTCAATCCCTGTCCCCAAGCACAGAGGTGCTGGGGGAGGCACACAGCCGATAGTTCCCGTGGACTGTCTGAGTACCATGTGGAAGAGCAGTGACCCAGCAGGAGGAGATCTCAACAGAGGGATGAAGCTAGCTTGGACTCCTGAGAGCATTTTTGGCATCTGTATTCCTGGAAGTTGATGGTTGCATGGTTAGCCACCTGCTACGTTAGATTTGACAAGTGATTGCCAGGTTTTAAAAGATTGAAACTTCATAGCTTTCTTCAATTTTGCAGAGTCTTTGAGAAGAGCCATAAGACTTTTTTACATGTTAAATGGGCAATAATTTCATTTAGGAGTATTTGAAGATTTTGTTATGCATCTTGCAACAAGTGCTGATACCATCAAGTGTTGTGAACCAAGGCTGGCTGGAAACCGAGCTCAAGGCCCACTTCGGTCAGACCCTTCCTGGGGTCTCTCCTAGCTCTCGTGCCCTGGAAGCAGATGTAAAGACCTAAAAGTGGTGTGTCCACTGTATGACTTTGAGATGTGATGGGTTTATGGGTTGGTTGGAAAGCAGGAAATGTGGGTTTGGAAGATGGGTTTGGGGAAGGGTCTGGGTGTTGTTGAGGGGTCCTTCACCATCAGTCATGGGCCTCATTTTGTAGTTTACATCGTAAGTTAGATTTTAAAAAGCATTTACACAGGTGTCACAAGTTCATGAGGGATACAATTAGTTGCTTAGGTCCAGTGTCCTGGGGGTGAACGGGATTACAGATCTTTCTTATGAACAGCAGGGGTGTTCGTGTTGATTTTTTTTTATGATGTGGTTGTTTTGTTAGTTGTATTCTAGTTAGCTCCCACTCATGGTGATTCCACGTGTAACTGAATGAAATGTTGCCCGGTCCTGCTCCATCTTCATGATCATTACTGTGT
>NW_004443938.1:12345590-12347437 GCF_000243295.1 Trichechus manatus latirostris | reverse complement strand
TGCTTCTGTGGTGAGAACTCTCGAGTTTTAAGCCTTAATTAAATCTGTGAGATGAGTTTTTACCTTTCAGTGTATGATTGCACATTATATTTGGACCGTCTGTAGTGCTTCTGGCATATCACTTCTCTGCTCCTTCCAAAGGTGTTTTCTCTGTCTTGTAAGCTTTGTGCTTCTCACTGGGAGAGCCTGTGAGGTGGTTTCTCACCGCCTGCTCACCAAGCAGAGGGTTTTCACACTCTCTTCTGTCAGGTTTCAATTAGTGTGACCCCCTGTGGGCCTCGCTTCCTTTCTGGTGCAGATTTGTCTCCATTTACCCTGTGGAGTTGTCTATTTTTGGAACTCCTCCATAGGATTCTTCTGGCTCAAAGCACAGCTCTTCCTCCACCCTGAAGGGGGGAGTACCTGAGTGCTTCATCTTCTGTGTGTCAGGACACATGTCTGAGCCGGCGGCCCCCCATCCTGGGGATGTGACAGAACTGTGACTCCGGAACCCAAGTCTTCTGGGGAGGCTGACCGAGGAAGGGTTTCCTGTACCACTAACTCCCCCAGAAGGTTTCCCTGTGAACGGCCTTTCCATACATTTCTAAGGAACTGACATCTCATCCTTCACCCCCTCACCCCTTGCTAAATAAGCTATGAGCTTCCCAAGTTTGAAAGCCCCGTGAAGTGAGATGAAATTGCAAACAATGAAGATGTTGTTATTAGTTGCTGTCGAGTAGATTCTGAATCATGGCAAAGATATTTTTAGCAGTTACTATTAGCAGGCTGAGGTCCAATGTAATATATGATCACAGAAGACAGATGTAGCTCTGTGTAAAAACAAAACATTCTTTTTGTGTGGGTGAGTGAGTGAGTTTGTGTAAATGTAGTAATATTGACTGGTTCTGGTAAGCCCTCATCAGTTTACTGCCTACCCCCGTGGAGTGAAAAGAGGAAGAAGAGGCAGAGCCCGTTCCCTGGCTGCTAACCTTCCTGAATCAGAGCCCCAGGTGTGGAAACCCCCATGGCCCTGAGAAGTTCACGTCACCTTGAGGGTAGATGTTGTGGTCAGGAGCACGCATTCGGGAGTCAGACAACATACACCAAAGTCTGACCCACGACTTCTTAGCTGTGTAACCGTGTGTGAGTCACTTCTCTGTGCCTCAGTTTTGTCATCTGGAATAAGTTGTTGTTGTTGTTATGTGCCATCAAGTTTATTTCGACTCATATCAACCCCGCGTGACAGTACAGCCACCTCATAGGATTTTCTAGGTTGTAACTGGAATCAACTCGACAGCACACGACAGCAACAGTCTTTACGGGAGCAGATTGTTCAAGTCTTTCTCCCGTAGAGCTGCTGGGTTGGCTCGAACCACTGACCTTTTGGTTAGCAGATGAGCACTTAGCCGTTGCACCACAAGGCCTCCTTATAGGGACTATAATGGTACCTCTCTTAGAGGATCAGTTTGAGGATTAAATAAGGTTGTATATGTAAAGTGCTTATAACAATGCCTGCAGCATAGCAGCTGTCACTACCTATTATTGTGGTTCTAATACCTGCAGAGTGTTGAGGTACTCATAGCCACCAGTGTCGAGCCTACCTGTCCCACAAACAGTAGCCATAACATCATCACCAAAGACAAGCTTCAGGCATTGAGGTAGCACCTCTCCTTGGCTTTCATAAAGTGGAGATTTTTCCGAGCTCATCCATAAGGGTTTGTAAAGTGCAGTAATTCTCCTGTTAATCAAAGCATAGAACTCACTGATCAGCCAGGACATGTCTTCAGATTTAGGATGGCAAGAAAACACTAACCTAACATTACTGAGAGAAAGAAAGGGAGGGGAAGCTAGAAGGTATTAAATGCCAG
>NW_004443938.1:12340782-12344410 GCF_000243295.1 Trichechus manatus latirostris | reverse complement strand
TAGGTTTGACCAAAGTAATTGCAACGTCTTGTGATCTGATTCAGTTTTTTGTCTAATTTTGTTTTCTGGAACTCTGACTCTCCAGACCTCAGGATTCCACTGAGCAGTTGTCACCATTAAACTCTTTGTACTTTGGGGAAGCTTGGTTGCTTTTGGTTGTGTTGGAGGCAGATCGTATGTGAGGGTAGCTGACATCATGACGCTGGTGAGGGTGAGTCACGGTGGGAGGCATGTGGCTCTGTGCACCTGAAAAATGTCTGGTGAGAGAATCATTTCGTGGCTAGAGAAGGACCATCTTTGCAACCAGCTCAGAGAAAAATCATACTTCTTAAATGACAGTTGATCTTATTACACAGCCTGCCTTGCACTGTCCACAGAGTAATCAGTCGGCAAAAGCTGAGTGACGCTCTAACAGTTTCATTTCAGGAAATGCTTGTGAATTCTTTATGAGTTTGGAGCTGGGCATGTATTCCTTCATAGGGCTGGTCACTGAGGGCCCCTGCGCCTGGCTCAGCTTCATGAATCCATGTCTGAGAACGCGCTTTCAGCAAGCAAGAGCATCGCAACCCTTTGCAGTTCAAACCCAACCAGAAGCTGGGGAGTTCGTGCTCTTTTCTCTATAGCATTTGGAACTTGGTTCCCCTCTTTTTGTTTTTCTAGTTGTCATGTAATCTTCCGCTCTTTGATGACCTAATTTAATAAACCTAGTTAGTTGACGTAAGTGTTCTACATTATCCATGTTTTGTGACCGTAGGGTTGCTTGTGTCTCTAAGAAGTGTCTTTTCACTGGCTCTACGTTTTTTGCCCTCTGGTAATGGGAAGTTTTTCCTTTGGTACAAATCTTTTCTGAGATAAATGAGTTAAAATGCACATAAATAAGCAGCCTTATCCTTGCAAGATGAAAGAAAAGGGCTTTACATTTTATTGCAGAATGTAATGTATTTTCTCTGAAAAATGTTGCTTTAAATTCTTAAGAAAGCTAGATAGTGTACTTGGTTGGAATATGTCAGTGAAACCAGGGTTCTGCGTTTACCCAAGGAGGCAGCTTCTTCAGCAGCTTTGACCAGCTGTTCAAGAGCTGTCTCACAAGTCCATGCCATTGATGGAGACATGGCATCATGCAGCAGAGATCGTGACCCCTGCTGGGAAAACAGCAAAAGCTTCATGTCCTTTTGGTGTCTGTTCGTTTATTTTTATTATTACACAAAATGTGGTGTATCAGTAATGTCACATGTTTTAAAAGAAATTGAACATTTTAAGTATAAGAATAGTGAAGATTATATATGTAATAATTCTTTAGAAACGATTACAAAGAAACAAAAGGTGATACTAACTTAAAAAGTAAATTAAGGTGGTAGTAACAAGACGAAATATAACAATAATTAGAGCAAATTTAAATGGAGTAGATTTGCCAATCAAAAGGTAAAGCTTGACAGATTATGTTTTTAAAATCCTAGATATATGCTATTAAGAGCCAGACCTAAAACTTAACATAAAAGTTTAAAGTGAAAGAATGGAAAAGATATTATCTGGCAAATACTAAGAAAGAAAGAAATGTAGTGTAGCTATATTAATATCAGATAAAGTAGACTTAAAGGCAAAGTATTGTTTGGTTGACAAAGCATTACTACATAATGATAAAAGATATAATTTACCAAGAAGATGTTTTTAATATGTATGGATCTATTAATAATAGCACCAAAGTATATGAAAGATGTTGATAGAACTAAAAGGAAAATTTGATACATTCGCTCATACACTTGGAGGTCTCGAGAACAACAATAATCAACAAAGATACAGAAGATCTCAACAAATCAGTTAACACAATAAACTAACGAACATTTGTGGATTTTGAATCCAACGGTTTTTTTTATCAAGCATGCATAGAATATTTTAAAAATCTGTCATGTTCTGTGGTGATGGTTGTTGTTGTCGGTTGCCGTTGCGTCAATTCCAACTCATGGCAACCCCGTGTATGCAGAGTAGAGCTGCTCCATAGCAGGCCTGTCTTCCGAGACACTTCTGGGTGATTCGAACCATCAGCCTTTCAGCTAATAGTTGAGCACCTAACCATTTGCATCACCCACAGACTTTTTCTGCAGAGGGACCAATAGTAAATGTTTTAGGCATGGTGAACCAGGAGGCAAAATGGAGGATATTATGTAGGTATTGTGTAACAGGAAAGAAAACAGATTTCACAGAATTTTTAATTGATGAAATTCAGAACTTTATTTATGGATACTAAAGTTTGACTTTCTTATAGTTTTTACATATCACAAAATACTATTTTTCTGTTGATTTTTTTTTCAAATATTTAGAACTACTCTTAGCTTGCAGGCTAAACAAAAATAGGTGCCATCGTTTTCCAGCCCATTTTAGGGCATAATTAGAGCCTCAGCAAATTTCCAATGATACCAAACCAAAACCAAACCCGTTGCCGTCGAGACAGTTCCGACTCATAGCAACCGTATAGGACAGAGTAGAACTGTCCCACAGGGTTTCCAAGGAGTGCCTGGTGGATTCGAACTGCCGACCTTTTGGTTAGCAGCCATAACTCTTAACCAGTACATCACCAGGGTTTCCAATGATAAGTATCATAATTACAGACAATGATCTCTGTACGCAGTGCAATTAGGCTAAAAGTTAGTAACAAAAAGACAAATTTCAGAAATCCCTGCACATTTGGAAATTTTAAAATCATTATAAAACTCATGGGTTAAATAAATTTTAATGGACATTGATAAAACTTCAGATCTGAATGATGATGAAAATACTACATACGAAATTTATGAGATACAATTAAAGTGGTGATTTAAAGGTGATTATTTATATTAAAAAGGAATAAAACTGTGATCATTAGTCAGGTAAGTACCTATTTTATGAAGTTACCAAACAAACAACAGAGTAGAACTGACAGAGTAGAACTGCCCGTAGGGTTTCCAAGGAGCAGCTGGTGGATTTGAACTACTGACCTTTGGATTAACAGCTGAGCTCTTAACCACTATGCCACCAGGGCTCCTTGCTGTGTGTATTTTCACCAAAAAAAAAAAAAAGCTAATGCAAGTATGGCAATATTTATTAATTTGATGCTGCTCAGTGGTCGGTAAGCTGGCCTTTATTGTTTTCTCTGTACTTTGTGGTATGCTTCAAATAATGCATAATACAAAACTGAAAAATTTAAAATAAATTAAAAACAAAAAAAGGTAATGAAAAGATACTTGGTAATTCAGCAGGGAAAGGAAAGTCTTTTCAGTATGGTGCTGGAACAACTAAATAAAACAAACAAAAAAACCAAACCCGGTGCTGTCGAGTCAATTCCAACAACTAAATAGCTGTATGAAAAAAAAAAAAGAACCTCGATTCTTACCTCGCACGATGCACAGAAATTAACTGAATGACCCATAGACCTAACGTAAAAACTAAACTTGCTCTGGAAAAAAGTATAGGAGAAAAATCTTTGCAACCTCGACTTAGGCAAAAATCCCTCGGATAGGACACAAAAGGCGTGAACCATAAGAGAAAAAAATTGATATTGGGCTTCATCAAAATTTAAAACTCCTGCTCTTTAAAAGATACCTTTAGGAAAATGAAAAGGGGAGCCCCAGACTGGCAGAAAATATTTGCAGTA
>NW_004443938.1:12335252-12340682 GCF_000243295.1 Trichechus manatus latirostris | reverse complement strand
ATAACTAAGACATCATGGTTTTCATATATATAAACATATATATCCATGTGTGTGTGACAAAGGATTTGAACAGATACTTCCCAAAAGAAGATATGCAGATGATAAATAAGCTCATGAAACACTGCTCAACCTCATTAGCCATTAGGGATATGCAGATTAAAACCACAATGCAATACCACTTTCAGGAATGGAAAAAGAGGGACTAGCCTCCGGCTCATCCTGAGAGTTCAGCATAACCCTGAAAACAAATCCAGAAAAAGGCATTATACAAAAGGAAATCGCAGTTCTGTCTTACTCATGAATATGGATGCAAAAATTCAAAACATATTAGCAAATCAAATCTGTGTATAAAAAGGATAACATTCTACCTCCAAGTTGGGCTTCTTCTAGGAATGCAAGCATAGTATAATATTGGAAGATCCACAGAAGTAATTCAGCACAATAATAGATTAAAAGAGAAAGAACATGGTCATTTGGATCGATTCAGTAAAAGCATTTGATAAAACTCAACACCCAGGTATAAGCACTGTTTTCCATAAGATTTGGGGTTTTTTTGTTTGTTTTCATTTTGGTTGAGGGAATATTGTTGGCAAGACTGAGAGGGGATATAATCAGAAACTCAGAGCTTTACTATCCCCTCCTCCGTGGGTCATGTTCTTTATTTTGTGAGCCAATCTGTTATTTAGATCATCAGTTACTGACCTTGGGGGATAGTTTTAGTTAAGGTTTAAAGAGTATCTCAGGGCCATAGTCTTGGGGAGTCCCCTAGTCTCAACCAGTCCCGTAAGTCAGGACTTTACAAAATTGAGGTCCATTCCAAAATTTTCTCCCATTCTATCAGAATCCGTCTATTGTGGCTCTGATCAGAAAGCTTGGTAGTGGAAACCGGGCACCATCTAATTCTCCTGGTGTCAGGGTAGATGAGGCCATGGTTCATGTAGACAGTCAGTCCTATAGACTAGTTTTTTCTCAGAGTCTTGGGTTTCCTTCTTTCTCTTTTGCTTTGGACCAGTAGAGACCAATAGTTGTATCTTAGATGGCACCTTGCAAGCTTTTAAGACCCTAGACACTACTCACCAGCCTGTTATGAAGAACATAAACTTTATGAACTTTATTACGCCAGTTGATCAAGTTGTCCCACAAGATTATGGTCCTAAGCCTCCAAACCCATAAAACCAATCCCGTGAGGTCTTTGGTTATATCCCAGAAGTATCCATGACTGTGTCCCCAGTGTGCTTAAGTATATGTATTAATATATATGCATGCACATACATACATGCATATACACATACATGTATATACATCCATCCATACGTTCATATATATACACACACACACATTTACTTGCCTATACACACACATGCATACGTATATACTCATATATACACCTGTATTTTTGGGTTGTTATTGCAGGCTTACATGTGTCACAGAATTACCAAAACGTCCTTTTCTCTTGTGTACATCATAGTGACATCATTTAGCTTGGTCAGGCTTGCTCACTTCACCCATATTCGGTGTTACCTTGAGCTTTACTATTTTGATAAGTCATCAGTAAACAGTGGTGGAGAATCTGCTGTAACCGTACATGGAGGCAGTGTAACAGGGGCCAGGAACAAGGACATTGGAACCACACAGCCCTGGGATTGGCCTTGGCTCTGCTGTGTGACCATGGGTAAATTCCTTACCCCACTATATCTAAATGTTCTTTGTAAAATGGGGATAATAATACCTTCCTCAGAAGGTTGTTATGAAGCTCAATGAGTTACCATACGTGAAGCTCTGCGACAGTGCTGGCACATAGTACGCACTATGTAAGTTTCGTCCTTGGTCGTTTTTCTTACAGGTTTTCACATAATGTCTTTATCTTCTCCTCTCTAAGGCCGTCTCAGTCTTAGCCTAAAGACTAAGTTAATGACCTGTATCTGTTGTTGTTAGTTGCCGTTGAGTTGGCTCCAACTCATGACTACCTTATGTATAACAGAACGAAACTGCTTGATCCTGCACTGCTGGCATGATCGTAGGTATGCTTGAGTTCAGTGTTGTGGCTCTTGTGTCCTTCTATCTCATTGAGGGTTTTCCTGTTTTCGCTGACCCTCTGCTTCACCAGACGTGATGTTCTTCTCTAGCGATTGGTCCTTCCTGATGACGCGTCCAAAGTAAGCAAGCTGAAGTCTCACCATTCTGGCTTGTAAGGAACATTCCTATCTCTAGTCTTTGATAAAAGTGCTTTCCCTTTCAGATGACAAATTGACCTCCTCTCTCTGTGTGTCCCAAAGGTGAGTGATTTTACGTGGAGCCACGATGGGACCCAAGCGCTCATTTCCTATCGAGATGGATTTGTCCTGGTTGGTTCTGTCAGTGGACAAAGGCACTGGTCATCTGAGATCAACTTGGAGAGTCAGATCACCTGTGGCATATGGACTCCTGATGACCAACAGGTAATGGTTCTTATTATGGGTGTGCAACATTAAACTACAAATGCCGGGACACATGAGGATGAGGACGGGCAAAGGCTCAAAAGGCTTTTAAAGAATCACGAGAGAAAAGAACAATGAAACTGTCTAGGTAAAAATTAAAACAAAATTTTAAATGAACCATAGATTGGAGAAATAATATTTCTTATCAGTATGGTAAACAATGATTTCACATTTTAATTACATAAGATGTTTGTACAAGTTTATTTTAAAATCCACGTAAAGCACCAATTGAGAAATGTGTCATGGACATAAATAAGTAATTCCTCCAAAGACAAAGCTCAGCTAGTCAATCATATGGGAGAAAAGTATTCTGCTGTAAAAATTCAAAATTAGCCCAGTAAGGGTATATTTTTCACTTATTAGCAGAAAAGGATAATTAAAAGATACAGATGATTTTACTGAATATTGGTGAGTCCAATCAAGTAAATATTTTTAGTTCTTTGTTGTAAGCAATGTGTGTTAGACCTTTGGGAGAAGTAATTTGGCAAAAAACGTCATAACTATGAAAATCATCAATTACTTTAACTGTTAACATACTTGGAGGAGCCCTGGTTAAACATTTTATTAAGGAGCAGTGATTGAGCATTCAGCTGCTAACCAGAGAGGTCAGCAGTTGAACCCACCAGCTGCTCAGCTGGAGAAAGATGTGGCAGTCTGCTTCCGTAAAGATTACAGCCTTGAAAACCCTACGGGGCCGTTCTACTCTGTCCTATAGGGTCTCTGTTAGTCAGGAATCGACTCGATGGCAACAGCTTTGGTTAATATACTTTAGGAACTTACAAAAAAAGACACAAAAGGGGGGAAAAAGGTTGTATCCATTAAAGCATTAGGACAGTAAAAATTCGGCAGTAGTCTGCTTGTCTAAATAGAATGATTAAGTAAATTGTGGTATAACTACTTAAAAGATCATAGCCTCCTTCAATAAATTATAGATTTGGTTATAAAGATGATATAGTCATCTGAAGTGTTCTTATGATACAACGCTAAGAGAGAGAACTCAGGATACAAGATGGTACACGTGGTTGATTACAACATCCTAAAGCAACCGAAGGAAACCGATCCACACAGTAAAAAAGAACTGGAAGGAAATGAATGAAAATCCCACAAGTCGTTTTTTTTTTTATGGTGATGAGCCTCTGGATGATTTTTTTAAAATCTAATTTCACGCTTCCTTAATGTGCCAGTTCTACTTTCATGATACAATATTACATAATAAGCTAATAAAATTATATATTGATAATTTTTTTAATGTAAAATAAGGGTTGACTGTTCAAAATGTCTGTACATGTAAAATTGTGTTTCCCAGATACAGCAGAATCCATCAAATGGATTCTGAAATTTAAGTTTAGTATTAGCAAAAGCAAGCAGTATGATATAGAATTACTGTAACTTTTGTTTTTGAGCCACTTTTCTTACAGAATTACCGCCTTCTACTCTGTATATATTTCCTATTTCCATTTCTTCAAGAAGAGAAGAATATTTTTTCCTCTCCCCTCAAAATTAGTATTATGACAATTACAAAAAGATGTTTTCAACTCTGAGTTTCCTTTCCGGAAAAGCATCTCATTATCATTAGCATATGGGTGTGTTTGTATGAAGCACCTGGATGTACTTCTTTTAACGTTTTATTTTTATATGCTCACAGAGCGGTGGGGCACGAGGAGAGAGCCCAGCGGGGAGGTTTGCGCTGTGGCCCTGGCTCCACTGTGCACAAGGCACCTATCCTCTCCCTCGTCCGCTTCCTTCGCTGGTACAGGGTATGAATTACTTCCTGCCCAATCCCCAGGGATTTTGTAATGATCAGATGAAGGAACAGATGTGAAAGCCTTGAAAAAAATGTCAGTGAAAATCTTGGCTTCAGTCTGTCTCTGGAGTTCTGAGCCTGTGAGCCACCCTGAGGCTCCTCACGGTCCCCTAGTGAGCTGAGCCTCCAGTGTCCCCACTGGACTGTACCCACATTGTGGCAGGCACGGGTCCCAGACACTCTGGGCAACAGCAGGAGCAGGGCATGGCCCCACCTCTGCGGTGCTGTGGGCCAGTGGAGGAGACAGGCCCGTGAGTGTTCACTGCCTCTGTGTCCCCTATCAGCACTGTGGTGGAGGGTCTCAGAGCAAGGAGCACGGCGATCCAGGCTGAGTAGGGGGGTGATGCTCCAGGCAGCCTGAGCAGAGTTGTCGAGCTCATTCGGTGCTGTTTGCGTGAAATGTGAGGTGGGATCTGTGGGCCTGCAGGAGCAGAGAGGGGACAGGAGCAGCTGGTGGGTATGCCCACACCCAGAGCTTGGACCTGGTTGTAGACCTGCTGGTCCTGGGGAGAGAGGATGCCACAGCTTCTAGTCCTGACAGCTGCTTTTATTGGTTAGGTATTTAGGGCTAACGGGTAAGATCGTGTCTGAGGAAAGTGCACCATTACCTCTTACAAAAAGTTTGATGACCACGGAAGCAGTGAGAGTCTGCGAGGAACTTCGTATTGAGAAGAGCGGTGGGTTGGATACTCTATCAGTCTTGTTTGATCTGAGGCATGAACCGAGGATATTCCTTCCGCCTCTCTGTCATTCTTTTCTCTCTCTGGCTTGGTAGAATATTAGTGAAAACAGTGTGAAGACAGTTGGTGGGAGAGCCACCCTGTTTGTGAAACAACCTGAGTCCATCCCACTGGGGGGTGGTGTTTAAAGTGGGCCCTGCATGGTCCCAGGACGTGGGTCTCAGAGAGTGGACAGGAGAGCAGACCTGCAGGAGGCCGACCACGTGTCTCCTCTTTCCTAGAATGTCCCTCCTTTCGTGTTGATGTAAAACAGCTTCCAGGAGAAAGCCTTCTGTCACGACTTGAGATCGCAGTGGGGTTTTAGGCTACTTCCTGCTAACTTGTATAAACCTAAGATACAGTCTCTTATAAGCAGTGAGTTTTGAGTCAAGGAGCCCTGGTGGTGCAATGGTTAAGCTCTAACTGTAAG
>NW_004443938.1:12327245-12334057 GCF_000243295.1 Trichechus manatus latirostris | reverse complement strand
GAATGTGTTTTATTGGCATTTCTTTCTTTTTCTGTTTTTTTGTTTGGAACCCGGATCCTCTTTAGTTCATGCACAGCGACTGTGTGTCTCTTCAGTCATTTAGTCTAAAACAGCTTCCTCTTTTTTTTTTTTTTAATTAACTTTCTAAAAGAGCTCAGCACGGTTACCTTGTAGATGCCCCACGGCTCTGGATTTGTCTGATGTGGACTCACAGCACCGGTCAGCTTGTTCTGTCCCCTGACTTAGGTCTAAGGTCTGATTAAATTAGCTAGGTCTAAGGTTGAATTAACAATTTTGGCAAGAATACTTTATAGGTGACATCGTATTTTTCATCCTGAACCATGTTAAAAAGGCAAATAATGTCAGGTGATCCCACTGTTAGGGTTGCTAAGTTTGATGGAAGCTTTGTAAAAACAAACAGTTATTTTTCACAACATGTTCTTAATTTCATCTACACTTACGGATAATTGTTTTCAAGGGGTGTTTTTCATGAAAGGCTAAAATCTGTCCTCCATTTACTAGCAAGAAGAGAATGTGATCCTACCTGGAGCTTACATACAGGGCTTCCAACTAGTTTGTTCTGGTTTGAACCCCTGCTGAGAATGTGCATTTCTGCTCCAGATATACTGAATCAGAATCTCCGTTGTAACAAGATCTCCAGGTGATTCTTACATATAATACATTTGCTCTACTGGGGTTCTCAAAGGAACCCTGGTGGTGCAGTGGTTAATGCACCGAAAGGTCGGCGGTTCGAACCCACCAGCCACTCCATGGTAGAAAGATGTGGCAGTCTGCTTCTGTAAAGATTACAGCCTCAGAAACCCTGTGAAGTAGTTCTACTCTGTCCTATAGGGTCACTATGAGCCGGAATTGACTCCACAGCAACGAGTTTGGTTTGGCTTAGTGGTTCTCAGAACTGGTCCCTAACCAGGAGCATTATCATCGCTTGGGAACTTGTTAGAAGTGCAAACTCTCAGCAGAGGTTTGAACTTGCACAAATGGTTTCGAAGCCTTGCTTACACAGTAGGCAAGGATTCATTTAAAAAATATTTTGGAGACTAGGAAATGCATAAAAGTGATGGTGATATGAACTCTGCTCGATAAACTTGGGATATGCTTATAAATACAACAATATTTGCAGGGCTTGGGAGAAAATGTCACAGAAATCAGTGTAAATATGGCTGGAATAATATCTGTGATTCCTGAGTTTGTCAAGAGCGATGCAGCTGGGAAGATTTTGAAGTCACCAGGAAGCACCCACATACAACTCCACATTCCCCAGGGGTTTGGAAGAAGGCTGTGCCACTTGATATGTGAACATGCTTTGAGGCATTGTTATCGATTGAATTGTGCCCACTCCCCCACCCAAAAAAAAAAAAATATATATATATATATATGTATACATATATATATATGTATGTATTGTGGAATCCTATCCCCTGTACTTGTGGATGTGATCCTGTTTGGAAATAGGGTTTTCTCTGTTATATTGATTAGATCATACTCAAGTACGGTAGGTTCAAAATCTAATCACTTCTGAGTTATAAAGTGAGCAGATTAGCCACACACACAGCAGGGGAAGATGAACAACATGTGAGGATTGTCTATAAGCCAAGGAATGGCCAAGGCTACCTACAAGGAAGGAATCAATACAGCTAAGACCCTAATTTGGACTTTCAGCCCCCAGAACTCCGAGAAAATAAATTTTTGTTCTTTAGAGCCACCCAGTTGTGGTATTTGTGTTACACTGAGATAGACATATGCATTTAAAAAAATCCTTCAGCATGTTTTGAGACTTAACTGAGCGTAAGTTAAGTTTGAATGCCTTTCAGCTAAAGAAAGTTGTTGAGACCCGGAGATGCAGTCTTCGTTAAAAAAGGGAGAAGCAGGAGGAGGAAATGCAATGTGTGGCTAATGGCCTTCATGAACAACTACCTCCTTTGCCATGAGACCAGAACTGGATGGTGCCCAGCTACCATTATTGAACATTTTGATCAAAGATTCTATAGCAGAATCCTGACCAAAAGGGGGGAAATATGGAACAGAATTTTAAATATTCATGGAATCCAGACATTCTAGAGCCATTGGGACTGGATAAGCCCCCAAAACTATTGCCCTGAAACAGTCTTTAAACCTTAAAGTAAAAAATATCCCCTGAAGTTTTCTTAAAACCAAACAATAGTTTATCGTAATTAATAAAGAATATATGCCTTGAGCATCGTGCTCTTTTCTATAACATCTATGTGGGATCAAACTGACGACAGCAACAGTGAGTTTATGTTAATGGGGAAGGAACAATTTGGAAAAGGAAGGTGAGAATGGTTGCACAACATTAAGAATGTAATCAGTGTCACTGAGTTGTACATGTAGAAATTGTTGAATAGGTGTATGCTTCTCTGTGTATATTTTCAACAACAGCAAAATTAAAATGAATTATTTTTTAAAAAGAAAGAAAGGTAGAGGCACTGGCACAACGTTCCGTTTGATTTGAGGCCTGCATGTGGCTCTCTCTGACAAGGATAGTGACCAATGAAGTCTCTGTGTCCACCGCAGGTAGGCCAAAAGGAGAAAGCTCGAAGTTCAACTTTGAGAAATTCCATTTAAATGAGGAAGAATTTTGTGAGAATGGCCCTAAGGGGAAGAGTACAGCTAACCCTGCTGGGGAGAGGACTCCCTGTGCTCCTGCCCTTGCTGGGAGAGCCCCAAGAAGAAGGTCCCAGGAGCGCCCCCGTGTGGGAATGAGGGGCGATGACTGTGTACCTACCTCTTCTGTAGCACCAACCACTACTATAGCCCCCACGGCATGGCACGTGCGTGACTTGACTGCACGAATTCCCCCCACCCCTTTTTTTTTTATCATGAGCCAGCAGACTTTTCTGTGTTAGCATTCTGAAATTCTCCTTTTTACCTAATGTGCCAATGGCCCGTATTCATGATGAACATCCTAGAATTACATTTAGGATATTTATAGCCACAAGAAGGAAACTTTAAGGCTCATTTCCTTTAATGATGACACAGTGTTTAAAAAAAAACAAATGCTTGGTCTTCATAGATTTTGAAAGTACTGATAATTAACTAGTCCATGGAGTTTATCCACGTGATGAAGGAGGCAAACCGTGACCCAGTTGTACAGCTGAGGATAAACTGTGATAATGAACTTAGAAAAATATATCAGGAGCACCACCCTATACAGTAAATAGGAGAGAGCAAAGTAGAGGTGTAAAAACAATTTTTTTTCCTCCAAAGTATTCGTAGGCATAATCTTAACAGCAAAAACTGTGTTTCCAGTAGATACGTATTATGCTTGGCCTTTAAATATGATAAAAAAACAGTGGTCTCTCCTTTGGACTGTTTTGTCAGTATTTCATAGTATGTTTCTGTCCTTTCTAGAAAAAAATATATTTTTCATGTAGTTGGAATATTTAAGTGTTCTCTAGAGAAGTTATTAAAACCAAAACCCATTTCCATAGACTTGGTTCCGACTCATAGCAACCCTATATGACAGAGTAGAACTGCCCCATAGGGTTTCCAAGGAGCCCATGGTGGATTCAGACTGCCAGCCTTTTCTTTAGCAGCCTGAGCTCTTAACCACTGCACCACCAGGGCTCCAAAGAAGTTAATAGTTCTACTGAAATACTGGTATACTTCACTTTATCTACTAACTGAATGGAATATTATTCAGCAATAAAAAGAAATGAGTGATCAAGCCACAAAAAGATGTGGAGGAACCTTAAATGCGTACTGCTAAGTGAAAAGAAGCTAGTCTGGAAAAGCTAAATGCTATAACATTCCAACTATTGTGGAAAAGACAAAACTGTAGAGACAGTAAGAAGATCAGAGGTTGCCAGGAGAGAGATGAGCAGGTGGAGCACAGGGCATTTTTAGGGCAGTGAAACAAGTCTGTATGATCCTGTCATGGTGGACACATGACATTATGCATTTGTCCATACCCATAGGGCTGTACAACACAGAGTGAACCCTAATGTAAACTGCGGACTTAGGTTAATAATAATGCATCAGTATTAGTTCATCAGTTATAGCAAATATATCACAGAAATGCAAGGTGTTAATAGGAGAAACTGTGTGCAGGAGGGAAGGGGTAGATGGTAACACTTTGTATTTTCTGCTCAATTTTTCCGTAAACCTAAAACTGCTCAAAAAAATTAACCTCTATTCAGAATGTAAAAAAAAAAAAAGACTGATGAAACAAAAAAAGTATGTGAACTGAGTTTTTTGTAAATATGATTATATTTTACAAATTTAAGATTTAAGGGAATCTCCCTATTTATATGGACATTTTGTACAAATTGCCGTTATTTAGAGACAGTTGTTTGGTGAAATGAGAATTCTTTACCTAATACCTCGGTTTAATAAATGTTCACAATTCACATTTGCAAGAATAAAGGTGATATTTGTTTATAAATACTAAAACTTAAAAAAAAAAAAGGTTGAGGGACCTTAAATACTTCAATAGATTAATATTTTCGTAGGCACTTTTAAACTGTGATTTCCAATAAAGTAGAGAAGGTCTGGGTTGATCAGTAGGAAATAGTTAAGATTAAACTCAGTGTTTCAGATCTTCCCATGTGCCACTGTAAGTGGGTAACATTTTCTTGTCTAGCCTGAGTGTGGGGTTTTGGTTTTCCAAGACAGAGGGAATGTTGTGTTGTGATGTGTTTTTTTGCTTTTGGATACAAAGGGTAATTGCCAAACCTCTTCTCATGCACTAAAGGGAGGTTTTTCACAAACTGTGGTCTCTCCCTTTAGTTTAAGTTTTTCACAAACTGTGCTGATGTGGTCAGTGATCCTAAATCCACTAGGATAGTTACTGTTTTACCTGTTGTTGGGTGCCTTCAAGTTGATTCCGACTCAGTGACCTCATGTGACAGAGTAGAATTGCTCCATAGAGTTTTCTAGGCTGTATCTTAACAAAAACAGATCACCAGGTCTTTCTAGTGAGAAGACCCTAGGTGGGTTCAAACCAATAACCTTTTGGTTGGCAGCCGAGCGCTTAACCGTTGTGCCACCGGCGCTCCATATTGGTAGTGTTAGTATATCAAAATAATTAAAAATGATATTTCAGTGCGTGATTTTTAATTCATTTAGTTCAAATAATTTTAAAAATAGATTTTTAAGATAATTATTGATGTATACAGCCTCTTTTCAGAAATCCTAATTGATGAAAAGTAGACTGTCATAGGAACTCATTTGTACTTAAAGCTGTCACACATTCACCAAATGAAAAGAATAAGTATTTTTTTTTACAATTTGTTTTATTTTTGTTGTTGAGAATATGCACAGCAGAACATACACCAATTCAACAAAGTCCACACATACAAGTCATTGAGTGACACTGGTTACATTCTTCAAGTTGTGCACCATGGTCACCTTCCTTTTCTGAGTTGTCCCTCCCTCATTAGCATAAACTGACTGTCCCCTAAGGTTCCTATCTAATCTTTCGAGTTGCTGTTGTCAGTTTGATCCTATATAGATAGATCTTAAAAGAGCACAGTGCTCAGGGCAGACATTCTTTACTGGTTAAGCTAAACTATTGTTTGGTGTATAGAAGACTTCAGGGGATATTTTTAGTTTAAGATTTAAAGATTACCTCAGGGCAGTAGTTTTGAGGGTTCATTATTCATTCACTTTTCAAATGTAAGGTCCTGGCTCAAGTACCAACAAAAAATTCAAGGAGATTTGCTCACTCCCCAAAAGCATTCCTAGGAATAAATGAGTCTGTGGGGATTTTTAATTATGTAATTTGTTTTAAATTGGATTATGAAAAATCTCAGTAACATAAAAAATGAATTAAGAACCATTATAGTTGGCTGTATTTGCTTTTTTACCTCCTTCTTCTTTGCTTTATTTAAAGCAAGTCCCAGACAGCTTGTCACTTCACACATAACATGCTTCAATATAAATCTCTAGAAAATGTGGCCATTTTCTTCCAGAGCCGTTATCACTCCCCGACTTTCTTTCCTTTGGAGAAGGCTCTTGTCAGACTAAAGTCAGTGATTTGTCTGGAATTTGGGCAGGTCTACTGCATTAGAGGAGATGCAGATTTGTTCAGAAGCTTTTTCTTCTCTCGCATTCTCAGACAGGAAACCGTATAGAGAGGGGACTTTAAAAAGTGATGTGTTCCCACCCTTTGCTTTCTCAGCTAAAACGTGATGTTGCCAGCACATTTTTTTAAGTGAAAAGTAGTTACTGATATTCAGCATACAGGTGATTACTAACATGTGGATGAGGTCCACTCTAACAGAAAGACAAATTTAAGGACACCTATGAAGAGTCACAATTTCTATTTTTTTTTTTCCTTTTCCTCTGGGAGATGATTTTTTTTTTTTTTTTACTATTGTTGTGCTTTAAGTGAAAGTTTACAGTTCAAGTTAGTCTCTCATACCATAATTTTTACATACACTGTTCTGTGACCCTAGTTGCTCTCCCTATACTGTGACAGCACACTCCTCCTTTCCACCCCAGATTTCCGCGTGTCCACAGAACCATCTCCTGACCCTCTCTGCCTTCTCATCTCACCTCTGGACAGAAGCTGCCTGTTCAGTCTCACGTATCTACTTGAGCTAAGAAGCACAAGTACCATTTTATGTCCCATAGTCCAGTCTAATCTTTGTCTGAAGAGTTGGCCTCAGGAATGATTTTAGTTTCGGGCTAACGGAGAGTCTGGGCGCCATGTCTTCTGGGGTCCCTCCAGTCTCAATCAAACCATTAAGTCTGGTCTTTTTACTCGAATTTGAGTTCTATACCCCACTTTTCTCCTGCTCTGTCAGGGATTCTCTGTTGTGTTCCCTGTC
>NW_004443938.1:12312367-12325183 GCF_000243295.1 Trichechus manatus latirostris | reverse complement strand
CTCCCAGGTTTCCATGCAGTCTTCCTGAACCATGTGTTTGTGAACCATGCCTTCATGCACCATGCATTCATGAACCATGCGTTCATGGACCATGCATTCATGCACTACTGCTCTATCAGCCTCTGCCGTGGGCATTTCATGCATTGGGAGGAGGCAAGACGTATGTTGTTTCACACGTGTGCCACTGCCTGTCACAAGTGCAGTTGGGCCTGTTCACATCGCAGTGTACCCCAAGAGCTACTGCCGATTCAGAGAACTTTTACGAGTATTTTCAGACTAGGAAGTCATTTCTTCTTAGCCCTTTGTTGAAGAAACTTAGTACTAGCCATAGGAAGAAATTACCATTTTCATAACATTGGGAAGTATATTTAGATATATTTTAATGATTCGTGGCATTTTGAAACAGGAAAAGATTTAAGGGCTTCTCCAGTATGACACTTTCGGCTTACAGATAAGGAGACTGAGACTCAGTGTATGGATTGAATTGTGTCCCCCCAAAAATATGCATTGCATTCTGTCTTATTATCTAGTGCTGCTATAACAAATATCACAAGTGGGTGGCTTTAACAAACAGAAATTTATTTTCTCACAGCTTAGGAGGCTAGAAGTCCGAATTCAGGGCACTGGCTCTAGGGAAAGTCTGTCTCTCTCTCTCTCTCTCGCTGTCTGTTGACTCTGGAGGAAGGTCCTTGTCTCTTCAGCCTCTGTTTCCTGGTTCCTTGGAGATCTTTATGTGGCTTGGTATCAGTCTTTCCCCCATCTCTCTCTACTCACTTGTTTAATCTCTTTTTGTATCTCAAAAGAGATTGACTAAAGATACAGCCTACACTAATCCTGCCTCTTTAACATAACGAAGATAACCCATTCTCAAATGGGTTTATAACCGCAGGCATAGAGGTTAGTATTTATAACACATATTTTGGGCAGACATAATTTAATCCATAATATTCCATCCTTTGGCCTCCCAAAATTTTTGCTCTTGCCACATGCAAAACACATTCACCCCATCACATCATCTCAAAAGCCAAAGTCTCATCTTCTGAATCATCTCAATCAAATGTGGGTGAGACTTTAAGTAGATTCCATCCTGGAGCAAAATTCCTCTTCATCTGTGAACTTGTAAAGTCTAGAATACAGGTTATCTGTTTCCAAAGTAATGGTGGAAGGGACACAAGGTAGACATTCCCATTACAAATGGGAGAAATTGGAGAGAAAGAAGAGATAACAGGCACCAAGCAAGTTCAAAACACAGCAGAACAATTTACCTTAGCTCTCAAGGATTGGAAGTAGTCCTTTCTTCTCTGAGACCATCTGAGCAACAGCCCTGCCCTCCAGACTCTGGGTGTTGACCACATCCTCTGCATTCTGGGTGGAGACCCCTAGGCCCTGGGCTCCAGCTCCAACTTCCAGGCTCACTGGGACGGCAACTCTGCTCCCTCGGGTTTGGGCAGCTCCATTCTCCTAGTCCATCTGAGTGGTGAACCCCTCCCTCAGCGCTGGCCAGTCCTGTTCTTCTGCCCCTTGGGCATGGTAGCCCTACTCCCTCAGCTTTGGGTGGCAGCCTAATCCCCTGGCACACCTTAATGGCAGCCCCATACTCTGGAACCAAGGTGGTGAAGATCTGACTCTGGAACCTAGGAGGCTGTGGCCCCACCCTTTGAGATCCAGGAGACCATGGCCCCACCCTTTGAAACCGAGAAGGCCCTGCTTCCTGTGCTCCTTCCAACGGTTCTGCTGATCTCTAAGCTCCTCCAGGGATGGTCCTTTTCTTTTCTTGGGGGACAACAGATGTAGCTCCTTTGGCCTGTTTCCTGCCTGTAGAATTCCAAGAGGCAGACAGCGTTCTTCCCATTTGTTCTTTCTCTGTCCCATTTAGTCTCAACAGATGGGTTTTCTGCCGTGGTAGTTGGTTAAATCCATCAGTCATATGCTTTATCTCTTTAAGAAAAGATTATGTAGCCATATCCTTGGTGAACATTCTAGGATGCATGTCCTTAGTTTGTACAACAGAATTTTCCAAATCTTTAATAAGTTCTGTTTTCAGTTCATTTTTAAGTCCATCTCTTTCCTTTCACATTTTACTTTAAGTGGCAAGGAGGAACCACGTGGCCCCTTTAAGATCTTGCTTAGAAATCTCCTCAGCCATATATATATAAGTTCATCACTTACAAATTCTACCTTCTACCAAGCTTTTGAACATAATTCAGACAAGTTCTGTGCCACTGCATAAAAAGCACTGCCCTTCCTTCGTTGTCCAATCACACGTTCATCATTTTCTTTTAAAGCCTCACTTGAAGCACATTTAACAGTCACATTTCTAGCAGCATTCTGTTGCTGGCACCATATGTATTCTCTAGGACGATAGAGACTTTCTCTATAGCTCTCCTCACTTCCTTCTGAGCCCTCACCAGAATTTCCTTTGATGTCCATAATTCTACCAACAGTCTCTTCAAGACAATCTAGGCTTTTACCATTAGCCGCCTTAAAACTCTTCCAACCTCTACACATTATCCAATTCCAAAACCGCATCCACATTTTAGTTATCTGTTAGAGCAGTAGCCCACTCTTCTGTTACCAAATTCTGTCTTAGTTATCTAGTGCTGCCATAATAAAAATACCACAAGTGGATGGCTTTAACAAACAAATTTATTTTCGCACAGTTTAGGAGGCTAGAAGTCCGAATTCAGGGCACCAGCTCTAGGGACAGCCTTTCTCTGTTGGCTCTGGGGAAAGGTCCTTGTCTCTTCAGCTTTTGTTTCCTGGTTCCTTGGAGATCTCTGTGTGGCTTGGCATCAATCTTTCCCCTATCTCTCTCTCTGCTCACTTGTTTAATCTCTTTTTATATCTCAAACGAAATTGACTCAAGACACAGCCTACACTAATCCTACCTCATTAATATAACAAAGACAACCCATTCTCATATGGGATTATAATCACAGGCATAGAGGTTAGGATTTACAACATGTATTTTGGGGGACATAATTTAATTCATAATGGAATCCTAAGCTTGTACCTGTGGATGTGGTCCTGTTTGGGAATAGGGTTTTCTTACTTATGCTAATAAGTCCATGCCCATCAGGGGAGTCCTGAACCTAATCACTTCTTAGTTATAAAAAGAGTAGGTTAGACACAGACATGCACACACAGAGGAAGACAGATGACGTGAGGATCAGCTACCAGCCAAGGAACCAAGGAACACCTGGGGCTACAAACAGGGAAGGAATCAACATGGCCGAGACTCTGATTTAGACTTTTAGCCTCCAGAACTGTGAGGAGATAAATTTTTGTTCTTTAAAGTCACCTGCTTGTGGTATTTGTGTTATAGCAGCTCTAGATAACTAAGACCCTCAGGGAGGCTAAATGATCAATCCAAAGTTTCATAAGTAGTTAGGAGTCAAAATGGGACCAGACCCCCAGTCAGCTGACTCCCAGTCCTGAAGGTTTCGCAAAGGAAAGGATGTTGCCCCAACCCATTGGGACTGTTTACACAAACAGGCTGAGCAGATTCCAGCATCACCTGGTACTTGCCACCCAAACAAAAAGTGCACATTCACCCTTGGCCCCCAAGGGCCTCTTGGTGTGTAGCTACCCAGACCACTTGGACCCTACTCCAGTGACCTAACATAGGGCTGTACTCCTGAAACATTTCTTTTGGCCTCATTCAAAGTATGCTTAAACGTATATTTTAGTAGATAGTACATTGACATGGTATAAAATTATACATGTTCAAAAGAATATATAATGTATCTATGAAGTCAAATTGACAACAGCAACTCGAAAGATTAGATAGGAAACTTAGGGGACAGTGAGTTTATGTTAATGGGGGAGGAACAACTCGGAAAAGGAGGATGAGAATGGTTGCACAACTTGAAGAATGTAATCAATGTCACTGAATTGTACATATAGAAAATGTTGAATTGGTGTATGTTCTGCTGTGTATATTCTCAACCACAACAAGAAAAAACAAAATAAATGATAAAAAAGAATATATGATGAAAAGGCCCCTTCCTTCCGCTATTCCCAGGCACCCAGTTCAGTTCTCCAGAGAAAACTGATGTTTCCAGTTATTGGTGTGTCCTTCTGGAGGGACTCTGTTAAATGCATTGTTATTACTCAGACTTTCCCTCCACCCCCAGAAAGCATGATGTGGGTGAACCTTAGAAGGGTGACTGGGTGTATGATGGCTACCTTAGGAGAGTATAGGAACCATTTTTTTGTTTCTGTTTTAATGAACAGTGGAATAAACTTAAAAATGGAGCCTGAATGATTTGGCAAAGAATATTCTAGCAATGGAGATTATTTAACATTAAATTTGATGCTTGAGGCAGATAGAATATTTCCTTCTCTGAAAGTTTTTGAACATAGTCTCTCATCTTTACTGGTTTGTTTAAAATTGGTCTTTTCTGCAGTGAAGAGATCAGATGACTTCAGAATTATATCTTTAGGCCACAGGTCTTTTATTAGGGGTATTTGGGGTTGAACTTCTTTCCCATATTTATCAGAATATGTCTTCTTAAAATATCTGTTTTAGAAGGGGTTGTTATAATCAACTGTGAAATTACGTTTAATCCTCCCCTCCCTTTTCCAAAACACCAGGAAATATTCTGCTAGTCCGTTGAGCAGTTCTGTCCTTCCTCACCGTCTGGTTTCAGTGACTGTTCTTAAGTTGCAGAGTATTCAGATCTGGCCTTGAAGCCCATCCAAAGACCAGTGTTCTAAAACCCGACAGGGGGTCTTCAAAAAAAGAAAATACTTTAGTATATCTCAGAACAGAAGAAGTTTCTTTCTAAAGAGCAAAGGGGCATTAAGGCTTGTCCTTTCTATCCTGTCTCCACAGTAAAGCATTTAGATGTTTGCCGCCAGCAGTGCTAGGATTGCTAGCAAGAGTTTGTGGTCAGATTGTCTTTGTTACCCCCCTACACACAGACTTTACATCACAAAAGCAAATGGGGAAAGCCAGCTGTCAGGAATTAGTCCCAATGCTACTTACTAAACTCTGCTACAACAGAGGTGACCATGTATGGAAAACAAAAAACAAACCAGTTGCCGTTGCCAAGGAGTCCATTCTGACTCATAGTGACCCTATAGGACAGAGTAGTACTGCCACACAGGATTTCCAAGGAGCAGCTGGTGGATTTGAACTGCTGACCTTTTGGTGAGCAGCCAGGCTCTTAACTACTGTGCCCCCATTTATGGAAGTGTCTGTTTTTTAAAGTTGACACTTCCCAAAGATAACTGTCCGGATGAGATGTCATCACTGCTTTCAAAACACTTATCGTTTGAATGATTTTGCATCCTCCTTTCAACCCCTTTATTTTATGGCTTCGTTCATTTTAAATTACTGGTCATAAGTGTGTTATATTTTTAAAATAATGGCATCTAGAAGGAGCTTCTAGAAGCAAGAATGGCAAGACTTCATCTCACTTACATTGGACATGTTATCAGGAGGGACCGGTCCCTGGAGAAAGCATCATGCAAAAAAAAGGAAGACCCTAACTGAGATGAATTGACACAGTGACTGGAACAATGGGCTCAAGCCTAACGGTTGTGAGGATGGCGCAGAACCGGGCCGTGTTTGATTCTGTTGTACACAGGGTTGCTGTGAGTCGGAACTGACTGGATGACATCTAACAACAACAGGAGGAGCTTAAAGTGGAGTCCATTAAAATGAAGAGATTGTATGTGGATACCATAATTATTTAAAAATTATTTTAAAATTGCATAATTATTTAAAAACTGCTCTTCAATGTGTATTTTCAAGGCTGGAAAATAAATTGGACCTGAGGAGACACTGTTGAGCTGGTGTGGCATGGCGACACCCAGCTTTCTCCCCTTACAAAGGAGCGGTGTCCCTGCCCACATGTGACACCGACAACCCAGCAAGAGGAGACATCAGGAAATTCGGGAATGGGAATTTACAGAAGACATCATCGGAAATCGGAAACGTGTTTTGGGGCCAATTTTGCAGGAGTTGAGCCCTGGTTGGTCTTTATAGTTTAAAGAAGAAAGGAAAGAAGTTGCTCTTTCATTTATAAGAAAACTTAGACAAAAGGCAAAGGGGTAGGAATTCCTTATCAATAGTCATTGAGCATGAACTGGGGGTGCAGACCTGCCTGCAAGAAGCTCACGGTTTACTAGGAGAGGCAGACAGACATCACATGCAGGGCCAAGTTCAGAGTGCCGCGGGGGCTGTGCTAAGAGCGAGATTAATTTTGCTGGGGATTCCAAAAGGCTTCACACAGAATGTCGAAGCTACCGCCATCTATTCATTCTCTCTCCAACCTTGAGCACTGTCTTAGAGTTCTCTCAAGAAACAGAACCAGTGAGATATACATAAATACAGAGGTGGGGGTTGGGGGGGAGATTAAGACTGATTTACTTCAAGGGATTAGCTACGTGATTGTAGGGGGCTGGAAGTCCAAGATTCATAGTCATGTGATAGAGTGCAGAGTGAAGAGGGAGAATAAATTCTGCCAAAATATCTATTTAGTCTATAATGACTATCACCCGTAAGTTCTGTGCTCCTTTAAGAAGTCACTTATATGAGACCAAACTTTGGTCAACAATTAGTGTAAAACAAAGATGAGAATGGAAGAGGACAGGGAAACTAGACTAATGGAAACAGAACAACCAGAATGGAAATAATGAGAATGTTTACCCATTGTGAAGAATGTAATCAATGTCACTGAACAAGTTGTGTAGAAATTGCTGAACAGGAACCTAAACTGCTGTGTAAACCTTCACTGAAAACCCAACAAAATATGACAGTTAGATAGACAGACAGAAGGACCGGAGGCAAACCACAGCCTAAGGAAACTCCCTTTTGAACTGATCGATCTGATCACATTATATTAACAGAGGGTGATTATGTTGCATTATATTACATTATGGAACTGTAGCTAGTCTAGTATTTGGCCAAACTACTGGGAACTGTAGCCTAGCCAGGTTGACACATAAAATTAATTATCACAAGCACCTACTATGTACCAGACACTGCACTAGACATTGGTGATGAAAACATAAGCCACAATCTTTGCTGGAGGAGGACCTGCTTCTGTGTGTTGGTCAGGGGAAGTATGAGATCATGACTTTGGTCTTGGGCAGGTTGACTTTGAAGGGCCTTTGGTGCGTCTGGGGGAGATGGCAGGTAGGCAGTTGGATGTGTGAGTCTGGAGCTCAGGGGCAAGGCCCAGGCAAAGAGTGAGCAGTGAATGGAGTCCTTGAGGCCGTGGACGTGGTAGCAATCTTCTAGACAAAGGAGAGAGAGAGGAGGGCCTGGAACCAAGCCGTGAAGAGCAAGAGCTGAGCCTGGGCAGGAGGAGCCAGCCCATCTGGCAGCACCAGCCCATCCAGAGGGAGAAAGAGCAGCGTAGATTGATGCCTTCTCCTGTTGTGTATTCATTACGTTGGGCTCATCTGTCTTATTCTCCACTGATGTATTCGTTACTGTTAGACTCTTCCGTCTTGTTCTCCAGAATCCCTTTGCTCATATGAGCTTTATCTCATTGAAAGTGATTAGGCATGAAAAGAACTTGTAAGAGATTTTTTAGAATCTGATTTCACGTTGCATCAGTGTTCTTCAGTTGTCTGTGATTTGCTTGTTCCGAAGCCTCCTTCCGTCACTGCTTGACAACTAGACTGTTAGGCTTCTTTTCCCCTTCTGTCTGACCTTAATAGTTAAGCATTGTCTTCCCGTGGGAGCTGTAATTGGAACTGATTAATGGCGGGGCACCTGGGGACTGGTTTGCTGTTGTTGTTCTGTTTGCTTTAGTATGATGGTGAATGCTGATAATTCATTAAATCACCAGTCCTTTATTCAGGTATTACCTGTCCATTCTGGTGCCTGGTATCTGTTCTTTCCTCTCTAAAATGGAAAAACATGAGTGTAACTCAAGACCCTTCAATGCAGAGGCATTTCCTGCCTCCCTTTCTCCCCTCCTTTCCTTCTTTTGCAAATACTTACTGCTATGGGCCAGGTACCCTGGCAGGTCCTAGGAGATAGTAGTGGGCAAGCAGACATGGTCCATGTCCTCAGACACGTGCAGTCTAACATGGGGATCAGACAGAAATGAAGTGGTCACACAGTAAGGATCTGAGAATAGTAGTAAGTATGCCGAGGAACACTTTAGGGTAATATGAGAACCCATATCAGGGGAGGGGGCAGGGAGCTTATTTGAGATGGATAGATGTTAATCCTGAGTATGGTGAAGAATAACGGTTTGTCATCTGCTAATGAGCTATTTTTATTAAAAACAAAGGTGGTAGAATATATAAGTGATAATATAATCCCTTCCCCTAGCACCAAGGAACGATAGTTGCTTTTCAAAACTTACTTGAATAAAAGAATGAGACCGTGGAAAGGGGAGAGGAAAAGTCTACTTCCTGTGTGCAGTCAGTCACTCACAGCATTGGCCTCACTGCGGGAACCCACATATTTTCTTTTGAAACACGTGAATTGTACATGTCAGTTAAAGTTAGAAGAAGTCATGTTCTGTGTTTATTGTCATTGGAAACTGCTAACCAAGCATCTGTTTTTTAGTATTATTTTTTACTTTTCTTTTTTATTGTGATAAATAAATATGTAACAAATCTCTTGCCTTTTCAACATTATTCACGTGTACAATTCAGTGACATTAGTTATGTTTATCATGTTATTCAACCATCACCATTATCCATTTCCAAATTGCCCATCACCCTTAACAGAAGCTTGGTGTCCCCTAAGCAGTGAGTCCCTGTCTTAGTCATCTAGTGCTGCTCCAACAGAAGTACCACAAGTGGATGGCTTTACAAAGAGAAATTTATTCTCTCACAGTCCAGTAGGCTACAAGTCCAAATTCAGGGCATCAGCTCCAGGGGAGCGCTTTCTCCATCGGCTCTGGAGGAAGGTCCATGTCATCAGTCTTCCTTTGGTCTGGGAGCTTCTTTGTGCAGGAACCTCAGTTCCAAAGGATGCGCTCTGCTCCCAGCACTGCTTTCTTGGTGGTATGAGGTTCCCATGTGTCTCTGCTCACTTCTCTCTTTTATATCTCAAAAGAGATTGCATTAAGACACTAATCTTGTGAACCTCATCAGTATAAACTCATCACAGGGATAGAATTTACAGCACATGAGGAGATCACATATAATCTCATCATAGTGGTAGAGTTTACGACATATAAGGACATCACATCAGATAACACAATCATACAATACTGGGAATCATGACCTAGCCAAGTTGCTATGCACATTTTTTGGGGGACACAATTCAATCCATGACAGTCCCCCTTTCCCCTCCCTCCTGCCTGCCCCTGTAACCACTAATGAGCTTTGGTCTGTAGACACGTGCCTGTTGTAGACATTTTACGTAAGTGGAACCATACAGTAATTGTCCCTGAACCAAGCACTGTGAATACCTGCCCACCGCTCCAGCGTCTTGATTCCAATATCCATGTCACAGGAGATCTTTGTAGACATGCCACTAGATACTGACTTTTCCCACTAACAGTTCTAAATTCAACTTTTTCTAAAATGAACTTGACGGTGTCCCTGGTAGCTTTGCTTGTTTTTCCTTTAAGCAGCATGCACTAGTAAATCCAGCGCGGCCCTGGGGAAGGTTGTCTTAGCCTTTTTATAGTTTCAGTCATTAAAATGGAGATTACGGTTAAAGGAATATTTGATAAATGATTGATTTATTCTTAAGAAGCTCTGTAAATGCTATAGGCTTGAATGAAATACTGCTTAAATGAAATATATCCTCCCTTGCAATTAATCTAGCGTAATCATCAGCATGTATGTTCTAAAATCGCCTTTTGATTGTCACTGACTGTAATTCATTCATTTAGCAGTAAATATTCATCGTGTGCCCGCTGTGCACTCAAAACTCTCTTAGGTGCCAGGCATATAGCTGTGTACACTCAAGTCTGGGCCCCCACAGAGCTTAATGTCAAAATTGTAAAAAAAAATAGAAGAGGCAAGGACCCCAAAGCCTCTATAACTTACCCTTTGTGTAAATTCTATCCTTTCTAGCCCAATAGGCTGGCTTTACCACTTAGTGGCTTTGTCTGCGTGTCTGTAACTTTCCGTCTGTAAAGAAGAGGTGACAGCTTATGTGGTTGTCACAGTGAGGTGCTGATGGATCGGAAGATTCCATTAGACATAAAAGATGCAAAGTTTCTTAAAGGAACCAGATGGAGAAACCACAGGGACCATTCCACAGAGCAGAAGATGACAGAGTGTGCCCCTCAGCGAGGGTCCTGCTGCCTGGGTCCCAGAGTCCCACTCAGGACACCTGGCTGGGGGGACACCTCCTGATGGGGAAGGCTCCCTGCACCCAGGAGGTGGTCCCTGTGCCGTTCTCCCAGAGGGCCTGAGTTGCCCACCCACCTTCCTCTGCCCCTGCTGCTAGCACATCCCAGTGTGAGCTCCAAGACAGAAGTGACGAGATGTCTCCTGGGGCGTCCCTCCACTCCTCTAGCTCCAGGCCCCTGAGGCCCAGGCCAGCAGGACAAGTACCATCCTCACAGGGTCACTGACTGACAGTGAGGTCAAGTTTCCGGCACAGTGTTTGACACAAAGTAAGCACTCGATTATTAATTAACTAATGCACGGATTATTAGTTAATACCACTACTTGCAATGAAATAAAACACAAGACAAACTTTCTCAGGAACATCTTTTCCAAATACGGTTAGATAACATGTTTGCGTACCCAAACATATTTTCTCTGTAATTGCACGTAATCCTAAGCTTTTTCTTCTAAATTTGAGAAATATCATAACACGAAACCTCTGTTGTTTCTTCGTTTTCCAGGAAAAGAATATTATTCTCTTTTTTAAGCCTCCTCCTCCAGCAACAACAACAAAAAAAGCCCAAACAAAACAAAACAAAAAATCAACAATAGCCCACAAAATGTGAAAGAATGATTTTGCTGGTATTATTGGAAGATGCCCACACAACATAATGAATATCTTTGTTGTGCTTGTGTGCCACAGCTCAGTATTAAGAGGTCCAAGTCCTAGCAGTAATAACCAGCTAAGTCTCTACTACTTAATGCCTGGTGTATCCGCTCAGTTACTTAATTTATGTTTATAGTTGTAAGGATATTTTGTTCTTCCCAGACAACGTGGAGGCAGTGAAGTTTGCCAAAAACGGAGCCCTTTGTCTTAGCTCCCTAGAGCTGCTGTAACAGAAATACCACAAGTGGGTGGCTCTAACAAACAGAAATTTAGTCTCTCACTGTTAGGAGGCTAGATGTCTTAGTTCAGGGCGCCGGCCCTAGGGAAAGGCTTTCTCTCTCTGCTGGCTCTGGGGGAAGGTCCTTGTCTCTTTCAGGTTCTGTTCCTTGGTTCCTTAGGGATCTTCACGAAGCATCTCTCTTCCCCCATCTCTGCTTTGCTTCAGTGCCTGATCTGCTCCTTTTATATCTCAAAAATGATTGGCTTAAGGCACACTGTCTCAGTCATCTAGTGCTGCTCCAACAGAAATACCACAAGTGGATGGTTTTAACAAAGAGAAGTTTATTCTCTCACAGTCCAGTAGGCTACAAGTCCAAATTCAGGGTGTCAGCTCCAGGGGAATGCTTTCTCCATCGGCTCTGGAGGAAGGTCCGTGTCATCAATCTTCCTTTGGTCTGGGAGCTTCTCTGCGCAGGAACCTCAGGTCCAAAGGATGCGCTCTGCTCCCAGCACTGCTTTCTTGGTGGTATGAGGTTCCCATGTGTCTCTGCTTGCTTCTCTCTTTTATATCTCAAAAGAGATTGCTTTAAGACACTGATCTTGGCAGCCTCATCAGTATAACCTCATCACAGTGATAGAATTTCCAACACATGAGGAGATCACATATAATCTCATCATAGTGATAGAGTTCACAACACATAAGGACATCACATCGGATAACACAATCATACAATACTGGGAATCATGACCTAGCCAAGTTGCTACACACATTTTTTGAGGGACACAATTCAATCCATGACACACACCCTACACTGATATGGTCTCATTAACACAAAGAAAACCCTATCCCCAAATGGGATTACATCCACGGGTATAGCGGTAAGAATTTACAGACTTATTTTGGGGGCTCGCAGTTCAATCTATAACACCCTTCTCTGCCGTCCAGTCAAGGCTCTGTCTTGGTTACAGGTGCTGTTTGGCACAGCCGATGGGCAGGTGATTGTCATGGACTGCCACGGCCGCATGCTGGCGCATGTCCTGCTGCACGAGTCAGACGGCGTCCTCGGCATGTCCTGGAACTACCCCATCTTCCTGGTGGAGGACAGCAGCGAGAGCGACACTGACTCGGATGACTACTCCCCGCCCCAAGGTAGCGCCTGCCCCCCCCCCGGCTCCCGTGCCATTTAACCCGAGAGGCCAGAGCTTTCAGAAGAGAGTGACTGCCCGGTCTCTGTTCCTGGCTTTCCTGTCTTCTCTCTGCTGTCACTTTCTCAGAATAGCTGGTCAAATTGATTAAGTGCCATTGGCTTAGCTTCCCCCTGGATACAAAATGAGACTTACCACCCTTCCTGTCCCTGGGGTGTTGTGGGGCTTAGCTACTTAGCAAGAATAAAGAGAGCTGAAGATGAAAAATTCTGAGCTATTAATATAACTTAGTATGTGGTATCTCCAAATCCCTAACGTTATTAAAGCCCGTGGCTTTAGTTGCGTGAAGAAAGAATTCTCTCTGCCTTTCTGTGTAAAGGGCCAAACACAAGCGGAGGCCTTTGATTTTGATGGTGTCTGTCACCAATGTCAGTACTCCGTGGGCCCTAGGGCTGCGGTCTTCACCAGTATTTCACCCCCTGCGCCCTGCCCTCCTTTTAGACAGCATGTTATGAAAA
>NW_004443938.1:12310725-12312049 GCF_000243295.1 Trichechus manatus latirostris | reverse complement strand
TAGGACGGGCGAGGTTCCTCATCCCCATAAATCCGGTTGGGAGGTAACTGTGTCCTTTCTTGACAGGATACATCCTGAGTTAAATTTTGATCATGTTTCTAGAGCCTCCTAGTAATAAAGTCAGTGTCCTTAGGGCTGACATTGGCCTCAGCATACTTTGAAAACAGAGCTCCTCAGTAGTAGGTTGAATGCAGATTTGCTTATCCCACCTGAGTACTGGAAGAAACGAGGTCCAGAGATCAGGTTTGTCATGTAAGTCAGGGTACGTCTAAGAATCGCATTCAGTCCCTGGCTGCTTCTCTAGCCTGTTACCCTTCTCAGAAGCAATGGGGCAAGTTAGAGGACAACAGAGATCTGCCTCTCAGGTGTAGCAGGGGTTTTCCTGGTGGCCTGGGGAATCTGGGGACAGAGGTAGGTCATGTAGCATCTTAGAGTGGTGCAAAGGAGGGCAGTGATGGGGTCCTCTGTGGGCATGGCTGAGTCAGGCCAGCCCCCCAGGAAGGCTGCCAAAGGATGAGCTCAGGAGCTCTACAGGAGCCTTTGGAAAGAGCTCTCAATCACCCCGGCATGAAGGAGGGACGTGCTTTTACTCTTTAAAACAACGCATGAAAGGGTCTAGTATGCAGTCCATTGCGGCTTCATCCATAAAATCTGGGCATGCTCTCCTGAGCTTACACAGCAGGATTTCCCTGATGCTGGCCGTCCACTGAGGGTGTAGCTCGGTTCTTCACAGGCCCCATCCAACCTCAGCTGACTCTCCAGATCTGGGGTCTCTGACGGCAGAAACTAACTAAAAAGGAACTAATGGTGGCTGCCTGGACAGCTCATTTCCTGTCACATTCAGTGAAAGGGCACTTCAGGTGGAAAAGCAGCTTTTCTGTAGGAAAAACGGCTTTTGAACCAGGAGTAAGAAAATATTTTCAGCCCTCTTCCGACCAACCTTGTATTTGAACATTGCATCAGGTTAAAATAATTTACACTTACAGGTCATTAGAAACACATGACACGTTAACACATAGGTTAATAAACTTTTCACACATATTCTCACCACCCATGAAAGACCCCAGGACCCCCCTACCCCAGCTGGGCGCCTCCTGGGCTTTCTGTATACCGGGTCCTGACTCTCATTCCAAGCTCTCTGAAAGGATCACCCTTCTGATGGCCCTGTAGTTCCAGAATGATGTGGAGCGCTTGCCTTATTTGGTAACATCCCAGTCCAGTTTGATCTGCGCTAGTGGGCAGTACGCAAGACGGCAGCGTTGTGGGTGTGGGTTTGGGTCACGTGCTCACAGCCTTCTTTCACTCGGTGTCCGGCAGATGGCCC
>NW_004443938.1:12304532-12304863 GCF_000243295.1 Trichechus manatus latirostris | reverse complement strand
GAGAAACAAAATATGGTGCATACACACATGACATTACTCAGCCGTAAAGAGAAATGAAGTCCTGATACATGTCGCAACGTGGATAAACCTTGAAAACACTATGCTAAGTGAAATAAGCCAGATACAAAAGGACAAATATCCTATGATTCCACTTACATGAAACATCTAGAATATAGGCAAAATCATTGAGACAGAAATTTATCTGTGGTTACAGGGTCTGGGTGAATGGAGGAATGGGGAGAAAAAATAAAATCATGCATAATTCCATTAAAAAATTGCAGACAGCCAAAGGGCAGGACTGTTGTTCTTTCATGCCTAACACACTAGTGGT
>NW_004443938.1:12295089-12303990 GCF_000243295.1 Trichechus manatus latirostris | reverse complement strand
TCTGAACTATGTCCCTGTTGTGGCAGAGAACCTTGTCTAGTCCCATCCAATGTTTGCAGAATGGATTCCTTAGTGCTAGATTGCTCTGTATAAACCGCATATGATTTTAACGATTGTTGACAGGGAAAATAGGCCATAAATCTTATTAGGACTAATACTTTGATTTACCAGCAAGAAATAGGTAGGTTGCTTATGTGGTAGAAGACAAACCATTTAGTAGCCATTTCTTAGAGGCACCGAATGGCTTGCAGGTGGCCATCGCATCTGCAGAGAGTGCGGAAGTTCCTCTGACCACGCCCACGCTACCACCACCAGAAGTATCTTTCCTAAGACCCAGCACATCACCAAGTGCTGAGTAAGAGTCAGAGCCTTCACAGGCATGTCTGTCCTTGACCTGAATGTTATCTGCCCCGTGGTGCACAGAAATTAAACGAATATAATCTTAGGCCTTGCTTTTGATTTATTTTTGCTCTTAGCATTTACAGACTCTTTCAGTCATCTTGGGGAGCAGGGGGCATGGCATGGGGAAAGCACTTCCATGATGCATAGTCACGGAGGTTTTATCATTTTACTTGCTCTCTGCAGGTCCCATCATGGTAATGCTGGTGTTGGAGATAGAGATTGAACATGCCAGCATTATTGTATAGGGTTTTTAACCTGACTTAATTGTATTTCAGGGGCCCTGCAATCTCCATCCATCTAATGAGCCTCTGTTTTGTTTTTTTGAAGTCTGTGTTGTCTTGAGAGAAATTAGTAGTGTATTACTTTCCATGAGAAAAAGGGAAAGAGCCACAGCCATGTTTGCTTGCTTAGCAGCCCCTGCCCAATGAGCGTCAGGATGCATGTCCTCTGCTGACATCTCTCCTTTGTGATTTCAGAGGTGGTGGTCCAGTGGTGCACGCAGGGAGACTTGCTGGCAGTGGCTGGAATGGAAAGACAGAACCAGCTTGGTGAACTGCCCAACGGGCCTCTTCTGAAGAGCGCCATGGTCAAGTTCTACAATGTCCGTGGGGAGCACATCTTCACGCTGGACACGCTTGTGCAAGTAAGGACATGCGTATGAACCCGTGTACATTTGCATCATGGTGGCTGCTTTCACAGAGTGACACCGCCATGTCAGTCTTGTGCCTCTCGTGAATCGCTGTACTCGTTGTGATCATCTTTGACAGATTATACTTTAATCTTTTGTTGACCTTAATTAAATGAGGAGGTATAAACCAGGAGAAAGAAGCCTTTGCTTTGTGAACAAACCACTTTATTCCATCCTAGCTAGGCGAGCATCGTGCTCAGCACTCCATAGGCAATTTCAGCCACTCCTATAGCTGTGGTTAGTATCTCTGCAACTGCTGGCTTTGCATCCATGTAGCTGTCTCACGGGCCTTTCAAACTCAGCATGTTCAAGCCTCAACGTAGTCCACCTCGCAAATACGTCCCCCTCCTCCAGACACAGCACCATTACGCGTCAGCTGCACAGGCCAGAAAGCAGCAGTCATCCTGACTCTTGTCTCTTGGCCATTCCCATATCCACAGAATCTTGGGGAATTTTACTTCTCAGATTCCTGCATATCTCAGTGCCACGGCCTTTTGTCCACACCTGCCACCACCTTTGTCCAAGGCACCATCATCTCTCTAGAGCCACCGTTTTCCCTCCCAAACCTGTCTTCATTTTGCAGCTACAGCTTTGTTGTAAAATCATGAGTTGGATCAGTAGCGTTCTGCTGCCATTAGGATAAATCCAGAAGATCCTATTGTGCCTTAAAGGGACCTCCATCAGCTAGTCCTACATCCTGCGTAGAATTAGCTCTCACCACTGCCTCCTCCCTGATCCTGCCATTCTGGATTTTTCTGTTCCTCAAATAGAAAACTCTCTCTCCCAGGACGTCTCCCTCAGCCGTTCCCTCAGCTAGACAAGCTCGTCCCACACACCTCACCTGGTAGCTCCTGTCTGTGCTTCTGTCTGAGCATAAACATCACCTCTGCAGAGGACCCTTCTAACTCCCCAGACTGCTGGGTTACGTTGACCCCATAGCACCCTCTTCTTAGATTTTTGATAATGCTCATCGAGCTTGAAATTTTCCATTCGAGGTCTGTCTGTAAGGTCAGTGAAAGCGGGATCCTTGTCTTTCTTGTTCGCTGTCGTGTCCACAGTGCCTTACACAGAACACGCATTCAGTAAACACTTATCTGAGTATTAGTGCATGGAAAAGCCACTTCAGAACTGCAGCAGCCCGCATGCAAAGCGCTAGGGCTAAAATGACGTTAGCATGTTCCAGCTGGTCAGAGAGCCATTTCACTGCATTATGGATTAGAGAGAAACTGACTTGATTCCTTCCTGAAGACCTGCATACCCAGCCTAGGTAATAAGCAGTGTTGGGCAGTGTTTTCACTTGGAGCAGATAAGATCCCACAGCGCGTCACCACCACACCATGCTGTGGGTTTCTGTTCAGCACGTCCGTCCTACTTCAAGCTCCTTGGTGACCTCCCCTGGGGACCCCACAGACCTTGTGTAGGTTCGGCCCTGCCTCCACCAGCCTCATCCAACACTGGCTCTCCTGTTCCCTGGCACGGCCACTCAGGCCTCCTTGCTCTGCCTGGAATGTGCCATCCTGGAGGCCTCCCTGCACAGAACCCTCTCACCCGGTGTCATGGATTGAATCGTGTCTCCGCAAAATATGCATCAACTTGGGTAGGATCCTCCATTTTGTGATCTGTTGAAATTATCCTATTGTCCTCCATTTTGTATGTGGTAAATCCTGACCTCTATGTGTTAACAAGACAGGATTAGTGCGGGATGTATCTTGACTCACCACCCTTACTTAAGCCACACCCTTGCTTGAGCCACACCTTTTCTTTTACAAGAGATAAAAGGACAGAGAAGCAAGCAGAGAGAGGGAGCTCATTACCACCAAGAAGAGATAGGATTGAAGTGCATCCTTTGGACCTGGGGTCCCTGCTGTGAGAACTTCCTAGAATCAGGAGACACAGAGAGAGAGCTTTAACACCAGCGACAATGCAAGAGAGAAGCCTGCCTGCAGACATGGCTGAGAAGAGGCTGTCCTGATCGACACGGACTTTGCTCCAAAGCCGACAGAGAGAAAGCCTTCCCCGAGAGCTGGTGCTCTGAATTTGGACTTCTAGCCTCCTAAACTGTGAGAAAGTACAGTTCTGTTTGTTAAAGCCACCCGCTTGTGCTGTTTCTGTTATAGTAGCGCTAGGTAACTAAGACACCTGGTTTTCCAGACGGACTCCTCACCCTTCAGGTCCTCGCTCCCATCTCATTGCCTCGGAAAGACTCCATGACTCTCCAAGCGCTCCACTCCTTCACTGCTGCTTTCGTGACGCGTACTATAATCTGGAAGTTTTAAATTTCTGATTTGCCTAGCTGTTTCATCCCACTGGGATATAAGGGACATGAAGGCAGCAACCTGAAATATTCCACTCAGCCTTGTAATGCGGGGACCCAGGGCAGTGCTGGACCTGGTGGGATCTGATCTCACTCACCTTGTAGTACGGGGCTCAGGGCAGTGCTAGACCCAGTGGGGTCTGATCTCACTCACCCTTGTAACATGGGGCCCAGGGCAGTGCTGGACCTGGTGGGATCTGATCTCACTCACCTTGTAGTACGGGGCTTAAGGCAGTGCTGGACCTGGTAGGGTCTGATCTCACTCACCCTTGTAACACGGGGCCCAGGGCAGTGCTGGACCCGGTGGGGTCTGATCTCACTCACCTTGTAGTACGGGGCCCAGGGCAGTGCTGGACCTGGTGGGATCTGATCTCACTAACCCTTGTAGTAACGGGCTTAGGGCAGTGCTGGACCTGGTGGGGTCTGATCTCATGCTTGTAACACAGGGGCCCAGGGCAGTGCTGGACCTGGTGGGGTCTGATCCCAGTCACCCTTGTAATGCGGGGGCCCAGGGCAGTGCTGGACCTGGTGGTGTCTCATCTCATTCACCCTTGTAACATGGGGGCCCAGGATAGTGCTGGACCTGGTAGGGTGTCATCCCACTCACTGTCGTAACATGGGGGCCCACAGAGGTGCTGACCTCCACTGGGGTCTCAGTAAACACCAGTTCATTGAGTGGGCCTGAGGACCACACATCGGATTGGCAGGCATCACATGGCAAGTTAGGTGACCCGGGGTTTCAGATCGCTTAAAACCCTTCACCATGAGTACTCTTCTGCTTCCCATCATTGAAAATCTTTTCAAGATAGTTCACATCCTGAGCATCTTTACTGACCAGTTAGTCTCCAGTTCTTTGTCTTGTCTGTCACAGCTATACCTCCAGCACCTGGAACAATGCTTGGCCACGGTAGATGGCTCAATAAATGTGGATTGAATGTAATGAATGAACACATATTTTGCAGTGTGACTTCCATCACTATTACTCTACTGAAGCCACTCTATTGACCTCCTAACCGCCAAATCCAGTTTTCTCATGTCTGCATCTAATTGTTGTCCTCTTGTTTGACATACTCTTTTTTACGGGTCTTTATGGCATGCCCTTCTAGTTCCTTCTTTCTGCTGTTTGTTAAGTGAAGGCTATTACTCCACCATCAAGAGTTCTTTGCTTGATCCTTTCCTCATTTCCCCTTCCTCTCCACTCATTCCTCTGGCATATAATCCCATCTCATTTCTCCAACTATGACCTCTGTGCAGATGACTCCAAATCTATATCTCAACCCTAGTCTCTTGCCTGAGCTCCAGTCTCACGTTCCCAATTGCCTTCTAAGTATCTCCACCCAGACATGTAGCTGGCATCTCTAACTAAGACTGTCTGCTTTTACTGGTACTGGTGCTGTCCTCCTCCGGGCATCAGGAGCCAAGTCACATCACGTCTCTGAATCCTGTTTCTTCTACCCTCTTCTTGCTGTCCTGGTTTTCTGCTTCACTTCTCTAACTGGGATTTTGGCAACACTGCTGTCAGATGAACCTTCCCATAGCCCTGCCCTGCCTCTCCCTTGCTCAGGAAAAAAAAAATTAAGTCTCAACATCGTACATAGCCAGGCACAGGAGACCTAACACAGTCTGGCCCCAAAGCACTTTTCCAGTCTTCTTTCCTACATTGCCCTTCACGTTGCCTGTGCTGTAGACAAACTATATTCTATTTCTAAAGGTAATTTATTTAGTTTTTTACAAATCATATTATGATGGTTGCCAGTAACTAAAGACATCGGTGTCTTTAAATGGATGAGACACCACCATGTTTATAGGCAAATATAAGGCTTTAGGAGAGAAAGAAAAGAAGGAAGCAAAAGAACAGCATGGAGCCAGAACCCAACACAGGTTGGAAGCTGTGGGCTGGAGGAGAGTGGGGAGGTTAATCTGGAAGAGATGTTCAGGAAGAAGAGATTGTGGGGAGAGCCAAAGGATTTTTAAGGAAAGGAGAGAGCTGAAGCAGGTCTCATAGGACAACTTGTGTCTTCTCATTGAACTAAAAAGCCCAGGAAAGATGTGGCATCAGTGCCATGGGGAATATGAGGAGGGAGCCATTTGCGATAAGAAGCTCCAAGGCTAGGTAGCATGGCTTTACAGATTGCCCAAGACCAGGAATTGGAAAAGTCAGTACAGCAGAAAAACGAACACAGGAGGTGAGGAATCGAGGGAGCTTTGAGGACCCAGTGGAGATGGCCAGCCTCGGGGTCGTGGGTGGAGGCTTCATGACCTGGGTCTGGGTGGTGTGAAGTCATGAAAAGGCATGTGAGGAGGAAGGAATGAAGGCAGCATGGGAAGTTGTGGTTAGGTAGGAAATTCAGATTCCCATTTTAGTATAGTGATGACACCATCCCAGGGAAGAGCTGAAGTGGAGAAGAGATGAGGCCATTGACCTGAGGCCGAGGTGTAGCAAAGTCACCATAGATGTTGGTGGTCATTGGATTTGGTGTTATGACCCTACTGCCAGCACATTGCTGGAATATGGTAGGTGCTCAGTAAATATTTGTTCAGTGGATTGATGGATGGACAGTTGTCAACACACTTTCTTTAGTTCTTCCTGTTGATGGTTTGAACCAGTAGTATATGGGTCCTTCTCCATCAGAGCTCATGCTAGCTTTCTATCCCTAACTGAAAGGTGAGTAGGAGAGGATGGGAATTGTAAGCACTTTCTGAGTTTCTACAGTTTTGTATTTATTAGAATATTTATGAATTCATAAGTAAACATGTTCCATGTCCATTCAGAGTTGTCCACTCTTCTGTACGACCTCTGGTACTCTGCTGGCATTCTGTTCCCTCTACAGAAATGCCCTTCCCTGCCGTCTCAGCTGGGGGAGGTCTAGACCCCTTAAAACCAAGTTAGTCACATTCTTTTTTAAATCTGTCCAACTGATTGCAGCCTCTCTTCTCTCTGAACCACGGGGTGCTTAATACCTCTGGCATGTATTGCTCGTTTCTGCCTACTTGGCTTATCCGAGTCAGAAACCATGCTTGGTTCATTTTTCTAACCTTTGCTGTGCCTAGAATGTAGTAGATTCTCAATGGCCTTAACCATGGCAAAAGTTTGTATCATCACATGAAATTAACATGAGTCTTGAATTTAAACTATTTGGGGGTTGGGGATAGGAGGGGGGCTCAACTGAACTTCCTTTGGAGAAAAATATTCCTACAGTGTCTCCTCATTCTAATTTTTTTTTTTTTTTTCACTTCAAGGTCCATTTCGACCATTCAAAAAATTGCCTTAATAATATAAAGTTAAATAATGATGTCCTTAAAAATCAAGTACAGTATTAATCATACATAGCACTAATTTAATTCTTGTCTATAATGATTCTAAAATAACATATTAGCTGTGACATGCTGTTCAAGGTGACCAAAGGCAGGGACATTTTATAGCAGGAAGGAAGTTAGGCCATTTATTGGACTGTTTATAAAAAGAACTAAATGCAATTTAGATGGGAAAATTTATTTCCAAGTTAATTAGATTGTAGCTTATCGCATCCAAAGCCGTTGCCCGGTACAAGCTTGCGGCCACACCAGCGTTAAAATTGATTTTCTTACTTACTCATAACAGCAATGGCTGGGACTGAAGCTCTTATAAGGAAATATACTCTCATTTATTTTCCTTTCCTTCCTACATGTTGTGCTTTGAAATTCTATAATTATCTCATTAGCTGTTCTCTGGGACTTCTGTGTATAATCACATAAATGATAACCTGACAACAGATTTTTAGAGCAAGCATTGCTAACTGAAGTTTGCAGGCTTCAGTAATTTGAGTTTCTTTTTTTTGTTTGAAGCTTTATGAACTTTTTTTGCATGAAGGCCAGTTGGGGGATCACCCTATAGTGAATAGGTTCAGTTGTTGATGTGAGGTATTTGGGTAAAAAATTGAGAGGAGGAAGAGGAAGGAAGGTAACCAAAACCTAATCAGAGATTGTGTTTGCGGTCAGAGACTTACATAACTCTCAAAGGAGAATCCTCCAACAAAAACGTATTTGCCTCCTTTTTTAAATATCGGGGGCAGAGGTGGTTCAGTGGTAGAATTCTCACCTTCTGTGTAGGAGATCCAGGTTCGATTCCCAGCCAGTGCTCCTCATGCAGCCCCAGCTGTCTGTCAGTGAGGGCTCAGCTCGTGCTATGATGCTGAACGGGCTTCAGCAGAGCTTCCAGATTAAGATGGACTAGGAAGAAAGGCCCGGTGATCTACTTCGGAAAATCAGCCAGTGAAAACCCTAAGGATCACAATGGTCCAATCCACAACCCATCATGGGGATAGTCCAGGACCGGGCAACATTTGGTTCCATCGTGCACGGGGTCGCCATGAGTTGGGGGCTAACAACAACGGTTCTCAAGAAGCTGCTGCCACGCATGTGCTTTTTCCCTCGTGTGCTGTAAATAGATGGGAAAGCCTTTGGTGGGACTGTTGTCTGCTTACAGAATACAAAAACAAACTGGGATCTGACCGACTGAATCCTGAGCTCGCTTTTACTACTGCCCCTTAGTGGGTGGCAGAATCATTGTAACTTAATATTCAGCACTTTCCATGGCTCCAACCAACTCAGGCTGCAAGTGAACCATCACCCGCTCGGTCTTTTTCAGTGTGAACTATGATAGAAGGCTCTCCTCCTTTGCACCGTGCTCATGCACACATCAGCTAAGCACCCACTGGTGCAGTTGCTGGCAAACACTTGGCAGTCTGCCTCTCCTGAGACCAACCCCCACCCTCTTAGGAGGAACTGCGGGAAGAAGGAATAACATCTGGGGAGGGGCTGCAGACGGTGGGAGACCAGAGAGTCTTGCAACATTCAGGGGGACCTGACCCTCGGCTGGCATGCTGGCCAGTCCTCCACAGGGCCCCGAGTCAGCCAGAAACCTTTGGACTGCCTCCTTTTCCCTGTCTTGGGCGCATGTGGTTGTATTTGACGCTTTTGTCTTTCTTTGACTTTAATCCTAAAACTAGTTGCCATCAAGTCGATTCTGACTCACAGTGACCCCACGACTGTCACAGTAGAACTGTGCTCCATAGGATAGGGTTTTCAATGGCTGTGACCTTTCAGAAGCAGGTTGCCAGACCTTTCTTCCAAGGTGCCTCTGGGTGGATTTGAACCACCAACCTTTCAGTTGGTAGCTGAGTACTTATCCATTTGGACCGCCCAACAACAGGTACTTGAATAGCTTATCTTTAATGTGTAAGGGACACCCTGCTTTTTATTCCTCTAAAATGTTTAGAGGACTCCATCCAGCTCACTGCTGTATACAAAAATAGTAACAGTGAGGAAGCTTTTGATTCCAATAAAAATAAATCCCTCACCTCGGCCAGGCCTCTGCTCAGAGTCACCTCGTTCCCTGTTCCCCCTTACCACTCTGTCTCTGCCCCTCACCCCACTTTGATTTCAGTTCATAGCACATCTTGCTTCCTGACCTTACATCATGTCAGATATTAAGGTATCTCTCCCCACCATGTGGGAG
>NW_004443938.1:12281521-12282488 GCF_000243295.1 Trichechus manatus latirostris | reverse complement strand
CCAGGCCTTTCTTCCTAGTCTTTTGTTAGTTTGGAAGCTCTGCTGAAACCTATTCAGCATCATAGCAGCATGCAAACCTCCACTGACAGCCAGGTGCTGGCTGCCTGTGGAAGGATTCAGTTCTACCACTGAACCACCAGTGCCCCAAAGATGAGACTTGCTTAATTTCCTCACCTCATCCCCCTAAACGCCTTCTTTTGTTCCTTAATTTTAACATTTATCCGCCCAGATCAAACACAGATTGAATCAGTTGATAACAGGCCTTTGGGGAGTGAGATGTTTTACTTTTATCATTTTTGTAATTAAAAGAATTAAGAAGTTGTAAAACAAAGCCAGATCAACAAGTATTTATTCAGTGTTTACTTTGTACAAAGTACTTGAGTCTCCTGTGATGGTAAGTGCAGGAATTGAGCAATACGAGGGTGTCTCTGCTTTCACGGAGTTTAAAATCCATTTCAGGTGATGAGACAACTTAAACACTTAAAGTTCAATTAAAATGTCAAGATTTAAATACCTCAGGACAAAAATAGAAGAGATGTCTTAGGCAGAATCTGATTAGTGAGACCAGTTCAGAGGAGGAAGCGCCCTGGTTTTGAGAAGCAGGAACCTCCCAGCGAAAGCAGCTGATGAGCTCTGAAGCCTCCAGGTCCTTGTTTCTGAGTGTGGTGTGTGGATGGCCTCTGTGCACATCAGCTAAATGCTTTCTAAGTACTTGATCCATTCTTTCAGGAAGTGTTTGTCGAGTCCCAGAATCAGTCTAGTTTCTGGGGTTGCAGCAGGAGACAATAAAAAGGTCGTTGTTAGCACGGAAAAAAAGCAGATAGCATTGGGACACCTCACTTGCAATATCCCAGCAATAAAGAGGAAGTTGGGGGTCAGGTAGGTGATGCGTGGCTGAGTTTCCTCAGGTCGTAGTGGGTTCTATGCTCACGAACGCTCGGGGTGTTCTGTGGACTCGTGTGCATTT
>NW_004443938.1:12277985-12279706 GCF_000243295.1 Trichechus manatus latirostris | reverse complement strand
CCAGATGAAATCTATGGAAACAGCTTGATCTCTACCGTGATCGACAGCTGCAACTGCTCCGACTCCAGCGACATTGAACTGAGTGATGACTGGGCTGCCAGGAAGTCTCCCAAAATCTCCCGAGCTAGCAAGTCGCCCAAGCTCCCCAGGTAACCGCGGGCTTTGGAGCTGTTCTCCCCCTTATCGCAGATTGGTGTGCCTCTGGACGTGTGTCTGTGTTTGTGCCTGCAACGGAATCCCCTTGTGACACCAGAAGTATACAGCCCGAGGAACGTTTAACACAGAAGCAACTAAGTCCTTCTTCACGTGTGAATATCCTCTCATGATTGGATGTTTACAACTTGTAAGATGTGTGAGTTCCTCAGTGTTGCTGTCTCCCGGTACGTGTCTGTTTCTCCTCTGATTTTCCCTCGCGCTCCATCCCGACACTCAGCAACCAGGCTCGTTGTCTTCAAACAGCTTCAGTTGGCTCAGGCCCCCACTGTCCTCCCATCCCCTGGGAGCCCTAAATACCTCAGCGGTTTCTCGAGCAGTGTATATGAGGCGTGGTGCATTTCTTTCATAGAATGCTATAAACTCTGTCATATTCATTTTTATAACACTCTTTGGAGAAAACTGGTATTAAGCGCGTGTCCCCTCGTTGTAAGTGAAGGAACTGAGGACCACAGATATAACGTAAGTTAAAGGCAGCAAAAAGACTTTCAACCCGCTGATTTGATTTCCATATATTGCAGGTGGTAAATGCCAGATAAGTCTGTTGAAATCAAAACTGTTGCATAAGGAATCATTTTAAAACCACTGTGGCCGTAGGGTGAGGAATGGCCCTTCCACTGCCATTTTCCCCAGGATGAATTTTGCAAACCGCTGGCAGAAGGCGTGTGGGCGCTGCTGAACTTGCTGTAAATCGTTAGAGTCAAAGACTCTTCATTCTCTGCAGCTCCTTACAAATGAATCACTTGACGTAGTCTCAGTGTATTTTTAATACATGTTCTGTAGACAGTTCTGCCCTTCTTTCCTTGTGCTTATAAAGCAAAAGCGGGGCCTCTGCCAGTGGGGACTAGTAAGTTCAAGAAACTGGTCCCCGAGACGCGGACCCAGTGAGGACACGTGCAGTGGTGGAGGACGTGGGCTCAGAGGCCGCCTTTGGATGTGCCTGCCGTGTGCCTCCCCCGCGGGTGCCCGACCCCTGGCCTTGTCTCTGCAGGATCAACATCGAGGCTCGGAAGTCTCCAAAGCTGTCCCGGGCCGCGCAGGAGGTTTCTCGGTCCCCCCGCCTGCCGATGCGGAAGCTCTCCATCGGTTCGCCCAGCTTGACGCGGCGGGAGTTTCCATTTGAGGACATCACTCAGGTGGGGCGAGCGCCGCCCCGGGTTTACACGCACCCACCACACCCTCCGCCTGCCCTGCCCTTCCTTGGGGTTTGCTTGATGAGCGCTGGAACAGCTGGCCCACCCTCTTCTCTCAATACCTGCCCTGGTGCCCTTGGCTGGGACCACGGTGCAGTGCATCCTCTCATGGGAGATGGATAGGCCCTGCCTCCTCACTGCCACGCCTTCCGCAGGCCCGGGCCTCAGCCCGCTCCCCCACATCTCCTCCCCACCCGGCTTCCCCATGTCGGGCCATCCCGGCTACTGCCAGGTGGACCTTCCTGAAACGCAGCTCTGGCCAAGGCAGGACCACGCTCTGCCTGTGCACCACCTCAGCTGTTCTGGTCCTCAGTG
>NW_004443938.1:12275320-12276170 GCF_000243295.1 Trichechus manatus latirostris | reverse complement strand
TGTCTTTAGGTTCTTGAATCAAAAGAAAGTCAAGAAAAAAGCATTGAAGACTCTAAGGAGAAGCTGGCTGGCTGTTAGTACAATTCTTAGTGGTAAATCTTGATGCATTTCATTTCTAAATACCACATAAATATCGTGTCCATGACGAATTTGAGACGGGAAAACCGAGCCAAGGGAGCTCAAAGCTGGGCTGGACCCAGAATTTGGACATGCTGTGCTCTCATCTGTCCTTCAGCCCAAATGAGCAGTAATAACTTGTCATATCTGCCTCAGAGACAATGAAGAAGTGAACATGGCAGAAGATCCTTTTTAAGGCAACTTGATTCTGATAGGTGGACCCCTGTTTGGGGTGAGGAGTATGTTGCTCACCTCTTCATCTGCCCAGGTTGCATGTCTACCACCATAGCAGGTGGGTTTCTCCTACGGCTGCCGGACTCTATCTTGAACGTACTCTGTGTAACCTACTAAAAGTGGTCTTTGAAAAATCCTGATTCTGCCTAGAAGAGTTGTTTCATGCATGATCGGTGGTGGCGGTGGTGTTAGGTGCCATCAAGTCGGTTCCGACTCAGTCTAGTGACCCTGTTTACAACAAAACGAAACATTGTCTGGTCTTGCGCCATCCTCACAGTCATTACTATGTTTGAGCCCATTATTGCAACCACCGTGTCAGTCTGTCTCATTGAGGGTCTTCCTCTTTTTCACTGGAAACCCTGGTGGCGTAGTGGTTAGGAGTTACAGGTGCTAACCAAAAGGTCGGCAGTTCAAATCCACCAGGTGCTCCTTGGAAACCCTATGGGGCAGTTCTACTCTGTCCTATAGGGTCACTATGAGTTGAAATCGACCAGGCATG
>NW_004443938.1:12272009-12273036 GCF_000243295.1 Trichechus manatus latirostris | reverse complement strand
TGATCATTAAATTGGGATTGACACTGGAAGTCGGTGAGACCAGAACTCATTCCTGAATAAGAGCATCATTGTATTCATGCAGCCAGCAGTCTCTCTCGACTTGTCCTCGCTCTCCAACAGTTCCTCCATTGCCAGAGCGTCCTTGAGTTCAACACTCTGGTTACCACAATGATTTCCAGTAAATTACTCCTCTGATTACAAACCAAGTTTTTAAAAAATATACGTATTATGCCCTAGCTCATTCCAGAATCAAATTTAAGTCTGGGCTATGATTTTAACATTCAGGATTTGTGATTCTGTAAATAAGCCATTGGCAGAGTGGCTGGGCTCAACTGAGAATTCGTTGTTACTGAGCCCGACACTGGCGAGTGTGGCCGTGTTTGTACGGGGGAGGCCAGGATGAAGAGCGCGCTTGGGCTCTTGGCAGGGCCATGCAGATCTGTCTTCTGATGGCAGGAAAACCACAGCCTCCATCCCTCTTCCTGTGCCTCTGCTGCCACCAGGCTCCCCACTGCCATATCTCTGTTAACCGTGCCCTCCTTCTCTCCCCCAGTGATCTATAAAACCAGCCTACTGCATCTCCAGCCGCGGCAGATGACCATCTATCTCCCAGAGGTTCGGAAGATTTCCATGGACTATATTAATTTACCTGTCTTCAACCCAAATGTTTTCAGTGAAGATGAAGATGATTTACCAGGTGTGTTCACAAACATCAGCTTCTGATGGGTCATGAAAGGGGGCCGCGGTGGTGAGTAGGTGAGGGTCGCAGTGTGTCGGCTCTGCCTGCTGCGTCAGCCTGGGAAAGGGGTAACCTCCCCGTGAGGTTGGGACATGTGCTGGCCGGTCACAGGAGGGAGGTGGCATGTTGTCATCAGTTTTTAGTGAAGAGAAGCTACCAGAACATGGGTGATTAAGAAGGCAGTGGTACCTAATCTTCATAGAGGACTTCTGCAATCTCATTGAATCCTCATAGTGATTTTCTTCATTGTGTGCCAGATAAAGGTTAGTTAACAGGACTAACACCACC
>NW_004443938.1:12269085-12270402 GCF_000243295.1 Trichechus manatus latirostris | reverse complement strand
TACTGACTGGTAGCGACCCCATGCACAGCAGAACAAAATGCTGCCCACTTCTGTGCCATCCCCGTGACTGGCTGCAGATCAGACCCTTGTGATCCATGGGGTTTTCATGGACTGGTTTTCAGAAGTAGATGGCCAGGCCTTTCTTCCTAGCCCACCTTAGTCTGGAAGCTCCCCTGAAACCTGTTCAGCATCACAGCAACACTCAAGCGTCTACTGACAGATGAGTGGTGGCTGCACATGAGGTGCATTGGCGGGGAATCAAACCCAGATTCCTGCTTAGAAGACGAGAATTCTGTCACTGAACCATCAATTCTGATAAGTTATCTGGCCCATTCTGTAGTTCTTCTGGTGGAAGACCACCAAGCCTTTATAATTAGCGTGTTCAGTTGTGTACCTGGCCTTCCACTAGCTGCCACACATTACTTAGCACCATGCTTCAGACTGCTGGTTAGAGGAGGTTTTCTCGGAGGGAGGAGCTCCCGAGCGGCTCAGGAGGCCCAAAGGAGCCAAATCGCCGGAGAGCTTGATGGGCAGTTTAAAGAGAACAGGACACAGGATTGCTCTAGGACCTGGGTGTGGTCTGTAGACAGCATCTCACTTACACACTCTGTTAACTTCCCACGCTACACAGATAGGCTATACCCACAGGGTTTTATTCAGGGTGGCTCTGCCTTTCCTACTGTTTGAAATGCTAACAAGCAGATAAATTCAGAAATGATCTTTCACTCAAAGTGCAGATTTGCTGTAAACCAAAGACCAAATCCGTTGCCGTCGTGTTGATTCTGACTTATAGTGACCCCATAGGACAGAGAAGAACTGCCCCATACAAGGCTGTAATATTTCTGGCGCAGGAAGCATCAAAAGAAGATGTAAGGAATACACAGAGTCACTGTACCAAAAAGAATTGTTTGATGTTCAGCCATTTCAGGAGGTAGCATATGATCAAGAACCGATGGTATAGAAGAAAGAGGTCCAGCTGCCCTGAAGGCATTGACGAAAGACAAGGCTCCAGGAGTTGATGGAATACCAGTTGAGATGTTTCAACAAACTGATGCAGTGCTGGAGGTGCTCACTTGTCTATGCCAAGAAATGTGGAAGACAGCTACCTGGCCAACCAGCTGGAAGAGATCCATATTTGTGCCCATTCCAAAGAAAGGCGATCATCCAACAGAATGTGGAAATTATTGAACAATATCATTAATAATCACACACAGGTAAAATTTTGCTGAAGATAATTCAAAAGTGGTAGCAGCAGTGCATTGACAAGGAACTGCCAGAAATTGAAGCCAGATTCACAAGAGGATGTGGAACCAGGGA
>NW_004443938.1:12266109-12267121 GCF_000243295.1 Trichechus manatus latirostris | reverse complement strand
AGTACTGTGCTCCATAGGGTTTCTAATGGCTGATTTTTCAGAAGTAGACCGCCAGGCCTCTCTTCAGAGCCGCTTCTGGGTGGACTCGAGCCTCCAACCTTTTGGTTAGCAGCTGAGTGTGTTAGCAGTTTGTACTACCCAGGGACTCCAGCCCACCCCCCACCCCCCAAATTGCTTGTGTCTCCCTCTAGAAATACTAGAGAAGCTTTTTACAACTTGTGCCAACAGCTTTCCCCAGGCAAACACATCGCAGACTAGTGGTCACGTTTTGTGTGCAGAAGGATCGGAGGAGTGCAGATGTAGTGCTTGTTATGACCCAGCTGTAAGTCACTATTTTGTAAGTGGTTTGTCTGTCTCATTTCCTTCCAGTGACGGGAGCATCCGGTGTTCCTGAGAACAACCCACCTTGTACGGTGAACATCCCCATCGCCCCGATCCACAGCTCAGCGCAGGCCATGTCCCCTACTCAGAGCATTGGGCTAGTGCAGTCCCTGCTGGCCAATCAGAACGTGCAGCTGGACGTCCTGACCAACCAGACCACAGCCGCGGGGCCTGCGGAGCACGCCGGCGACACGCCCAGCCCGTACCCAGTCCCCAACCGGTACTCCAGCCCTGGGCAAGTGATCTTTGGGGGCGTGGAGATGAGCCGAATGATCCAGAACCCACCCCCTCCTCCGCTGTCCCTGCCCCCACCACCGCCCACAGTGCTGCAGTTGTCCCTGGTGGACCACGGGGACCGCGACCACGGGCACCTGCAGAAGCCAGCCAAAGCCATGCGGCCAGCCCCGCCACTGGCGGCCGAGGGAGATGCGGTGGTCTTCAGTGCCCAAGAGCTCCCCGTGAATAAGATGAACCCCCCGCCCCCTTACCCGGGCACCATCCCGGCCGCCCCCACCACGGCCGCTCCTCCGCCCCCGCTGCCGCTGCCACAGCCCCCCGTGGATGTCTGCCTGAAGAAGGGTGACTTCTCCCTGTACCCGACCTCTGCCCACTACCAGACCCCGCTGGGCTA
>NW_004443938.1:12263969-12265699 GCF_000243295.1 Trichechus manatus latirostris | reverse complement strand
TGGCCCAGCTGGTCGACCACCAGCGCGCCACCCTGCAGCACCCACCCAAGCCCAAGAGCAGCATGGTGGCACCCCCGTTCCCGGCTCGACCCCCGCCGGCACTGTACACGTGCAGCCAGTGCAGTGGGGGCGGCTCCAGCGGGGGCGCTGGGGTGGGGGGCACTGTGTCGGGCCTCGGAGGTGGCCTCGCAGGCGGCCTTGCAGGCAGTGGGGGGCGGCCTGACCCAAGTGCGGGTTCCAGCTCTCAGCCGGGCATGGCCTTGGCGCACTCGGCCAGTACGTCCCCCTTGACCTCGCAGTCCTCCTATAGTCTCTTGGGCCCCTTGGACAGCTCCCGGGACCGCGCAGACTACATCAACTCGGCCTTCACCGAGGATGAGGCGCTGTCGCAGCACTGTCAGGCCGAGAGGCCCCTGCGGCACCCCTTGCTGGCTGACGCAGCCGTCACCTCAGTGAAGCGGCCACCCCCTTACCAGTGGGACCCTGTGCTGGGCGAGGACATTTGGGTTCCTCAGGAAAGGACAGCACAGACTTCAGTGCCCAACCCCCTAAAACTCTCCCCTCTGCTGATGGGCCAGAGCCAGCATCTGGACGTGTCCCGTGTGCCCTTTGTCTCCCCCAAGTCGCCAGCCAGCCCTATTGCCACCTTCCAGACAGGCTATGGGGTGGGTGTGCCGTACGCAGGGAGCTATAGCAGCACCCCACTGCAGGGGGTGCAGGCTCCCTGCTCCCCAAAAGACTCCTTGGCCCCGCCTCAGTTTGCACAACAGGAGCCGGCCGTGGTCCTGCAGCCAGTGTACCCGCCCAGCCTCTCCTACTGCACCCTGCCCCCCACGTACCCAGGAGGCAGCACGTGTTCCAGTTTACAGCTGCCACCCCTCGCCTTGCACCCCTGGAACTCCTACAGCACGTGCCCCCCCTTGCAGAACTCCCAGGGCACGCTGCCCCCCAAGCCGCACCTGGTGGTGGAGAAGCCTGTCATGTCCCCGCCGCCCCCCGACCTGCAGAGCCACGTGGGCACCGAGGTGATGGTGGAGACGGCGGACAACTTTCAGGAGGTGCTCTCCCTGACAGAAAGCCCCGTCCCCCAGCGAACAGAAAAGTTTGGGAAGAAGAACCGGAAGCGTGTGGACAGCCGAGCAGAGGAAGGGAGCGTGCAGGCCATCACTGAGGGCAAAGTGAAGAAGGAGGCCCGGACTCTGAGTGACTTCAACTCCCTCATCTCCAGCCCCCGCCTGGGGAGAGAGAAGAAGAAAGTGAAGAGCCAGAAGGACCAGCTGAAGTCCAAGAAGCTGAACAAGACGAACGAGTTCCAGGACAGTTCGGAGAGCGAGCCGGAGCTGTTCATCAGCGGGGATGAGCTGATGAACCAAAGTCAGGGCAGCAAGAAGGGCTGGAAGAGCAAGCGGAGCCTGCGGACAGCTGGCGAGCTGGAGGAGTTCAAGTGCCGAAAGGCCAATGAGAGGGAGGAGGGGCGGCTGGGCAGCCAGGGCTTTGTCTATGTCATGGCCAACAAGCAGCCCCTGTGGAACGAGGCCACTCAGGTGTACCAGCTGGACTTCGGGGGGCGCGTGACCCAGGAGTCGGCCAAGAACTTCCAGATCGAGCTGGAGGGGCGGCAGGTAAGGCACCCAGGGTGCACCAGCCACCTGGTTTTCAGTATCCCAGGGCGGGATCCCTGCTCTCTCGTCCTCCGTGTCCCAGGGCGGGATCCCTGCTCTCTCGTCCTC
>NW_004443938.1:12259748-12263304 GCF_000243295.1 Trichechus manatus latirostris | reverse complement strand
GTCACATAGCAGCTTCATCCTGAGAAAGATGAGGGCTAGATGTGTTCACTGCCACCTCCTCTCTCCCCCGACACTCATAGACCCGTGTGAACTTTCCCTTCCTCCTTCCCCCAGATACAGTAGTCACTGTGCACCTGCTGTGCCCAGCAATACCGGCCACAGCTGAGCCGTGTACGAGGTTTGATTACATTTCCTCTGGTGTATGGCTTTTTTCTCTAGGTATAATAATGGCCTTGGTGTGTTGTCGTGCTTGTTTCTCTGCGTGGTTATTAAGTCACTCCCCAGTTCTTTGGAGCAGTGTGAATCTCCTCCAGGACAGTTCAGCGTGCCAGGCTCCATCCTGGCCGAGTTGCTCTGGCCCGGCTGCAGAGCTGCTGGGCCAGTGTGTCCCTTCTCCGCCACCCTGGGAATTCCCTTACCTCACTCAGAGTTAAAGTCTCACCTCTGTTAATTCACTTTGCAAATATTTATTGAGCACCTGCTCTATGCTTGGCGATGCTCTAAGCCAGGAGTCGGCACACTTCGGCCTGCTGCCGGGTCCTGTCGGCAGTGTTTATTGGAGTACAACCACTCCTGCCATCCAGGGGGTGTCCGTGGCTGATTTTGCATTTCAGAGCAGAGTTGAACAGCGTGACAAAGACCACAGGACCCACAGAGCCCTAGATCTTTGTCATTAGCCCTTTACAGAAGGCTTGCCAGCCCTGCTAAGAGCTGAAGGTACAGCAATGAGGACACATGGTCCCTGCCCTCGCGGAGCTTACCTTTTAGTGGGAGCAGGACCGTGAGCACATAAGTATACAGCAGACCGTGGACTGTTGTCTAGTGTGATATGGTTGCCACGGCACTGAGATGACAGGAAAAGCAGGGCAAGAAGGTGTGTGGCTGGGAAGCCTTCCCTGAGCAGTGACGTTTGACAGTTGCAGTCGGCTGATGGGTCTCATGTTTCTGCCTACAGATGGGTTCTCCTTTCTCCCTTTCTTTTTTTACTTGGTGAAGAAACCACGTCTTTTGAACCCTGGAGTTTTCTACCTTCTGGATTCTGCCCCTTGTCTCCCCGCTGTGCCATTTAACATGTTCCTCTGTCCCCTTAGTTCCTACAAACAGGCAGTTAGATCTGGAAGCTTCTTTCGGCAAACTGTCTCATAGATGGTGTTGTCTGCTTCCATGAGGAGGTGTACGATCTGGTTGCTCTGTCCGACCTGTTCTTTCCTTAACGGTTCTGCTCCCCCCCCCCAACCAGGTGATGCAGTTTGGCAGGATTGATGGCAACGCCTACATCTTGGACTTCCAGTACCCCTTCTCCGCCGTGCAGGCCTTTGCTGTCGCCCTGGCCAACGTGACTCAGCGCCTCAAGTGATCAGGCCGGTGCAGGAGGAGAGAGGGGCACAGCAGAGCACCTTGGCAAAGAGGTCTGCTCCAGAGGTGCCGGGGGAGCCCGCCGGGGACCACGGGGCCTGGGAAGCCCAGGAGACAACTGCATAACTGGAACCACCAGCCGGGCCAGCAGAGGGCGCCGACTTGAGTCATTGTTTATTTGGTCTTTCGTTACCCTTATATTGTCTTTCTTCCTTTCTTCTTTCTTCTTAAACAAAAACGAAATACAGTGGTTTGGCTTGTGGTAACGATTCCATGGGGCGTGCTTACGTACGCTGTGGGAAACGGGCCCTTTAGACTTTGGTGAGATTGCCTCCTGTCTGCTGTTCATGTAGACATAGGGAGTGTGCGTTGTTTTCCCTTCTAGCTTTCATGATTCCTCCGACATCCCCACTAGAGTAAAACAAGAAGCTTTTTAAAAAACACAACCAAAAATCCTGATGATACAGGTTCTCCTGGGGGACAGCATTTAACTCACACACATCCTATTACTCCCCAATAGGCGACTTGATTAATGAAGGGTGTTTGGCAAATGCACTGTGTTTGAACAATAAGAGGAGGCTTTTTAAGGGGTGCTATTCTCTTACCAGGTATAAGTACGATTTGCTCCTTGGTGATGTCAGGGAAGGGATGGTGGGTGAGTGAGTAGGGGGCTCCTGCACATCCATACCTGCACACAGTGCTCCGTGACACCTGGGTGACCCAGACAGAGTGACGTGAAATAGTACAAGGGCTATGCTTCTCTGCTGAGGATGTTTACAATGGAAGACTCCACTGGTTTTGTAGCATGTTGAGACTCCGTAGGCTCAACGACGATCATCCAGAATGGCCGACTTAGAGAGAAGGTAGAGAGACAAGATGCAAAGATCCAGGCGTGGGGAGGGGTAGTGATGTCTCCGCTAGTGCCGTGGTAACTCACTGGATGCCTGCTTGCTGAGAAAGAACCCTTTATTCCCTCCCTGCTTTTCTTTTTTCACCTGGAAAATGCTACCATAAACATTATCTTTCTCTTTTGATATTATAGCCCGACACTTTCTTTTTCTAAAAATGTTGACCGTACTTGATGTGAAAATTCTCCTTTCCTCTAGGCTACATTAAAATTCTATCGACTAGAAATATTTTCCATTGGACGAGAAATGGTAACTTAAAAAAAAAATTAAGTCTTTACCAGAGTATCAAAAGATAGGAGTATGGTCAAATTCTTGACAGAAGTTCCATGATCTTCTCTAGGGAAAAAATAATCAACTATACAGACTGCTTCCTGAAGAAATAAACCACTGAAGAGAATTGGTGAAATTATAGTACTTAAGGTAGTTGGTTGACTTACCACCTTACTCCATGTTAACTGCAAAAAAAAGAAAAAACTACCTAGACTATCTCCCCCCGCACCCCTGGAAGACACCTTGGGAAGTCTGTGCACCTGACAACAAGCCCTGCTCATTTTGTTCAGTCATTTATAATTGTGGCCTTGCTGAGGGCAAGAGCACAAGGCCTGTCTAGCGGCTTCGGGTCCTAAATTCTGTTGGCAAACAGATACGCCAACTTTGCTCCAGGAAAGTATTTTCAAAATAAATGTTTTTGAAATTCCTTCTTTTGGTTTTTGAGCACGACAGAATATTATGGCATAAAAATTAGGAAAGAAACTGGCCCATTCCTTTCCCAGAGCAGGATGAGTTCACTCAGCGTCTCTCCAGGCCCCAACGAAACCCTTATGCCATTTGTAAATAGGACGAAGGATGTCTGCCGGCGAATACCAGTCTCTCATTTTATATTGAAAACCATTGAACCTGATTTTTGGTGGGTAAATTCTTCCAGAAAGAGCTTAGCAATGTATTCAGAATTATCAAATTATTTTATATGCGTTTCTGTAGCTTGAGACGATGTTTCAGTGCTTTTTATTAGTTGTGCAATAATGGTTACAGCTTATTTCTGAAATAATTTAAATGCAATCCCCTGTTTTGTCCGAGATAATTATTTATCTTTGCTTTTAATAGTGTTTTTAGGAATTATTTTGTTACTATATATTGGTGAGTTATGCCCATTTTATTATTTATTTAGAAAAATGGTATCTTTGTAATGACTTATTTGGTAGCAGTATACTTTGCTGCTAGAAATAAAGAGGATGTCGATAGAAGGTTTTTTGCTGGACAATTCGTAACTTTTTCTAATTGGGAAAAACATC
>NW_004443938.1:12256703-12257461 GCF_000243295.1 Trichechus manatus latirostris | reverse complement strand
TTTTTTTTTTTTTTTTTTTGGTCATTGTAAATATATCTGTCACACAGCTTTGCCATTTCAACTTCTTACAGGTGTACAACTTATTAACAGCAATTACAAAAAGCAGCTGTGCAGCCCTGACCTTAATGCAATTTGTCCATCACTGTTAACCCCCCTTTCCCTCTCCCTCCTGCTCCTGGTAACCACTAATAAACTTTGGTCTCTATACCATTGCCTTTTCTTGTCTTTTTATGTAAGTGAGGTCATACGATATTTGTCCTTTTGTCATTGGCTTATTTCACTCAGCATAATGTCTTCAAGCTCCATCCATACTGTAGCATGTATCAAGACTTCATTTCTCCTACTGACTGAGTAGTATTCCATTGTGTGTATATAGCACGTTTTGTTTATCCATTCATCTGCTGATGGGCATTTAGGCTTTTTTCACCTTTTGGCTGTTGCGGATAGTGCTGAAGTGAACATTGGTGTACAAGTCTCTTTTTGAGTCTCTGCTTTCAAGTCTTTTGGGTATATACCTAGAAGCGGAATTCTGGGTCATGTGGTAATTCTATTTTTAGATTTTTGTGTAACCACCACACTATTTTCCAGAGTAGCTGTATCATTTTGCATTTCCACCAGCAGTGGATTCCAATTTCCCCTCATTCTTGCCGACATTTGTTATTTTCTGGGTTTTGTTTGTTTTGTCTGTCACCTTAGCCATCCTAGTAGTAGTGAAAAGGTAACTCATTGTGGTTTTGATTTGCCTCTCTCTGTTGGCT
>NW_004443938.1:12234602-12254856 GCF_000243295.1 Trichechus manatus latirostris | reverse complement strand
TAGTTTTTTGCATTTGTTTGCAAATGCATTATTTTGGTACTGTAAATTCGAGCGTAATTTCTGAGTTTATTACTACTGGCTTTTTCTTTTTCCTTTTTTTTAAATGTGAGTGCAGTTATGCGGTGCACAGGTCCCAGACCAAACCTGACCACCAGCATGTTCTCATCCAGCCGCGAACACGGCGTGCACCGTCCCGTGCGCCCCAACTCCCGTAATGTCGTGTTTTTGTTTTTTTTAATTCAGCATCCTGCTTTGTTTTACTTCCCAAAAAGGAACTGTTGAGATTTCCAACTGTGTTTTAATGAGCTCTTACTGGCCTCTCTCCCTACATATTTTTGTATTAGATTGTGCAGGAGGTATTCTAGAAGGCGTTCATGGTTTGCATTCAAAACAAGGTGGCTTGTCCAGATTTCTTTCTTTGTTACTGAGATGGATAAATCTCCTTATTTTTTTTCTTGATGATTTGAAGTTGTGAGAGTCGTCCAGCTATCACTTAATAAAATTTTGCAGATCAATAAAAGATCAATTACTTGTGTGTAGAATTCAGATGTGACTCTTGGGTCCTTGGAGAAGTAATCACCACTCTCCACTGCCGTTCTCGCCTTCCAGTTGCTTCCCAGATCACTGGGTAATGCCCGCAGTTCCCAAGACCCAGAGGGCCTTACCATCACGTTGCAGTTTCTGAGAGATCAGAGATTATACTGTCTTCTTGAAGACCTAGTTTGAGTTGCTTTTTTTTTTTTTTGTTACTTTTTAGAGGAACCCGTGTTAAGGATATATCTTTATAGCACCTAAAAGATCAGAGGTGCTAAATGTATTGACACCTTCTTAATGTTACTTTGTAGGAAACTTAAAACCAGGTTTTAAGCAATTTAACTGTAGGTGCTAATTTAACTGTTAATTGTTGTTCTTACTAATGTGTGCTTAGTGAGCCTCCCCCTCCCCCAGAATTCCCTGTAGCCACCGGGGAGGGGGGCAGGACCTTGGGGGTCGGAGGAGGGCAGCGTATCTGTTAGCACAGTCGCACAGGTGCACATTCACAGAGCTACCCTTTCGGTTTTGTCAGAGATAAAAATAGCCATGTGGTCACTTAGGCTTTAGGGGACAGGAACCAAAAGCCACTGTCAGCCCTAACAAATTCTAATTATGCAATAAGTGTGAAAACAACCCTGGAACGCTAACTCTGCTTTAACTGGTAGTAATGACTGAAGACAAAGAATAGTAGTTGGACGGAGTTCCTGACCTGGATTTTGTGTAAAAATCAAAATGTATTATCTCATTTTACTATGAAAGTCTATGGGCTTCAAGTTAATATTCATTGCGCCGTCATCACTTAGAGGGCAATGGTGTTTAGCGGTAGAATTCTCACCCTCCACATAGGAGACCTGGGTTTGAGTCCGGGCAAATGAACCTCATGCGTAGCCAGCAGCTGCCTGTCGCTGGAAGCTTGCGTGTAGCTGTGGTGCTGAACAGGTTTAAGCAGAGCTTTCAGACTAAGATGGATTAGGAAGAAAGGCCTGGTAATCTACTTCTAAAAATCAGCCCATGAAAACCTTATGGATCACAACGGTCCGATCCCATTGTGCATGGGGGTCGCCATGAGTCAGGGGCGCCGTGGTGGCAGCTAACAACAGCAACATCCTCATCACTTGAAGGAGGTAGCAAGGAGACCTGGTCAAAAACAGACCAGAAAAGCTCGCCAAAGCCACCATGGTCACAAAATATCTGGGTCAGCACCAAAAATCCATCCCGTGTCTGGGATCACCCCCCACCACCACCAACCCTGTTGTTCAGCTTTTGGACCATTCGGTATGAGTTGTTTCCATAAGTGATTTTTTTTTTTTTTTTTTAAAGCCTTGGCAAGAACTCTCACAGATCCCTTTCCCACTACAAACTTATTTTGAAAAGCATGCATTCTGTTTTTATTCTGGTTTTCAGAGTTCTTCTCCTGGTAGCATTAGAATAATAGGGAATCAATTTAGCTCTCCTACCCCCACCCCAAAACTCACTGTGGAAGAGGAATGACTGCCTCCTGGGATCCCAGGGCCACAGACTTAAGAACAACAGCGGAATCCCCCAACAAAGTGGATACTTTCCCTCCCTTTCCTTTCAGAAGACAGTTGAAGCCTTGAGAGGTTGAAATGATTTCTGGATCCGTAGACAAAACTGATCCTGAAGTAGAATGCAAGGCTTCTGGGTCACGATAATGGGCAGGCTTACTTTATTTCCCAGCTTCTCACTCTGGTGTTTAGTAATGATTAGCCCATGATGAGCAACTGACTCTTAGTTGTCTTCCCTGAAGAGGTCTCACAGATGGGCCCCTGCCGCCCCTTAGGGGGGCTCAGCCTCTATAGAGGGAAATGTATGCACTTGTCATTGAATCTTCAGATACTGAACATTTGCTCACAGGTGGTGTTCCTCACCCTGGCATCACAGAGGAGCAGCTGTGTGGATTTGTTTCTCTGAGTATTTTAGGAACAGTTGTGCAGTGCACCAAAGAACGTGAAACCATCCATCCACGTGAAGAAAGGGGTCATTTCTTAAATCCACGTAAAGCTCCTGTTAGAGCGATGGCTTCAGTACGGCAAGGTGCATCAGCTTAGAAGCAAGACCCCAGCAGGAAATTGAGTGTTAGGTGTGAAAAAGAAGTAGGTTCCGCCTCATGCCCTCCACTTTCTTTTTTCTGGGTTTCCTGCTGTCCACATCACTTCCCTCCGTAGGAAATGTGCTCCTTGTGGTTCAGATGACATCTAAGCCACTGCTCGGGGTGCCCCTCCTGAATGGCTGATGGAAGCCTTCAATGAAGCTTTAAGGCTTTTCCCTTGAAACTTACCTTCAAAAGCTTTCCTTGAAAAGCTCTTTGGGAAATTATATAACTATAAAAGAGAATTATTGAGTCTCTAAAGGAGAAATAAATCTGAAGAATTTATTAAACTTCAGCCACCTGTCAGGACAATGTCCAGCACCGTGCAAAGCATCCTCTCTGCTGTGTGAAATGTCTGTGCCATTTCCCTGGTCGCTGTGATCAGAAGTTAAGGCATCCCATTTGCCTTTTCAGCTCCTCCTCCGTTCCGGCACTTTCTGAGCTCAGGGATTATGCAACGTTTTCACTGCATGTCCCCTTCCCCACCTCTGCCCTCACCCCAAACAAAGAACGAGAGAGAAGGTGGAGTTCGAATGATAAAGGTGGCCGCCTGGCAGTGGCTCCAACTGTTAACCAAATTGCCTTCTCATGGGCCACCATATTCACCCATTAGTTGCGGAGAGAACCGGGTACTTTTTCTACTCTTCTCCAAAACTGAAGAAAATGACCAGTCCTGACACCTTTCACATTGTGTGCAGGAAACAGACGGTCTCCAGGTCTCCTTTCGGTTCATCCTGCAGCTTGTTCAAGTAGGCTGTGGTTTTTCCTGTCACATGAATGCTTGTCTCCAGTGGTTGGATGCATCACTGGCCAGGGGGTCACGGAAAGCAGGAAGTATGCTGTGGCTGAAGAGTAGGGCTCCGAGAATCCAGAGAGCAGGGACCTGGTCCTGATCTGCCACCGAGGAACCACCGGACAGTGGGGTGGCCACTTGACATGGCTGCGCTTCGTTTTACTCAACTCAAAAACGAGGAGCTTGAACTCAGTATTTCCCAAAGTGCATTCCATACTTCCCCGGCATCTGATTGAAGTAAAACAAGCTGCTTTGTTGTAGGATTTTCCAGAAACTCCAATGTGCTAATGTGTTGTGCGTGGTGGATCTCCACGGGGAAGAAATACCGTGTGCAGTGTTGCCCAAACATTTTTAATGTTGGAACCCAATTTGGAGGGACCATCTTCAGGGCCAGTGATCCCAGGAATGGGCTTTTGGGAAATTGGACTGGATACTCTCCAGATTCTTTCCAATTTATGGATTCTGTGCTTCTATGAATTTTATTGAAAATGTAAAGCAGATTCTTTCCCTCTCTCTTCTCGTTTAAAAGATCCACTTTTTTCTGCTCAAAGAGACCCGTCTCAAGTGTGAAGTGTATTTGCTGAGCTACAAAGTTCTAAAGTTTTGTTTTGTTTTTATGGTGTATTTATTCACAAAGCTGAGCTGATTAAAACAGAAATGAGCTCATGTCCTTTACAGCCAACCAAAATGGCAAATATTTAGCTTGTTCAATTTGCAATTCTAACTCATGCAAATCTAGTCTTTCCTAAGACCACTGAGATTGAGGACTCCAGACCTAGGTCTTCTTCTCTTCCTAATTAATACTTTGAGATTTCTGCCTCCTGCTGAATTAAGGGCTCTAGACATCATCTTTCACTCAATTGAGAGACGAGGATCACTTGGGGTCAGTCAAGGATTCATCTGGGTTGAGCCCGTGGATGACATGGGGCGCCATGCTGAAATCTGTGCTCCAAGGGAGTTGAGAGTTTGTGTCCAGAAATGTGGTCATAAGTAGAACTCCCACTGGCTGCTAGGTGATTTACAAAAGTAAATGTCCCTTCTGAACTCTTGCAAAAGCTGTCATTTTGGTTGCCAAAAATAAAGAATCAAGAGCTGAGAATATTCATCTTACCTGAAAGTCAGATAGCAAATAATGTCCCTTGGGATCCCCGAGCTGCTGGCATCTGCCTGGCAACTGCCTAGATGGGAGGAGCATTGCGTGGTGCCAGACCTGTCTCAGTGTTTGCCTGGGATGGTCTCCAAGCCCCGGGCGAAGGCCTTCTTGGGAGAGGCCCAGTCCTGGGGACCTCCTCCCCATAAAAGGAGCCACCAGGGAGATGCTGAATTGTGCCTGTTGTTCCTTGAGACCGCCTAGGGGACAGGGTTGCTCCAAGATGATCTGGGGGCCCTTTCTTATTTAAGTTTCCAATTTTTCTGAATTTTATGATCATAAAAATGATTTGATGTTGACTGTTGTCTCCGAGCCATCAATAAGTTATTATATTTATTTATTTTATGTTTGCTTACTGTGTCCTAGCTTCTTGTTTTGTTTTGATATGCCCAAATAGGCTGCTTGTATGAACTAGTTTGATTATTGGCACCTTTGAAGCTCTAATGTCCTGTCCGCAGGTGGTTAGACCTATTACTAGGTATGTGAGCTCGGGAGTAAGCCCACTCCTCCTATATGGATTCAGCTCAGGTGCCCAGGTAGATAGCCAACAAGTGTGTGGTGTAGGCTCTCAACTACAGGGTGATTGGTGTAGGCACAGGTATTTGGCTGCAGCAGGGGGACACACTCTGAGCAAGGCAGGGGGCTGATGGCCGCCCCCGAGTATCCAGGAGGAAGGCATATTCCCGTTCCCTAGAGCACCCAGTGCTCTTGGCTGTAAGGACTGGAGGGCACCTCTTATTCTTGGGCCCGTATCTCAGGTGGCTAGGTCACATGGGTGGAGCCACCAGTCCTCAGGCCCCTGATGTGGGTAGGTGAAGACCCTGTTTAATGGGCAGAGCAGTGTCAAATGTCACGAACCTGCCACTTCACAGCTGAAACAGTTGTAAGTTAGACTTCAGGTATATACCCTGTTGTACTGCACTAATGAGGGCCTATGCTGTTGAAATGGGACCACACAAGTCTCTGCAGGGGGAAGGGCACTCAAAGTCCTTGGATCCCTTATGCCTGTGCCTAGGCAAAGGAGCTGTGCCTACCCCGGGTTCCTGGCTTAGGGGAGCCGGCAGTTTATTTTTTCCCGTTTGTTAATTTGTTCACTCTCCAAGACTGGGAGAATGGCTCTGGGCGTGTGACGGATCTTACTTCCGGCCCAGGGGACTTGACAGTTGCTGAAGCTGGTCAGGGACCCAGGGTAGCGCAAGGAGCAGGGAGGTAAATGGGAGAGAGGTTTCTCCCTAAGTGGGGTGTTTTTGATCCGCGCGGTAGGCCGTTCGCAAGTAGTTATCTTTTGCCAATCCAGGGCTGCTTCTCACTGGTTCTGGGTGGCTCCGTAGACTCTCTGGTGCTGGGTCTCTCCCGGTGTGGAAAACTTGCCTCCCAAGCGTGGCTGCTTGCCTGTCTCACTGCTCACCCATGAGCTGCTCAGGCCTAAAGGGCTTAGGCTCTCACTGGGTCAGGTCTGGCAAGTCCTCGCTGCTTCTGAACCACCTCTCCCTCCCCCTGCCACTCAGTCTGGTTCCTCAACTTTGCCTTAGATGTTCAGGGCTCCTAGATTGTCATATATAATTGATTCACTTGTTTTTTCAGGTCTTTGTTGTAAGAGGGTCCACCAGAAGCATCTGACTACTCTGCCATCTTGGCCCTGCCTCCTCTATAATCATAAAAATGAAACCAACCTACCCACCCCGTGAATGATAATTAATTAACACTAATAATATTTCACCACCCATCTGTCAAGTTTGTTGTACTGTGGTGGCTTGCATGTAGCTGTGATGCTGGAATCTATGCCACTGGTATTTCAAATACCAGCAGGGTCACCCTGGTGGACAGGTTTCAATGGAGGCTCCAGACTAAGAGACTAGGAAGAAAGGCCTGGCAATCTACTTCCAAAAATTAACCAATGAAAACCTTTATGGATCACAACAGACTGTTGTCCAACTTGCTTGCTTTGGACGCATCATCAGGAGGGATAGGTTGCTGGAGGAGGACATCATGTTTGGTGAAGTAGAGGGCCAGCGAAGGCATGGGAGACCCTCATTGAGATGGACTGGCACAGCAGCTGCAAGGATGGACTTGAACATCTTAGCTGTTGTGAGGATGACACAGGACCAGGCAACCTTTTGTTCTTTTGTACATGAGGTCACCTTCAGTCGGAGCCGACTTAACGGCCGCTATCTAAAAAAAAAACCCCACTGCTGTTGAGTCAATTCCAACACGCAGTGAGCCTAGACGACAGAGTAAAACTGCCCCATAGGGTTTCCAGTGAGGGCTGGTGGATTTGAGCTGCTGACCTTTTGGTTAGCAGCCTGAGCTCTTAACCACTACACCACAAGGACTCCTATTATCTATCTAATAAGAATATCATAATTGTAAATACAAGAAGTTACAAGTGCTGTCCAGAAAACGTGCTTCTTGCCCCAGTTTCTCATTTGACCTTGCAAAAATGGAAAGGGCATGCTTAAATGGAGCATGCCCAGAAACAACCCTAAGGGGAAAAAACATTTTAGGAACCACTAGAAGTAATGTGAGAAAAGTAATTATGAACTACTCCGTGGATCTCATTCTAGTCACAGTAACATTTTATCACAAACCCCATTTTCACTTTCTTGACTTGATTTGCCACCAGGGAACACACACACAGTCTGTGGTGCTCATGGTGAGTTCTTGAAAGCTCTGCATAGTCTGTTGTGGATCCTGTCCAGTGGTTTGCTTCACTGATAGAGTTGAGGTCAGGGAAATGGAGCTCACCCCTAGCAGGGCTGTGCTGCTGGCTACCAGGCTGCCTGTTTTTGAAGTGTGTAAATAAGAACTTTCCCATTGCTAGATAGCAGTGCTGTCCTAAGGAGTATAGATTCTGAATCCCACTGGGGCAGGCAGGGTGGTGGCATAAGACCTTTGGAAGAGCTGAGCAGCACGTGCATGTTAGCGCCCACGTGTCCTCAAGAATCCATTGTTGTTTTTAGGTGCCGTGGAGTCGATTCCAGCTTACAGCAACCCTGTGTACAACAGAACAAAACGCTGCGCCGTCCTCACAGTCGTTGCTATGTTTGAGCCCATTGTTGCAGCCACTGTGTCAATCCATCTAGTTGAGGGTCTTCCTCTTTTTCAGTGACCCTCTACCAAGCATGGTGTCCTTCTCCAGTGACTGATCCCTCCTAATAACGTGTCCAAAGTATATGAGACGAAGTCCTGCCATCCTTGCTTCTAAGCAGCGTTCTGGTTGTATTTCTTCCAAGAGAGATTTGTTTGTTCTTCTGGTAGTCCATGGTATATTCAATATTCTTCACCAGCACCACAGTTCAAAGGCATCAATTCTTCTTCAGTCTTCCTTATTCATTGTCCAGCTTTCCCAAGAATTCCTGGAGTAGCTAATTGTCTACTGATCCAGCCACATTACCCACAAGCCTCTCGGGTGAAATTAGTTAAGTATAAAGTGGAAATGGCAACTTTATCAGAACTCTGCCTTCTCTGGAACCCGTTTAAATAAATCAGCCTGCCCGTGACCTTGCTAGGTCCCTCCCTGGGTGGTACAAATGGTTAAGCACTTGACTGCTAAACTAAAGGTTGTCAGTTCAGACCCACCCTGCAGTGCCATGGAAGAAAGGCCTGGCAATCTGCTTCCATAAAGATTACAACCAAGAAAACCCTACAGAGCAGTTCTACTCTGTAACACATGGGGTCTCGTGTTACATGGGGACTCATGGCGATGAGTTGGAATCAACTCCACGGCACAGGTTTGATTTGTTTGGATTTTTTTTCTTTCTGTGTCCCTAAAAAAAAAACTTGTTGCTGTTTAATCGATTCCAACTCATAGCGACCCTGTAGGACAGAGTATAACTGCTCTATAGGGTTTCTAAGGCTGTAAACTTTCACGGAAGCAGGCTGCCACATCTTTCTCCCGCAAAGCGGCTGGTAGGTTTGAACTGCTGACCTTTCGGTTAGCAGCTGAGCACTTAACTACTGCGCCACCAGGGCTTCTCTTGGTGTCCTTGCTGCTGGATAAATATGATAATCTCAACCCCTGCTGATTCGGTGGTCTCTATGATTTGGTCATTGTCTCCTTCATTCTGTAGGAAGAATACTTTCAGCTAAGGGTCGGATGCAGCGGTGCGCTGGTAAATGTGTAACAACCAGCTCTCTCTCCAGAAACACACACACACACACACAGCAGGTGCTCAGCATATACACAGTCTCTATGAGAAGTAAGATTTCTGAGACCCATCTGAGATGCCACTCATCACAAGCAGTGTCATGGTCAGTGAAATCCCAGTATCAGTGAGAAAGCTTGGTTGGAGGCCTGGATTTGCCTAAAGGTAATATTGGGCCTCAGCACCCGTGCCGTATTTCTCCCAGTCTCCAAAACGGCCAAGGGCCCTGCAGGCCTCTATCAAGTGCTCAGCAGAGCAGGAAAGGAACAAGGATGACATCAAGTCTTTGGAGCCTTGCCAGTCATGCCCCATAGGGTTGCTAGCTGTCGTGCAAACTTGACTTCCCAAGGCCCTTCCAGAAGATTCCAAGGATAGGTGGTCCTCACAAACACTAAGCTCCCATGGGTGCAGGAGACCAGAGCATCCGCTTCACACACCTCAGCTGGGTTCTGCCAGGAATAATGTGCTGGAGAGGGGGTGAACTTCCCCAAGGAGAATCTGAAAACTAGGAAGATTTGGCTCATGAGGCAGAACAATTCTTTTCTGGTAGGCACCAAAGAGAATAGCCTCAACATTTTGTTTATATGTTCTAAGTCCTTATCAGAGAAACATAATAAAGCATTTGAGTGAAATGTTACAGCTGTGATTTGCTTTACAGTGTCCCAACATTGTAGATGAAATCAGTAGATGGAACAAGAATGGCAGGATGTTGATAAGTCAAGCTGGGTGGTGGGTGGTGGATGGTGGATATGTGAAGAGAGGGAGTTTAGTAATTAGTCTCTACTTTTTTATTGTGATAATAGTCTCTAGTTTCTGAATATAAATTTCCATAATATAAAGTGTTATAAAATAGCCTGAAATATAGGTAAACAAAAATTGACAGAACATCAGGGATTCATAAACAAATCCACCGTCATGGCAGGAGTTCACAGCAGACTTCTGTCAATTATAAACCAGAGCCGTGGAGATGATTCCAACTCATGATGGCTCCATGTGTGTCATAGTAGAACTGTGCTCCATAGTGTTTTCAATGACTGATTTTTTTGGAAGTAGGTTGCCAGGCCTTTCTTCCAAAGTGCCTCTGGATGGACTTGAACCTCCAACCTTTCAGTTAGCAGCCAAGCGTGTTAACTGTTTGCACCACCCAGGGAAGAGAACCACCTATTTTGAAGAATCGTGCCTGGGGCTGTCAGCATGGGCTAGGACACCGCTGGGGGACAGGGTTGTCTCAATCCAAGTCAAGTGCCTCTTAATTAAGTAAAAAGGGCATAACTACTTTAGAAACCCACATACCACCTCCCAGAACAGTTCCCAGCAATTACAAAGTAGTAGGCCCATAAGTCTCAATAAATATTTGTTGAATAAATGAAATAAAAGGCAGATTTATTTCTCATTTGTTCTTCCTTTAGGGGAAATTGACTCATATGTAAAGTTTATATTTCTGTGAAATAATTAGATAATACACATTTCTGGGGAGAAAAAATGCTTAGCTGCATTATATAATAAGATACCTTGATAAATTCATAACTTAATAAAAGGCAAGGCAAGGGGTGGGGAAATTTGGAACTGTTAAGTGATAATGCTGCTGATGGTTTTCTAGCAATAACCTAGAAACCCAGTTTTTACTGCACCAGAAACAAAAACCACAAGGTACTAGATATGCTTGCTTAGAACACCAGTGTCCAATAATGTCAGATTAGGTAGCCGTGCACTGACTAGTTTAAATCAAATGAGCGGTCAGTACTAAATCGCACAGGTAGGACTTGAATGCAATGATAAAGCACCAAGGAGGCAGGGAAGCCCCAAACAAAGATGCTGCGGTTGACATCCACACACAGCCCTCCAGGGATGAAATGACCCCCTATCCATCTACCAAGACAAATGAGTGTGGATGAATAAGGAAAAGCAAGTGCGTATCTGGAATTAAATTCTGATGTGTCAATGCCAGCAGAGCTGTCGTGCACCTTCCTCAGTGAGCTAGGGTGTGTGTATGACTAGGAGAAAGGAAACAAATCTCTTTTCCTGAGTCTTATTTCCTGTGGTGAAATCATGCATGTGCAACACAGATTGTGCATAGAGTTGATCATCAGAAACCAACCGCTTCTATTAGGCGGACCTGTATGAAATTGTCATCTTTGAGGGTCAAAATGACTAAATATTGGCAATTCTGTATGGTTCAAGCTAACTCACCAATGAGGTATTGATCCGAGCATGACCTTATGAGTCACCTGTCACTTCTCGGAAAGCTGGCCTTTTAGCTGTCTTTGCATGTAGAACAGCATTGAGCGGAGGCTGGGAAGGCACAAGCATAAAGGAGTTAAAGCACCAGAGACAACATCTAGCGCACTGTGATTTGTTGACCACAAAGACCTAGTTAGGGATGGCTATAAAAGCCAACCGCCACCTGTCAGTTTGTCATTCTTTGGTGGCTTGTGTGTGGCTACGATGCTGGAAACTATGCCATCGGTATTTCAAATACCAACAGGGTCACCCGTGGTGACAGATTTCAGAAGAGCTTCTAGACTAAGACGGAAGAAAGGCCTGGTGATCTCCTCCAATAATTAGCCAGTGAAAACCCTATGGATCACAACAGAAATTGTATGATATAGTCTGGAAGATGAGCCCCTAGGTTGAGAGGCACTCAAAATACACAGTGGCTACAACAATGGACTCAAACGTGCCAATGATCATGAAGATGGTGCAGGACTAGGCAATGTTCCGTTCTGTTACACATGAGTCAGGGACCGCTGGAGGGCAGCTAGCAACAACATAAAAGCCAAACCACGCTGGTTCAAAAGCCAAGATGTTCAAAATCATTAGAAGAGAAAGAAGGAAAGAGATAGTGGAGGAAGGGGAAAAGGGAGGATTTTTAAATATGGGCAGAGGAATGGCAGGCAGGTGATGGCCGAGCACACAGTGGTGAGAAGAAATGGCTGAGATGGAGGCAAGAGACAAACTCCAACTGCTCTGTGCTGTGGGGCCACATCCCATTAGCACCTTGGGACCCTGACATCATGCTCTCTGTCCAGCTGCTTGTGGCCTGTGGGGACATTTGGTGAATAGACAAGCCAAGTCTGCTCCTTCAGTGACCCCAGGGATATGATGTGTTTCAGTAATGCCCCATGGTCACAGCCTGGTGGCTAAACTGAGGGTGAGACAGACATGAGCCACAGAGGGCCGAGCTCCACTGGCGGCGTGACAACCCCACACCCTCCAGTGCGCTGCCCAGGAGCACTGCCAACCCCAAAGAAGAAATGGACAGCTCTGCAGTCCTGGAAGTGACAAGAACAGGAACAAAGAACACACCTGTCCATCTCTCATCAGTTCAGTCATTAAAGAAAACTAGACAAATAGATTTAGATTGAGTCTACCAAAGGTATAGATCCCTGCCTCCCCAAGACAGACAATGAGATCAGCACCCAGACCCTGCTGCCTGAGAGTGGATCTCGGCAAGAAGATCTAGGTTTGGAAACACTCCTCTTGGCCCTCGATGGACCAGCCCAGGGGGATTGCCCACCTTGGGATGTCCAAAGCCAAAGTCACCTCATTCCCAACAATCGGCACTGCATTGTCAGTCACCCAAGCCAGGTCACTCCAGCCATCTAAGATGGGTCCACCCCATACTCCAGGCTTATAAATTCTACCTTCTATATATCCTCCACTGGTGGCACAGTGGTTAAGAGCTTGGCTGCTAACCAAAAGGTCAGAAGTTTGAATCCACCAGCTGCTCCTTGGAAACCCTATGGGGCAGTTGTACTCTGTCCTATAGGATTGGAATCGACTCAACGGCAACAGATTTGGTTTTATATCTCCTCCACAGCCATCCCCTCACCCTTTTCCACTGCCACATGCAGTGGTTATAGCTGTCACTGCTTCAGCCTGGCTACCTACGACAGCCTCCTCACCGCTTCCTTGCGTGTATTCTGCTCTCCTTCCCCTTCTCCCTCAGGAGTCATCTTTCTAAAACTCATTTGATCCAGTCACTCTCCTGCTCAAAGTCCTTAAATGGCTCCCACTACATTCAGGACAAAGTCCAAACCCCTTATCATGGTCCAGAGGTTCCACAGGGTCTGTCCTTTGCCTACTTGGCCAGCCTCATCCTCATCCCTTGTCGCTCCAAAACAGACCCTGTGGGCCACCCATGCCCAATTACTACTGGTTCTTTGTTTTTTTTTTTTAGTTCTCCAGGGGATACTGGCAATGTCTGGGAATGGGGGTAGAGACCAGGGATCTTTTATTATTATTATTATTATTGTGCTTTAGGTGAAAGTTTACAGCTCAAGTTAATTTCTCATACAAAAATCTATACACATTGTTGTGTGACATTAGTTGCAATCCCTATAATGTGACAGCACACTCCTTTTGACCCTGAGTTTCCCGTGTCCATTCAACCAGTTCCTGTCCCTTCCTGCCTTTTCATCCTGCATTGGGACAGGAGCTGCCCATTTAATCTCATGTATCTACTTGAACTAAGAAGCACACTCTTCACTGGTACTGTATGTTTTATAGTCCAGTCTAATCTTTGTCTGAAGAGTGGGCTTTGGGAATGGCTTTAGTTCTGGGTTAACAGAGCGTCCAGGGGCCATGGCTTCGGGGGTTCCTCCAGGCTCAGTCAGACCATTAAGTCTGGTCTTTTTACGTGAATTTGAGTTCTGCTCTACACTTTTCTCCTGCTCCATCCAGGACTCTCTGTTGTGTTCCCTGTCAGGGCAGTCATTGGTGGTAGCCAGGCACCATCTACTTCCTCTGGTTTCAGGCTGATGGAGTCTCTGGTTTATGTGGCCATTTTGTCTCTTGGGCTAATAGTTTCCTTGTATCTTTGGTGTTCTTCATTTTCCTTTGCTCCAGGTGGTTGGGACCAATTGATGCATCTTAGATGGCTGCTCACAAGTTTTAAAGACCCCAGACGCCACTCACCAAAGTGGAATGCAGAACATTTTCTTAATAAACTTTGTTATGCCAATTGACCTAGATGTCCCCTGAAACTATGGTCGCCAGACCCCAGCCCCAGCTACTCTGTCCCTCAAAGTGATTGGTTGTGTTCAGGAAACTCCTTCGCTTTTGCTTTAGTCCAGTTGTGCCGACTTCCCCGTATTACTGGTTCTTGAACACACCACACCATGAGCTCTGTTTGTGCATCCTGTCCCCTTGTCCCTCCCTCCCACTGCCGCCTGGTGTTTCTCCTCTCCCTGTCCACTCAGTGAGCTCCTAACTCGTTATTTCTCCACACAGGCACCACCTCTATGGTCTTCATAGAGCCATGTGTCCTGGACTTACCTCTGTTACAGACTTAATCACATCGTTTGGATCTGTTTACACATGTATTTCCCTCACCAGACTATGAATCCCTGGGGGTCAGGAAATGATTGTCACTCAGTTTGGAGTATCCAATACCTAGTACTGTCTGGTCCAAATGCCTCCTATGCATGCCAGAGCTGGATAATGAATAAGGAAGACTGAAGAAGTGATGCCTTTGAATTATGGTGTTGGTGCAGAATATTGAATATACGCCACGGACTGCCAGAAGAACGAACAAATCTGTCTTGGAAGAAGTACAGCCAGGGTACTCCTTGGAAGCAAGGATGGTGAGACTTGGTCTAATATACTTTGGACATGTTATCTGGAGCGACCAGTTCCTGGAGAAGGACATCATGCCTGGTAAAGTAGAGGGTCAGCGAAAAAGAGGAAGACCCTTAACTAGACGGACTGACACAGTGGCTGCAACAATGGACTCAAGCATAACGATTGTGAGGAAGGCGCAGGACCCGGCAATGTTTAGTTCTGTTGTACGTAGGGTCAGAACCGACTTGATGGCACCTAACAACAACAACAACAGTATTGTCTGGGACATAATGGGGAACCAGAACCAGGACCAGTTGCCACTGAGTAGATTCTGACTCATGATGACCCCATGTGTGTCAGCATAGAACTGTGATCCACAGGGTTTTCAATGATTGATTTTTTGGAAGTAGATTGCCAGACCTTTCTTCTGAGATACCATTGGGTGGTGAACCTCCAACCTTTCGGTTAGGAGCAGAGTGTGTTCGCTGTTTGCGGCAGCCAGGGACTCTGGTTCTGGTTTCTGGTAATATTGTCTGGGATGTAATGGGTACTTAACGTTTATTAATGCTAAAGTGAAATTGCAGTGCTCTGCTTCTGCTCCAATATTCAGTTAAAAAGTCAATATACATCCATTGCCAAATGTTAGGGATGCTGCTGCCTGTGGCTTCTGATGAGTGCCTTAGCATTTCACGAGAGACGTGGCATTAGAGGCTTGGTGATGCTGATGAGAAATGATGAGTAAACCATGAATCTGCAGGCCAGCGCTGTGTTTTACATGACTCAGTCCTGAGCACAGAGCCTTGCTTGACAAAATTGGTGAAATCAGAGCATTCTGGTCCTGCTGACCAACGTCCTAGCTGGTGGTGTCGATGAATCAAGTCCCTCTGAGCCTTGGCTATCTGAGGACAGATGGACTAGTTCACACTTAAATGAAACTTAGTTGGAAGGACATTTTTATCGCTTCTAGATCTTGCAAAATTGCTGCTTACAAACGACCATTCAAGGTATAGCTTTGTTGTTGTTAGGTGCCATTGAGTTGGTTCCAACTCATAGAGACCCTATGTACAAGAGAACAAAACACTGCCCAGTTGTGCACCATCCTCACAATTGCTATGTTTGAGTCCGTTGTTGCAGCCACTGTGTCAATCCATCTCATTGAAGGTCTTCCTCTTTTTCGATGACCTTCTACTTGTCCTGGGACTGGTCCCTCCTGAGAGCATGTCCAAAGTGCATGAGATGAAGTCTCACCATCCTTGCTTCTAAGGAGCATTCTGGCTGTACTTGTTCCAGGACAAATTTGTTTGTTTTTGGCATTCTATGGTATATTCAATATTCCTCGCCAACACCATAACTCAAAGGTGTCAATTCTTCTTTGGTCTTCCTTATTCATTGCCCAGCATCTGCATGCATATGAGGCGATTGAAAACACCATGGCTTGGGTCAGGCGCACCTTAGTGTTCAAGGTGACATCTTTGCTTTTCAACACTTTAAAGAGGTCTTTTGCAGCAGATTTGCCCAATACAATTTGTCGTTTGATTTCTTGACTGCTACTTCCATGGGTGTTGATTGTGGATCCAAGTAAAATGAAACTCTTGACAACTTCAATCTTTTTTCCATTTATCATGATGTTGGTCGTTGGTCCAGATGTGAGGATTTTTATTTTCTTTATGTTGAGATGTAATCCATACTGAAGGCTGTAGTCTTTGACCTTCATCAGTAAGTGCTTCAAGTCCTCTTCACTTTCAGCAAGCAAGGTTGCGTCATCTGCATATCGCAGGTTGTTAATGAGTCTTCCTCCAATCTTGATACCCCATTCTTCTTTATATAGTCCAGCTTCTCGGATTATTTGCTCAATTTACAGATTGAATAGCTAGATGAAGATTATTCTCTGTCTGCTTTGTATGCTTTCAGTGAGTGAAAGATTGTCTCAGGACCACTTTCCTGCCCCAAAGCAACACTCCCCCCACCCCCAGCTCCCTGAGGGTGGAGCTGGTGACAGCCACTCCTTTACCATCTCCTTGTCCACCACTGATTCCTGCTACAAGGCATGACTATATACAATTTCCCTGACATGGCTAATGCATTATAAAGTACCACTGAATTTCATTAAAAGACACATGGTGCCATTTTACATTGCTTATGCCTGAAATTATGTTAAATACACTAGTCCCCCATTATCTGAGGGGGATATGTTCCGGGACCCCCAGTGGATGCCTGAAACCACGGATAGTGCTGAACCGTACATATACTATGTTCTTTTCCTATGCATACATATCTATGATAAAGTTTAATTTATAAATTAGGCACAGTAAGAGATTAACAACAATAATAATAAAATAGAAGCACTTTATGGCTTCTCTTTGGCGTATCTGAATTGCCAGTATCACTACTCTTGCACTTTGGGGCTATTATTAAGTAAAATAAGGGTTACTTGAACACAGGCACTTCGGACGGAGGTCGACCATGGGTAACTGAAACCACGGAAAGCGAAATCACAGATAATCACTGTATGAAAGAAACTTTTGGGAAAATTGTGGCTTTGTGCTATATTTGTAGAAGTGTCTGGTGATGGTGAAAAAGAGACTATGAAGACTTGAGAGACTAGACCTGCTTTGAATCCATTTTAGAAAAATATGGGGTGTAAATAATATATTAATGACTGCACCAGGGCTCGAGCGCTGAGTTAATCTCTGATCCGCCATGAATTGCGTTATTGTGTACCAGCCACTCAGTCCTATGGGGCTTCTGTTTCCTCGGTCTTCACGATGTTCACCTTCCAGTGTTCTGCTTCATGACTTGTCAGCCTTGTCTTCCAATCCATGGAAGGTCAGTAGCTCTCCCTGCGTGCTCACTGCTGCTCTGGCTTAGCTAGCATCCTCCTTAGAGAGGGAAAACTAGGACCCTTTCATCTGCCTGCTTCATATGCCTTCTATCTCTTCTCCTTGAAACTACTCCTGGGGCTTGGCAGGGGAAGGGGGGCAGATTTTCTTAAGTCATATTTGCTGTCTACCATCAAGCAGTGAACTTCACGGCTTCTTTGACAGCAGAGGAAAAAAATCCTGTGAGCCAGGTGTGCTGGTCATTCTCTCTCTGTTCCCCTCCCCAGATCCATGGTTTGGCCAGCTCTGTCCAGTTCTGGGCCCCGGGAGGCTGACATCTGGGGACTGCCTGGCTGCCTTCACCTCTGGCTTCCTGTCAGGCTTGGTTACTGGGAGGCACTGGTATGCTACTGGCAGGCAGGAGGATAAGAGTCTTACTCTTCATTCTTACCTGAAGAAATGAGTATACATACATGATTATTACTACCTCTTACAACCGTAACAAAACTCTAGAAGTTTTAGCCTCACGTGTACTTAAATATAGGGTGTATCTTCAGTGAGTTCTGTGATGATACCTGAAATTAGGGAAATGGAGCGATTTCTTAATGGGCTACAATGCCTCGATCTGCAAATACAATTGGTCTTCAGTGGGCTCCTCAGTAGAGGTTGCACAGTGTATTGGGTCATCTCAGCTATCTAGTGTTGCTAGAACAGAAATATCACATGTGGGTGACTTTAACAACAGAAATTTATTTTCTCACTGTTAGGAATCTGGAAGTCCGAATTCAGGGCACCGGCTTTAGGGGAAGTCTGTCTGTCTCTGTGAGCGCTAGGGGAAGGCCCTTGTCTCTTTTGAGCTTCTGCTCCTGAGCAATTGTCACGTGGCTTGGCGCATCTCTTCCCCCATTTCTGCCGCTCACGTGCTTGTTTAATCTCTTCTATATCTCAGAAGAGATTGACTTAAAATATACCCTACACTAATACTGTCTCATTAACATAATAAAGAAAACCCATTCCCAAATAGGATTATAACCACAGGTATAGGGATTAGGATTTACAACACATATTTTGGGGGGACACAACTCAATCCATAACATGGGTGTTCTCTGAAGTCAGATACATCTAGGTTCAAATCTGCTGCTGTTACTGGCATCAGAAGCAGACACTTGATCCCTCTAACCTCCAATAACCTCATCTGTAAAATGGAGATAATAGTACCTTCCTCATAAAATTACCGAGAATAGTAAGAAAATGCTGTCAAGTACTTAGCACAGCGTCGTGCTCAAAAATGGGTAATAAAACCATTAATAATGCATCTAGGAAGTATCACAGTTAAGAGCCAAGAACATAAGAGACTTATTGTGTGATTTCTTAGGAAGAGCAGAGAAAGAATTGTGTGTTTGACTGTTTGTGACTCAGCATTAATACATTTTACCAGCCATGTTCATTACCCTTCCCATCTCACCTCCCATCTAGGTTTTCTTGTGGCCTTCTTTATTTTATCCCTCTCAAGATGAAAATGATCTGGAGAGTATTTTTTTTTTATTTGATGATTCCTTGCAAAGTCCCTTATGTTCTCAGAAGGAACAATGCCCTTTAAAACCTAATCAACAAATAAACCAGTAAGCACAGGCAAGTCTGTGTTGTTGTTGTTAGGTGCCCTCATCTCGGTTTTGACTCATAGTGACCCAGGTGAAGTTAGCTGCAAACATGGATTTCTGAATGTCTCTAACCTTGAGTGATCCTCAGACACACCTGGGGAGCAGTGGAAAATACAGATTCATGGCACCCATATTTCATAATTTATATTCAATTGTGTAGCCTGGCCTCCCAAAATCTGGATTTGTAAACCAAAAAAACCAAACCAAACCCATTGCCATCAAGTTGATTCCGACTCATAGTGACCCTATAGGACATAGTAGAACTTCCCCATAGAGTTTCCAAGGAGCGGCTGGTGGACTCGAACTGCCAACCTTTCGGTTAGTAGCCGTAGCACTTAGTCACTATACCACCAAGGTTTCCAGATTTATTAAAGGTCCCCCCAATGCATGCAAGAGCGACCTAGCACGGAAGGCTATCCCGGAGACAGGTGGGAATGCACCAAGACCATCTGTTTCTCTACTTTTATTGGAAAAATTCACAAGAGGAGATCACACCGCTCTTTGGATAAGTAATCCCGTGGGAGACGTGTTAACGTGTGAGTTTTCATTTTACACAGTAGTGTTGAGCTTTGTAGAGTGTGAGAAACTCTTGGTCAGACTTTTTTTTAGTGGCTATAGAACGCACTTCCTCATTCTGTGGGGGAGACATTTGGACACTCTTTTGTCGTTAAAAATAATATTAATTATGACCTACCTGTAACAGGCTTCGTTAAAATGGTTTTGCATTAGGCCAAGTGGAAGCCAAAGCAGCCTGAATGCATCTACGGAAGCTGTCCGTGGTGCTGAACACGATCGCGGTCCAGCGTTGGCCCTTCTAGCAAGAAAGGGCTCTCAGCCGCTCTCCCAGCCCCATTTTCCTTTCTGCTGTCACCTCCATTTCCTTCTCCTTCTCAGCGTGGGAACTGGCGAGGGCAGCATTTCTATTTTGTTCTGGGCGGAAGACGACCTTGCGCTAGACTTCCTCCCCTGCCTCTCCTGGGCGGTGGCTGGTGGGCGTGGTTGTCCCTGGGCGGGGCGCAGGGCCGGGACCCCCTGCCTAGCCCCCCGGGGCGGTGCCCCCAGCTCCCCGCCTCCGGCCTCCCCACCCCGTTCCTCCCTCTCCTCGGCCCGCCCCGCGCGCCGGCGGCCCCCAATCCCGGGCGCCGGGCAGAGTGGGGGCGACGCGGAGATACAAAGGAGCGCCGGCGGGAGGAGGGAGCAGGCCGGGCTCCGAGGGCGGCGCGGCATGGACGCCGAGGACCCGGCCTTCGAGCCCCGGGTTTGCGGCGAGCTCAAGCACCTGTGCCGGCGGCTGCAGGAGGCGTATCGCGAGCTGCGCGAGGACCTCACGCCCTTCAAGGATGACCGCTACTACAGGTGCGGCGGCCCGCCGGCGGCGCGGTGGGGGCGCTGCCAGAGTGCGTGCAGTGGGACGCGGTGGGGGCAGTGGTGGTGCGCGAGGTGGGGGCAGTGGGGGCGCTGCGGGGGTGCGCGCGGCGGG
>NW_004443938.1:12232183-12234160 GCF_000243295.1 Trichechus manatus latirostris | reverse complement strand
GGGGTGCGCGCGGTGGGGGCGGTGGGGGCGCTGCTAGGGTGCGCTCGGTGGAGGCATTAGGGGTGCTGCTGGCCCCCCACCCCGCCCGTACCCGGGCCCCCGGCTGGGACGGAGGGGGACAGGCCGCCCGGCATGGCTGCGGTGCCTCATTCCCGGGTCAAGGGCGGGTCCGGTGAGCGGGGTGAAGAGCGGTTTTCCTTCCTTAGAAACTGAGAAATGGACCCAAAGGCTTTCGCCCCCGCTTTGCTCCTCCCTTTCCTCCGTGTCTTCCTCCCGATTCTCCGTCCGCCACCCTTTGCCTCCCCCTCCGGCAGTCTCTGCTCAGGCCTGGCTGAACCCTGGTTTGGGGAGACGATCCCACCCTCTCGAGCGTCTGGAAGACAGCGAGGGCCTTGGCGCTCCTCCGAGTCCTCCAGCCCCTAGGTTTTGGGGGGCAATCTCTGAGGCGGGGACACTGCTGAGTGTTGGGGGGCAGTTTGTCTCGGGGCTGAGTGGCACCACGGTGACGGTGCAATGAGAAGCCATATATTTAAACCCCCAAGGATCTGTTGGTTTGGGGTGGTTTGTTTCATTTCCGACTCCCTCTTCTGAGGCAAAGTGAGAGCTGGTGCTTTGCTACCCTGATGGGAAAGTATTCCCATTGCCCATGGCTGCACTTAACTAAGGTGTTGGGGCTATGAAAGGACTCTATTAGGAGTTGGAGGCCTAGGGACCTAGGTTGATTTTGTTACATGGAATCTTGGTTGATTTTATTACATGGGTCCTTGACTGATTTTGTTACTGAGTGGCTGTGTGACCCTGAGAAAGTTACCTGCTCTCTCCGCTCCCTAAGCCTTCCCGTCTGTAAGAAGGGAAGTTCGAACCAGAAGGCCTCTGTGAGTCTGTTGTTAGTTGCCGTGGAGTGGATTCCACCACGTGGCGACCCCACGTGTGCATAGGGTTTTCGTGGCTGTGACCTTCTGGAAGCATATCACCAGGCCTGTCTTCCGAGGTGCCTCTTGGTGGGTTCGAACTGCCAACCTTTCGGCTAGGAGTCAAACACTTAACTGTTTGCACCACCCAGGGGCTCCTCTCTGTAAGTCTAAGATTCTAACAATGATTTACTTACTCTTGTGCTTAAGGTCTGCAAATGTCTCATGTGGCTAGCTTTGGAGTGGGGATCATCGTTTTTGTGCAGCCTGCCCTATGCTAATAGAAAGAGCATATATCATCACTTACCCTGAAATCTTTTCAAAAGCCCACTGGCTTCCCAGAGGCTAATCAGCAATATATTATGACCACGGTCACAATTACTGCCTTGCAGTTGGAAAAGCCTCCCCCTCCTTTTTTAATGCAATCCCGAGATGGTCTGGTGTAGCCCCCTAGATGAGCCTTACAGTTCGATCCGTCTCATGCAGGCTCCTGGGAGGCTGGCAGCATGGGAAATGAACCCACAGAGCGTTTCAGAGCTTATTTTTGATCTGTGTTCCAACCTCCTTTCCCACTAATTTCCCCCGACTCTAACTGGTTCTTCTCTATATATTTCATTTTCCTGGAAACATTTCTTTGGCAAATGAGCTAGTGAATAATGAAATGGTCTCCATGCAGGTGGTAGAGGAGAGAACAAAGCCCCCACTGGTAATCCACAACTAGGTCATCCTTTATTCATTCACCCATTTACTCAGCTAATAGCTACTGAGCATCTCCTGTGTTCCTGCTATTGTTCTAGGTGCTGGATCAAGACAGACAGTGTCCTGGGTCTTGTGGGGCTGGCAGATAATGAACAAGTAATTACAAATGGTCATGAGCTCTATGGAGGCAATAAGCAGGTGACAGGGTAAAGAGTGAGGGGGGTGCTACTTCAGAGAGGGTGGTCAGAGAAGGTTCTTTAAGGAGGGGACATTTGACTGACAACTAGAGAATGAGGAGCTCACTAAGCAATGAGCTGGGCGGAGTTCCAGAAGAGGAATGGCAAGTGCAAAGTCCCTAAGAGAAACA
>NW_004443938.1:12228002-12231505 GCF_000243295.1 Trichechus manatus latirostris | reverse complement strand
AGTGTTTGGTGTACATAGAGCAATTAGGCTGAATCACAAAGACTGTTTTACAGCGAGATGATTTAGGTTACTGAACTGTCTTCGACTGCTCTATCGAATTTTTATATCAATGAGTTGCACTGTTACAAAACTAGGTGAAATACTCCTGGGTTTCTAGTTGGGACTCTGACAGGTACAGCCCCTGCATCTGTCTCGCGAGAAGGTGAACTTGCTACTATCATTTCTGCTCCTGCTCTTCTCGTCATCTTGGTTTGCTCATTAGAGATTTATGACGAATAAGGCACCACCCCTTCTTTCCCGGGAGAACCTGGGGATTCGCCTCACATGGTTGACAGCTTCCTCATAACGGGGTGATGCAGAGAGCACAGCTGTTAAAGCTCTGTTTTCAAAAGACGGCTCGCCCCTAGCTGGCATCATGGGCTGCATACCGGCTATGTAAGTTAGCATCACTGAGAAGTGGCAGCTATGTGATCAGAGGACTCACGGGCATTTTCACAAAATGAGAGATGACAGTTGTACTGCCTGCTGTGAAAGGGCGAACCGACACAGTGTAGATGGAAGAGCAGCAGCTGAGCACTCTGAGAACCTGGGTTCTAGTGCCAGCTCTACCTTTTTCTAACTCCTGGCTTTGGGGAATCATTGAATTTCATTGGTGGTCAGTTTCCACATTACAAAAATGAATCTATAACTCTCATCTTCTCAAGGATGTTGTGAGGCTCCAGTGATATAGCGAAAGTGCCTTTGAAGACAACACTAAAAATGCTTTCAGACGCAAAGTACAGAAAACCCAAAGCAAACCAACCTAAACAATAAGGCAATGGATGGAGTTGGCTAATGCAGCAGCTTGATGATGTCATTGAGGACCACACTCTTTCTTTATAACATGCTAGCAGTTGGCTGCTAATTGCCATTTGGACTACTGCTTCTCATTCACATTCATGAGAACTGACTGGCTTTCTGTGGCTCTCTCTAAAAGAAGAGAAAGAACTTTCCCTGAAGTCTCAACAAAACTCTTTGAATCTCCTCTGCAACCCCACCAAATGGCCAAAATGAAGAAGACAAACGTGTTGACAAGGACAGGGAACATTCACTGCAGAAAACTGTTGGGTGGTATCCACCAAAGTCGAACATACACATACCCTTCGGTCCAGCAATTCTTTTCTTAGGATTATACCCTGCAGAAATGCATACATGTCCACCAAAGGCCCGCGCTAAAATGTTGCTGTTGCTGTGTGCCATTGAATCAATTCCAACTCATGGTGACATCATGTGACAGAGAACTGCCCTGTAGGATTTTCTAGGTTATAATCTTTACAGGAGCAGATTGCCAGGCCTGTCTCACACAGAGCGGCTGGGGGGGTTCAACCACTGACCTTTCAGTTAGCAGTGGAGCGCTTAACCGTTGTGCCACCAGGCTCCTCTGCACTAAAATACAGCAGCACTACTTGTAATACTTTTAAACTGGAAACTAGCCAAATACTCGTCAATAGTGGGATGCATAAATGAATTGTGGTTTATTCCGTAATGGAATATTATACCAGAATAAAGGTAAGCAATTTATAACTACACACAACAACGAAGATGGCTCACACACAGAATGTCAAGCAAAAGAAGCCAGGCACAAAGAGTGTATACTGTTTGATTCCATTTCTATAAAATGTATGGACAGACAAAATGACTCTACACTGTTCAAAGTCAAGATAGTGGTTTCCTTGAGGGGGCAGTGACTGAAGGGAGCAGAAAAGGGTCGTCTGTTCTGCTTCTTGATCTGGGTGCTGGCTACACACGTATATTCAGTTTGTGAACGTGTATCAAGCTGTACACACGACAGGTGTACTTTTCTGTATGTATATTATGTTGTTGTTGTAATGTGCTTTGAAGTCGATTCCAACTCATAGTGACCCTATTGGACAGGGTAGAACTGCCCCAGAGAGTTTCCAAGGCTGTAATTTTTATAGAAGCAGATTTCCAGGTCTTTCTCCCACATAGGGGTTGGGGGTTCTAACCACCGACCTTTCGATTAGCAATTGGGTGCTTAACCATTGCTCCACCAGGGCTCCTTACGCATATTATACGTCAATAAAAAGCTTAAAGGAAAACCAACTGTTGTGTCTCGTTGACGAGAACAGGCAACTTGCCCTTTCCTGAGCATGCGCTTGCAAGGGGATGAATGACACTTAGATGCATCAGTGGACCCCGGGTGACAGTCAGGGTGAAAAGTCTGAGAGCCTTTTTCTATTTCAGCCACAGCTGCATATCTCCACCCTGATGCATGCTGGACTGATGTTAATGTAAATGCCCAGAGAGCTATCTTTCCCTTTATTTTCAAGTTCTGGGAAGACGACTCACTCTGTTGGGCACTAACAACTCTGCAGCTCAGTTTCAGGGACATTTGGGGTGTCTCTTAATTAGCTATCCATCACCACCACCTGTTGCCGTCCAGTCGATTCTGACTCATGAGGACCGCATGTGTATCAGAGCAGAATTGTGCTCCGTAAGGTTTTTATGATCTTTTGGAATTGATCACCAGGCCTTCTTCTGAGGCCCCTCTGGATGGATTCAAACCTCCAAGCTTTCAGCTAGCAGCCAAGTGTGTTAATCATTTGCACCACCCAGGGACCAATTAGCTATATGGTCCAGAAAATAGGACACTCAGGTGGGAATCAAAATTTAATTTCAGCTTGGAAGTAGATAGCGGTGATGGTTGCACAGCATGGCGGATATAGTTTATGTTGCTGAATCAGACACCTAAAAGTGGTTGAAATGTTTTGTTACATATCTTTCACCACAATAAAAATTTTAAAAATTAAAATAAATAAATAAATTTAAGTCCCAGGCCAGATCGTTTACCCTTTCTGCTTGCTGGGTTGGCCACAGTGAGTAAGAAGGGCTGTGTGATGTCTGGGTGATGTGAGCTCCCAGAGTGTCCCCGGAGGAGGAGGCAGGTCAGCAGCAGGGGTGGGGTGGCAGGCCACCTTCTGGCTGTGGCCTGGTCCTGGCAGGACATGAACATTCCGCTTCTCTGGAGTGCGGGCTGGGATGTGAATGGAGGCATGCACTGGTTGTCAAGAGAGGCCACGCCTTCCCCGGCCTCTGCCTAGGAGCTCTCTGTCGTTTGGTGGAGGTCTGAAGTGTGCCTCCCAGTTTTCAGTGTTTACGTTCCTGCACTGCAGACTTTGGCTTTGTTTCTCTTTCCCTGACCTTGGGCTGCTATGGGTATGTTCCAGCGATGGCATGGTGACTTAAGGAGGGTCAAAAGAAGGGGCTTTAAGAGGGTTTCTTGAGGTTAGGGCATAGACTACACCACCGAGTTATGAGTTACACTAAACAGCGGATCTGTTGTTTATAAAAAATGAAAACTCATCCGCTCTGCATTCTTTGGATCCTAGACTAGCTAGTTCATTTTGGGGGATCATAGGATCTTAGAATATTCAAGGTTGAAGGGCCTTCAGGCTTCATTGGCTGATCTCCTTCCTCTTAGATCATCCATGCAAATGGTCTTC
>NW_004443938.1:12223162-12227310 GCF_000243295.1 Trichechus manatus latirostris | reverse complement strand
TGGCCATGAATGACCATCATTTACATCATGAGTTTCCTTTGTTTCTTATCTTGTTGTTGTTGTTAGGTGCCCTCTAGCAGGTTCTGACTCATAGCGACCCCGTGTACAACATAACTAAACACTGCCCGGTCCTGCCCCGTCCTCACAATCTTTGTTATGCTTGAGCCCATTGTTGCAGCCACTGTGTCAATCCATCTCCTTGAGGTCTTCCTCTTTCTCGCTGACCCTCTACTCTACCAAGCATGATGTCCTTCTCCAGGGACTGATTCCTTCTAATAACATGTCCAAATTATGTGAGACGTAGACTCGCCATCCTCGCCTCTAAGGAGTACTCTGGCTGTACTTCTTCCAAGACAGATTTGTTCATTCTTTTGGTGGTCCATGGTATATTCAATATTCTTTGCCAACACTGTGATTCAAAGGCATCAATTCTTCTTTGGTCCTCCTTATTCATTGTCCAGCTTTTGCATGCATATGAGGTGATCGAAGATGCCATGGCTTGGGTCAGGCACACCTTAGTCCTCAAAGTTTACTCCAACTAAAAAAAAGCCCATTCCCTAAGTTGATTCCAACTCATTGCAACCCTATAATACAAAGTAGAACTGCCTCATAGGGTTTCCAAGTTTGTAAATCTTTACGGAAGCAGACTGCCGTATCTTTCTCCTGTAGAGCAGACGGTGGGTTCAAACCACCAACCTTTCAGTTAGCAGCTGAGCACTTAATATGGCAGCTCCAGGGTTCCTACCTTACTCAACTACTTGCTTTAAAATCTCTCTGCTATTTCTTGCTTCTCTTGCTATGACAGTAACCTAATCTCACTGATGTGTCAAATTTGGTAACTGGGGATCCTTAAAGCTCAGTGCAGAACTTTAGTCTGTTCAACCCTGTTTGGTCATGTGGGCAGTAAGATTTTCAGAGATTTTTCTTCTATCTCTTGTGTTATGTAGTGGTCAGGCCAAGTAGTGGGTAGGCAAAATAGAGAGGCACCTGTAGAAGTTGTACAATCTTTGTAAAATTTTTCCTTCTTGAATTTGGCTAGATGGGGCATAGTATAACACCCATAGTGGGGTGGAAGCTAATGGCCAACTGCATTTCATAAGCTATTAATATAATTAGCCAAATATGTCTTTAACTTCTTTTAAGATGTCCAGGAACACTTAAAGGGTAACACTCAGGAATTATGAGACATTTCATACACAGAAAAAAAAAACAAAAAGCAGGCAACAGAAACTGCCTGTGAGAGGACTCAGAGGTCATATTTAATAAAGACTTCAAAGCAGTCATTATAAACATGTTCAAAAGACCACAGGAAACCATATTTAAGAAGTAAAAGAAGCCGTGATGGCAATGTCTCATAAAATCCAGAATATCAATAAAGAGATAGAAAATCTATCTATCTATCTGTGTGTCTATCTATCTGTCATCTACAAGTAGAAATTCTGGATCTGAAAAGTGCAATAACCAAATGAAAAACTCACTAGGGGGACACAATAATAGATGGAACGGCTGAAGAAAACACCAGCATACCTGAAGATAGGTGGTAGAGATTGTACAATCTGAAGAACACAGAGAAAAAAGAATGAAGGAAAATGTGGGATGGTGTTTAGCACACCAACATATGCATAATGGAAGGACCAGGAGAGAGAAAGGAGCAGATAAAGTATACAAAGAAATAAATTATGGCTGCAAACTTCCCAAATTGGATGAAAAGCATTAATCTAATATCTAAGAAGATCTACAAACTTCAGGTAGGATAAATACAAAGATATCCACACCCAGACACATCATACTAAAAACAAAGAGAAAAATTTAAAATCAGAAAGAAAAAAACAACTCGTCTCATACAAGGGAGACTCCCTGAATAAGATAAACAGCTGACTTCCCATCAGAAACAATGGAGGCCAGAGGACAGTGGGATGACATATTCAAAATGCTGAAAGGGGGAGGGGGAAAAAAAGCCTTGTCAACCAAGATCTTATATCCAGCAAAACCATCTTTTACAGATGAAGATGAAATAAAGACATCCCAGGTTAACAAACACCGAGAGAATTTGTTGCTAGCAGACCTGCCTTACAGGACATACAAAAGGAAGTTCTTCAGACTAAAAAGCAAGTGATCTCAGATGGTAATTCAAATTCACGTGAAGAAAAAAAAGTGCTGGTATTATATGAGAACACTTTGCAAACAAATTAAAGAGATGAGACACAGAGAGACACACAGGGAAGGCAACTGCGTGAAGATGGAGGCAGAGATGGAATTATGCTGCAGCTGTAAACCATTCTTGATTTCAGAAATTTACAACTGTGAGCCAAGATCCTAAATCTGAGTAGTGCTTTTGGTCAGCTGACCTCTGCATACCATGTAGAAGCAACAACAGCAGCGAGTGGGCCTTGACGTTTGCCCTACCGCAGTGCCGCAGCAGAACCAGGGCTTGCAGCTATTAGTCAGTTACGTTTTCACTCTGCGAGTCCCCGTATTCATACCCTCATCGCTTCTGAGGGACAGGACTGTACTGGGATGGAAAACCTGCCTGCTCTGGGTAGCTATAGTCAAGAAAAGGTTTGCAGGGAAAGCTATCAAAGTCATGACTAGAGCGAACCCTCTATCATCACTGGGGGATGTCAGAGTTACCCTTAGTACAGAGCCCTGGTGGCACAGTGGTTCAGAGCTCAGCTGCTAACCAAAATGTTGGCAGTTCGAATCCACCAGCTGCTCCTTGGAAACCCTATGGGGCAGTTCTACTCTGTCCTATAGGGTCGCTGTGAGTTGGACCTGACCTGTTGGCAATGGGTTTTATTAAGGTCCCTAGGTGGCACAAGAATTGACGCCTTTGAACTGTAGTGTTGGCGAAGAATATTGAATATACCATGGACTGCCAAAAGAACAAACAAATTTGTCTTGGAAGAAGTGCAGCGAGAATGTTCCTTAGAAGCAAGGATAGTGAGACTCTGTCTCACATACTTGGGACATATTATCAGGAGGGATCAGTCCCTGGAGAAGGACATCATGCTTGGTAAAGTAGAGGGTCAGTTAAAAAGAGGAAGACCCTCAACGAGATGGGTTGACACAGTGGTTGCAACAATGGACTCAAGCATAACAACAATTGTGAGCATGGCGCAGGACTGGGCAGTGTTTGGTTCTGTTGTATCTAGGGTCGCTATGAGTCGGAACTGACTCGACGGCAGCTAATAACAACAGATGGCACAAATGGTTTTTCGCTTAACTACTAACCTAAAGGTTGACGGTTCAAGCCCACCCAGCAATACCACGGAAGAAGGGGCCTGGCATCTGTTTCCTTTAAGATTAACACCTTGCCATTGAGTCGATTCTGGCCTTATGTGTTACAGAGTAAAACTGCTCCATAAGGTGAGTCAGAATTGACTCAATGGCACCTAACAACAATCTTCAAGGCCTTTTCTTCGGTGGTACCACTGAGTTGGGTTCGAACTGCCAACCTTTAGGTTAGCAATCCAGGGCAAACAGTTTGTACCACCCAGGGACCTTCCTTTAAGATTATAGCCAAGAACACCCTATGGAACACAGTTCTACTCTTTAACACATGGGGTCACCCAGGGTCAGAATCCACTACTCGCGGCAACTAACAATCATTTAACCTTATTGGGGTCATAGACTCCTTTGAGAACGTGGAAAGTGACAGCTCCTCTTTCCAGAAAATGCAGACACCCATTGAGTTTTTCAGCCCACTGCAGGGCATTCATAGACGTTGGAGGCCCATCCTTATTCTCTGATTAAAATGCCCTGGAGGCTGGAGGAGGAGCCTTGGTGGCGCAGTGGTTAAAGCACTCCGCCGCGAACCAAAAGATCAGCTGTTGAACCCACCACCTGTGAGACAAGAGAAAGTTCCAGCCGTCTGCCTCCATAGAGATGACAGCCTTCGAAACCCAATGCGGCAGTTCTACCCTGTTCTGTAGGGTCCATGAGTCTGAATGACGTGACCGCAGTTGGTTTGGTTTTTTTCTTTTTTGGAGGCAAGAGGGTGAATGAATGAATGAATGTGCTGCCGCCCTCCGCTGTGGACCAAGTCGTTTAATTCACTCATCCTACCCTGAACCGGAGCCCTGTTGGTTAAGAGCTTTGCGCTAACCAAAAGGTCGGCAGTTTGGATCCGCCAGCTGCTGCTTGGAAAC
>NW_004443938.1:12217752-12222663 GCF_000243295.1 Trichechus manatus latirostris | reverse complement strand
CCGCCGTGGGCCCCGAACACGTGGAACCGGGGGCCGAGGGGGCGCTGCCGGAGCCGCAGGGACCCTCGGCGGAGGGGCCGGGCCGCGGCCTGCCTGCCTGGCTGGAGTTGGACATGGGAACGCGGTCAGGGGCTGCAGGGTCGGACGGCGACCCAGAGAGGGTCCCGGAGAGCCCCCCGAAGCGGTCTGCAGGCTCCGCAGGGTGAAACGGGGCGCGCGCCCCTCTCCTCAGGGCAGCCTGATTGGGATGACTGGGGAAGGGTCTGCCCTACACGGAGACCCCTCGCCGACTTCACTTGGACGGCCTCTTGCCTTGCTTTACCACAGCCCAGGCCCAGCCTCCCTGCTGGAGACGCGGTGGTCCCTGCCCTGGTCGGTGGCCCTGCCGCGTCAGTGGTCCCTGGTCGGTGGCCCTGCCCGGGTAGGTGGCTTCTGCCCCGTCAATGGTCCCTGGTCGGTGGCCCTGCGCCATCAGTTGTCCCTGGTCGGTGGCCCTGCCCCGGTAGGTGGCTCCTGCCTGGTCAGTGGTCCCTGGTTGCTGGCCCTGCCCCATCAGTTGTCCCTGTTTGATGCCCCCTGCCCCAGTCGGTTGCCCTGCCCCATCAATGGTCCTTTTCATCAACTATTAAAGCACCCAGGGTGCCCTCTCAGCTCTTTGTGAGCTAGCCCAGAGCCAGTAAAGAGAGGTTCTTTATACATGCCTTCTGATGATGTTGGCACATTGTGCCCATGCCACGCCTCGCCTCTGTGGATCTCCGGGAATTCTGAGTTTTTATGAGTCTCACAATCTGCTGACTTTGGGCATTGTTACTTCTATGAAGTTCAGGGGTTTTAACGAGGAGAAACCTGTCAAGGGCCCAATGGACGCCGTCCCTAAAGCCTGTTTTTGACATAGCAGAGTCACCTGGATTTCCCACAGGGGCCATCGGGAAGGGAAGGATAGAGAATTAAAAAGAGGCTGAGCCTTGAGCGGAGCTGCAAGAAGTGACAGACAGAGAGGGAATCTGGCTCTTTTTGTCTGTGACTGGAGACTTGGCCGTCAGGCTCTGGAAGTTGATTACATTTGCAGAGAAGGCAGCTTTGAGACGATACTGGGTGTACGTCTGTGCTTATTTGGGGTTTTAGAGGCAGAAAGCTTTTGCATTGGATCTTTGCTGATTTCTCTGCCTGTGGATGTAGTCAGAGAAGTAAGATCCTGGGGTGTTGCCTCAATGCAAACTCAAGATGGAAGGAAATTTTAATTTTTTACCCCTTGCGTCCTCAGACATTTCTGACTTAGTCATTTTAGCCCAGCATGGACAACCAGACCAGCAAAGCGTCAGTCCGAGATGGATGCCTTACTGGTCTTTTATTAACACCCACGTGAGGTGGGTTAAGGAGCCCTGGTTGCACAGTGATTTAGCACTTGGCTGCTAACCAAAAGTTTGGTGGTTCGAACCACCAGCTACTCTACAAGAGAAAGATGTGGCAGTCTGCTTCCGTAAAGATTACAGTCTGGGAAACCCTTTGGGGCAGTTCTACTCTGTCCTATAGGGTCGCTATGAGTTGGAATCAGCTCGATGGCAGTGGGCTTGGTTTTGAGGTGGGTTAGCAGTGCTGCCTTTGCACAGCCTTAGGGGGCAGCATTCATGGTGTCTGCTGTGGGAACAGCACCACTTGGAATAACTGGTGAATGGTGCTGGCTGGAGTCATACAAAGTTGTGACCCCACAGAGGAAGGACAACCAGCATGTTCTAGGAGGTTCACTCCCAGACCTGCTCTCCTGGGAGCCTCACGGCACCCTGGGTGGTGGGTGGTGTTGCTCTCCCTGTTAATAGGAAGTAGAGAGGCAGAGTTTGAGGGACTGCTGGGTGTTGTGGGGAGTAGCCAGCACTGGAGTCCAGGTATCCTGCCCGCGTCCTGTGCTGCTCTGTTACGTTAACGAAGTTAAGGTCTCGAGGAGGAACTGCAAAGCTGCAGCTTGAACAAGTCTTGGGAGGCGTGTTTGAATTTCACTGCTGGGCTGCAGGCTCAGATGAAAGCGGGACCCTAGGCTCTGTGGAGCAAGGGCTGGGGTGGTGCAACGTGGTCATCTGGAGGTTGGCCAGCCACCACCATGCCGTAGATAGAATGGCACGGGGCCGGGACACAGAAAATGTCTTTGGCAGCAAATACGAATTCTGTGAAAAAACAAGCTTTAAATGCCAGTGCCTAGTGGAGTCAAAGTGCTCTCATTGGCTGATGTGACTGTGAGTGACACATCCAATGGTAACAAAGGTGACAAACTGCAGAAGTAGGAAGAGAAGCTGGGAGAAGAAGAAAGGACCGGCCTGAAGGGTGGTGGTAGCCTAGGCCCGCTGCCTAGGGGGTGGGTGGAGGGGTTAGTAAGTACAGGGGTCCCCCGTCTGTCAACCCTGGGCCTTGCCACCCCCCTGCTCAAATTCCATCCAGCCGACTTTTTTCAGAAAGGCAGGAGAGATTGCTATCAAAACCAGCCAGAAAAAAGAGCTCTCAGTTCTTAAACCTGTACACTTAAGTTTCCTGCAAAACCCACTTATATGCAAAGCTCCTTCTGTTATCATGCACCACGGGAAGTGAGACCGGGAGTTGGGCAGGAGAGGAAGGTGTAGTTGATAACGGGACTTCCTGTTTGAACCACAGTGCTAGGCACCATTGAGACCTCACACTGGTTTGTTGCTTTGCTCTCAATGTAGCAAATTTAAATCAAGTTGACTTTTTGTTTGTGTCTTGCTTGGTGTTTAAAACCATTTTTAAAGAGCGTGTGCGTTTAAGTGCATTCATTAGAGTCCTCTTCTCCAGTGGGAAGGTGTGGCGCAGATCAAGCCCTGGGGAGTCTGCTGTGGTTTTTTGTCCTTGGTCTTCCGAGTCTTTGGTGCTGGAGGGGATACTGGGTCTAGTCTGGCAACCTAGTTATTTAGAATTACTTGGGTCGCTGGATGGCACAAATAGCTTGCTTGCTCTTGGCTACTAACTGAAAGGTTGGCTGTTCAAATCCACCCAGTGGTGCCATGGAGAAAGGCCTGGCAATCTGCTGTAAGATCACAGCCAGGAAGACCCTGTGGGGCACAGTGGAGCCCATGAGGTCACCATGAGTTGAAACTGACTTGATGGCAACGGGTTTGGTTTGGGGTTTCTTGTGGAATTTTCTTTGCCCCCTGAACCAAGCTGATTTCTATAAAAATAATAGAAGAAAATCTTTTGAGCGTTTACTGTGTAGCAGGTGCTGTTGTAGGTGCTTTACACATCTCATTTCATTTAATCGTCACAACCACCTTCCCCATGAGGAAGTTTCTGTTAGCATTCCCGTTTTATACATGGGGAGACTGAGGTGCAGAGAAGTAAAGTGGGTGGCTCAAGGTCGCACAGCCTGTAAGTCCTAGAGCTGAGACGGAAACCCAGGTAGCCTGGTCTAGAGCCACGGCCGTATCCCACTGCCTCAGTAACAGCTGGCAGCTAGTGAGTGCTGGGAAAGGGTTTTCACCTGATGATCCACTGAATTATCACAGCAACCCGAGGCGAAAGGCTCCCCCAGATTCCTGACTTTTACTGTTCAGGAACTGGAGCGTGGGCGAGGTAAGATAACTTGCCCAGACCACCCTGCTGGTGAGTGGTGGGAGCGGCCTTCCTGCCCAGCTAGCGGCCTCCACAGCCCTGTTCTTAATCACTAGGCTGCACTGCCTGGAACTAGCATGGCGCGCTGCTGGTAGAGTGATTCCAGAGTACTGCTCTGAGGGTCTGGCACCCTGCTTGTGCCAACACAAGTCTGTGACCAGTGTTTGGCCTTGGGAGGGTGTTCTGTGACCTAACATGTGAGTCACAGGGCTCGTGGCCTGGGAGGGCAGACATGAAGCCATGGCTCCTTGAGGAGGCTACAGCGTTCTTATTAAAGCATTTTTTGAGTTCATTGGGCCTTGAATGTTTGTGTAACGGCTTATTTGAAGTTTACTTAATTCCTGAATAGCTAAAGATAAATTATTAGTAATATATTATGCTTGACTGATAGAAATTTCAGAGCTCTTCTTCTGTCCTTCCCCTTAGAAGTTTCTTCTCCAAACCCATTCATAGCAGATTATTTAGAAAGGGAAGATTTTGGTGAGGAGGTCAAATAGTGAGTGTGAGGGGTAGTGGGCCTCTCCAGCCCCTGAACTTCAGGGGCCGGGGTATACATGTGTGGGTTCAGATCCGACCTCTCCCACCTGCTAACCAGGCTGTCTGCAGGTGTCTGCCCCTCTCAGTCTCTGCTTTCCCACACGTAATATGGGCTGATAATGCCTGCCTCACAGGGACGCTCCTGGTACCAAGTAAGTGCTTAGGAAACCCACACTTGCCGGCCTTTTCCCGCATCCTTCATCCTGGCCCAGGCTGGTTCTGAGCTAGAGGACGGGAGACTGTACATAGTAGGTCTTCCAGAGATATTAGAATGAAAAATGAAAATTTTAAAAAGTAAAAAGTAAGGAGGAGGAGAAAAAGCATAACTACTGCTAACTGACGTGCACGGTGCTCTCCGGCAGCCTCGCTGCGCTGCTCTCGGCACTTCATCTGACGCGATGAGGAGTCTGCTTATCTCCATTGGACAGATGAGGAAACTGAGGCCCTGAGAAGTTACTTCTCTTGCCCACAGCTGTATCCCAGGAAGTGAGGGAGCCAGGGTTTGAACCCCGATTGACACGCTCCAAGCTGGTGCTTTGGACCAAGGGGGAAAAGATTAATTTTATAACGATAATGAAAAAATAAAAACTAAAATGTGAACTGGCTTTGAGATTTAAAGTCCCTTTCCATTGCCCAGAGCCTAATTTTTTTTTTATATATTTATTTTTTTATTGTACTTTAGGTGAAGGTTTATAGAACAAATAGTTTCTCATTAAACAGTCAGTACACATATTGTTTTATAACATTGGTTAACAACCCCAC